>NC_044329.1:71236036-71539066 GCF_007399415.2 Gopherus evgoodei
TTGTTCTTGATGAATCTGTTCCTTCATATCCCCTGACAAGGAGTGAGGAGCTCACTGAATTTGAGTATGGATGAACCATTTCTGGATGCCTCTAGTTCTAACCTCTAGTAATCATAATTCATATAGAGTATGACATAATTGAATATTCTATATTGGGAAATGGATCAGTGGAATTAGCAATTGTGGTACTAGGAATGGCTCGGTAGAAAAAGAATTACCTGAAAAAGGTATCCACATGGGTGATTTAATTGACAAAGTGCAGGATGAAAACAGAATAGATTATAGTTATGAGAAGCACATTTTATTGGTTATGGTAGCAGTAGATGAAAAAAGGATTAATCATCAGGTTCCTGACACTGCAACACAGAACAAGCGAACAGCATAAGAGTTCTTCAATACTCAGCCTATTGTGCAGTTAGCCAAGGAAGATCATGGCAACCATATTTCTGAGTGCTTGAGACATGACTCTTATTGACTACTTCAAGCCATCTTAAAGCTGAATTGTAGGAAACAATCAGCATCTTGATGAATAAACTATCAAGAAGGACAAAGGTTGAGATAAACTCTGGTATGGCATGATTCCTGTATATAGAGCACACACTTATGGCAGGAGGCTTTCAAAATGTAAGCCTTCTATGCACTTGTTTCGCGTGGTTCTGTACTCACTGTTCTTTTCTAAAAAAACATATAGTCATTATAAACAAATCTTTTAATCTTGGAGAATACAGTTATATTGTATCAGGACATTTAAAGTGCCCTTATTTTTATACATTTGCAGAGCATAAGGGTTCAGTTTAGCTTTGGAATCTTGGTCCTTGTCTACACTGGAATTTTAGTCCCTGGTGTTGTTACATTGATGTAGCTGATCCATAAAGTCTCCAGCCAAGCACCTTCTGCTGTCCCTACTCCAGGATCTCCAGACTCATGAATCCTCATTTCCCCACCCAGTGAAGATGTAGAAAAAAGGAGAGCTCTGGGTGAGGCGAGCTCCTCTAAAGCCACAGAGATCAGGGGATTTTCTCTCTGCTTTTAGCACAGGTGAGGGATTGCACTCTCTCACTCTCAACTTCTGTTAACTCCTGGAGAAGAGAGACAGCTACCAGCAGTGCAGGGTTGCCATAGTTGGCTGAGAGGTCTGTGCTGCAACATAGGTGATGGCCATTAGTTAGTACTATTGAAGAGTGCCCTCAGTCAGAACCTGTGAGCAGCAGCAGCTGGAGGCAACCTCTTCGTTCAGTGTGCACATGTTGGGCTTGGAGTGCAACTGCACTCCAGCCAGGTAAACCAGCCCATCAGGCAATTACTTGGTCACCGGGAATGCCGCCCAGTGCAGGTCTGCCTGCCTCTGTTGACTAAATTCATATTGAGCTGAAACAGAGAAGGACTTGGCCACTATTAATTCTGTATACATTTTTTAGTATAAAGTTTAGTATATCTCATTTTAGTACTGTATGCTCAGTGAATAACTGCAGCAATCTATTTCTCAACCTTCCTACTCCCCAAACCGATAGACATTACTGATGTGCTATTAACCAGTATTCACCATTTTTACAATATACTTAATGAGAGCTTTGCCAGTGGGTTTGCATTACACTGTAAGAATAATCAGGACCCACTCAGATCTCAATGCTTCTTCTAAATATATTTTTCAATTTTAGTATGTTGATCTTTAATAGTTTCATGAGTACTAAAATCCCAATTATTTTATTTTCAAGTCTTACTTTATACTTCCATTAATGCTGAGTAAACAATTTCCCCCTTCTTTTATTTTGACCTATTAGTCCGCCTGGCTCTTGTCTTATTCAGTAGTAATCTCCTCAAATAAAGTCCGTAAATAAAACCTCTCCTCAGCAAGAACTCTTCATTGCATCTTATGAGCAATTATACTGCAGCTGAGTAGCATTATATTACTAAGTACTGACACACAGATATGATAGCTTCACAGGAGAAAGAAAGAGCTCGAGTACATAAAGAGTGCTAAAGAAAGGTAGACTTTTGTGAATTACTAGTCCCTGTTCTTTAGATGGCAATAGCTATATTTCTTGTTGCACTAAAATATAAGAATACAGACCCATGAGAACAAAAGTGATTGGAACTGTATTTAATGCAGCTATTTGCATATTCTAGATGATAAAAAGATCAAATGAGACTTCCTTTAGTTCAGTATAAAAGGATTTTCAATATTGTAGTCATTAATTTGTACTTTCCATAAAATACTCAGAAGTCAGACAATTTATCTTCATGTCAAAGTATCGCTAGAAATTAGCTGCAGCCTCATTGGACTGATTATTAGTAATGCAAGGCAAATAGAAGCTATTGAAAGTTGTAGGAAAGTTTGAGAGTTACCTGTATTGAGGCCAGAACAGAAAAGGAGAATAATTTACTAGATCTAAAAAGGAGGAGGATAGTGTAAGAAATAAGTGGCCAACTAGGCCATCATGGCTCACTCTATACAGTGTGGCCATTTTGGAATTTCCCAGGGACAATGACATTTGATCACAGATCCTCCTGCTCCAGAAGCACAGGCCCCTAGCTGCACAGGGCCTATAACACTCAATTGAGAGTTCTAGTCCTATCCACCAGAGGGAATTGCAACACACACACATTTTCAGTGAATTACACTGTTAAAGGCAGCTTCCTCTGAAGAAGACATGAAAACTGAAACTCTGGGGAACAAACCATGGAAAGAACTGGAATTGCACAGCTGGAAACTCCCATATTTTTGCAGAAAACAAAACTTCATCCACAAGCATGGCAGCCAGAACATTTCACCAGATTTAGAGATTCACTAATTTGAATTATGCAGTTTTGATTATGTGCTGCCGAAAGCAAGTTGATTTAATTCAAAATCATGGTAGTGAGTGTTTTGAAGAAAAACTATTTTAGATCTAAGGACTAAAGTATGTCAAGCAGAATTGCTTGATGACAGCTTCATTCTGATATTTCATACCTGTATAATGGTGCCCCATCCCATGGGCACATGGCTGATTTATATAATTAAAAGCAGTCATTAACAATAATAAGCTCTTTAAACTATAGACTTAATAACAACCTATTAAATAAAGTCTTCAAAATAAAGACTTAGTAGCTATTACCAGGGCTGGCTTTACAGATGGGCGACATGGTGACTACCCAGGTACTGTGGTTGGGGAGGGTGGGGGAGTCATGGTCAAGAAGCAGGGAAGACCTGGCGTGCAAGGGCCACAGAATGGAGCCTGAGGGCAAAGGGTGGAGGGGAGAAGCCCAGGGAGGCAGCAGGGGCCTGGGGTTCCAAAATACAAGTTTGCACTGTTCCCTAAGGGCGGCCTTGGCTATTAAACTGGTGTACTAGTAAGACAAACAAAGCCATGACCAAACTGATAGTTCTTAGGCTCAAACCTGGAGCATGCCAAACTTAGACTCTTGCAGATATAAGAATTACATAGAGAAAGTAATGCCAATACTAAAATTGGAAGAAAATTATCTTTTGCTAAGTGATATATTAAAATTAATGCCAATTTTACTTCCAATCAGAAATTATTAACTAAAATAATGCCTCACCAGCAGAGGGTCAGGCTATACTACTAACACAGAGACCCATGTTTTAGGGGGAGAGAAAAGACGAGGTTCAAACCTCAAGAAAGGTTTGGTTAAAGCTTCACACAAAAGGTTCAAGTCATTGCATATTTTAGACAAAATGATTTGCCCACCACCCCAGCAGTGCCATTCAGGAGTGAAAGCACATGTGAATTAAAAAAAATACAGTTGGCATACTGATACACAAACCTTTTGTCTTAAAGTTCCTATGATAGAGAAGACCAGGGGCCAGATCCTTGGCTGGTGTAAAATTGATTTAGCTTTATGGACTTAAAGGGAACTATGCTGATTTACAGCAGTCACAGGCCTAGCACAGTATGTCAATTGATGCTTAGCATTGTCTTTTCCTCCCTAGTCATAATTTTAGTTGGAAAAATACTTTACTGATGTTAAAGTGAAAAAACAAAGAACAGGACAACAGTGAATGACATAAAGCCAAAACCAAATCTCTAGGACAGTCAACTGCTGGAAGAAACACAATCTTACACAACAATCAGGTCATCTCTTGTCTTGTATTTTAAGGCATGAAAGAACATCTAATTGTTTATTTTTTATTCTTGATTTGCCAAGGCGAGTCCTTTATAAAAACATCTATGCAACTTGCTCTGTTAAGATTTAAATACTGATTTTAGTACTATTGTGCCATCGGCAGGTAACTGTTCTTATGCAATTTTTCTAGGTGCATTGTACATGTTCAAAATAGTTTCCATTAGGATGTTACCAAAATATCACAAGTTTATAGACAGGTTTGAGTGTATAATTTCTAAAGTGAATTTAACATTCTTTTCTATTGCCAATTTCTCTTATGAATGTGTAGAATACTCACCATGTAATTGCAACATATGTATATACTGGTCACTTCAAGAGTATACTGTTGCTGAATGAAACTAATATGGTGGTATAAATTTCAATATTTATTCCTTTATTTTTGCCTACCCCTTAAATTCCTTTGTCGTGTTATATAGCTGACACTTGCAAGATGCTATTCTGAATGAAGCAGTTTCTACATATGACTATTTCAAGAGGAGAGTGCTTTCATGTTCAATGATTTCATATCTATTCCTTTTTCAGAATGTAATTAAAATTTAGCGCACCAAGATAACTTCATGACTGGCAGGATCTCATTTGTTCCCATGAGGCAATCAAGTGACAGCATGTATATATTTCTATATGTGATATGCACACATATACTACTACTAAATGCTGTGAAAACAACAAAAACAAACTTGGTTACTTCTTTCCCTCCAAAACTTTGAGGTTTTCAAAAGAAGGCATCTGAAAAACAAAAGATTTGCAGTAGTATTGGTGGGATGAATATATTCCAGAATGTAAAAGACTTGGGAACAGGTGTAAATGGGTTTCATGCATACATATACCTCCACTCTGAAATGAAAGACCTTTGGGGTAAATATAGGCCCCAATCCTGCAAGCTACTCCACATGGGTGCAGATGGGTTAGTGGTGGTCAGCTAGTGGTGGTCAGTTGCTTGTCTGGGGCCAGATGATTCAATCTTGGAACTGATGTGCACAAAAAGAACTTGGACCTGTTTAGAGCTATGTCAAAATCAGTGGAAGCTCCATGCTTGTAGGGATCAGATTACAAGATTGGGACCATTCATTAAATTGAATAAAATTACTTATTGTATAAAATATATTAATAGTTTGCATTGCATAAGTCTGAGATCATCTTGAAACAGAGGGCAAGGGTTTAGTTTGGTTTAAATGTTGTCAACTGTGGCAGAAATAAATCATTTACACTTTTTTTCCTTTTTTTTTGTTCCTTTTACAACAGGAGGGACAACTTTCACCATGGTAACATTTTATATTCAGGCTATTTATAAGCTTTTCTCTTTGTATATATTATATTACACACCACATTATATGCTGCAGTTAATAAAGGTGTATTTTTCCTTTCACACATCAAATGTTATTATGAACAAAAGCAAAAGAAACTCTTTAAATTGAAGTGTCCAGATCCAATTTCTCCATCATCAGCATTAGCATTAAGTTCAGAAAAGAACTTAAGGGAGCCAGAGGATACAATATTAGTTATGAATGCATCTGGAAAGGTAGATGGTGGCCTTTCCTAAAATAATATTGCAAAAAACTTCCAAGTCCAGGCCCTGATCCTGAGAAGATGAATGTGTCCCTAGGCCAACCAATGGGCTGAATTAGCGGTTTAGTTTTTCTTTTTCTTTCTTTCCTAGATTTGTGCTTCTTTCAGTATAAATTGCTGAGGAGATGGTGAGAGAAGAGATCTTGCCCCAGGAACTGAAGTCTAATGGATATACCTTCTCCTTCACCATTGGAAAGACATGGCATGCCTTATCCAAGTGGGTTTCCTTGGTGACAGTATAGGGAGGGAAGAAAAAGTTGACATTTGACTCTGTATAGGACCTTGGGATTTCCAGCCAAGCTGAAAAACCTGAGATATTTCTTTGGCCCACAACACAGTTGGTTTTAAAAATTTTGTCAGTCAGCTAGAAAAAGCCATGCCCCTTATTTAGACATTAGAGAACACAGTATGGTCTTACTATAGCATATATTTCTCCTGAGCCCTATAGATAGGAAAGGGAGCGTCAAAACCAGCATTTCAAAGCAGTTTATTAAGAAGGCATTACCCCCTGCCCTTAGCAGGGAATATTCCTGGTTTTCTGACCTTCCAGAGTATTCTCAAAATATAAATAAGTACATCTTTTAGCTCACCTACATCAGGAATTAAAAGTTATATTAATTGCAAAACAGTTATATTTGCTATTTAGAAATTCTCATTCCTAAACAGTAATGGGTGTAAGAGAGTAAGCTAACTCAGAAAAGTTTCTTCTGAGCTAATTGATAAAGGTAACATTTCTAGGATATGGAATCTTTATTTGTGGCTCTGAAGGGTTAATTATTTAGCAAATAAGAAGCCACGAAAGAATTCTTGTATATTTCATGTCACCTCACATTGATCTTAAATATTTGCTTTGTTTAAAAACAAACAACAAACAACAAACAAAAAACCCACCTAGCTGAACCCAGTCATTTTTCTTACTTTCTTACCATGCTAATTCCTCCCCTCTGGAAACCCCGGAGCTGCACCAGGGAGAAGGGGATTTGAGGAGCCCAGCCCATGCCAACACAGCTGCCCCGTGCACAGCTCCTGGGTGAGGCTGCATGTCGATTAGTTCACGTGCTGTTTGGGACATTGCATAGCCCCATAAGCCTCAGGCCACGTCCAGACTAGGTATTAAAATCAATTTTAGATACGCAACTTCAGCTACGGGAATAATGTAGCTGAAGTCGAATTTCTAAAATCGAGGTACTCACCAATCTGGACGGCGCGGCATCGATGTCCGCGGCTCTCCGTGCCGATTCCGGAACTCCGTTCGGGTTGATGGAGTTCCGGAATCGATGTAAGCGCGCTCGGGGATCGATACACCGCGTCCAGACTAGACGCGATATATCAATCCCCGAGCAATCGATTTTAACCCGCCGATGCCGCGGGTTAGTCTGGACGTGGGCTCAGCCAGTGGCACAAAACTGTGTGGCTAGGGAAGAGCGCGCGGGTGCGAGGGGAAGCTGGGGGCTGTCTGGGGCCAGTGAAGTGGGTGGGGAGGGCACTCAGGGAGCTGGATGTCAGTTGGCCGGGGCTCTCGGATGGGCACTACCATGCCTGGGAGTGCGGGGGGGTGTTTGTGCTGGGGGAGCGTAGGGGAGGTCGCTGGAGGTGAAGGAACCTGGGGCCGGTGCTGGAGTCCTCACACGCTGCAGCGTCGCACTCCAGGGGCTCCTTCTCGGCTGTGAGCCAGCCGCGGGGGAGGCAGACCGGCTGCCTGCTCAGCAGGTGCCACATGCACCCCACGTGGCCAGTAGGTGCAACTGAGAGAAATGCCGTAGCCTGTTAACGCCTGAGCGGGCCGCGTGAGCGATCCTGGAGCAGAACTAAATATCCTTGCTGCGATCTGGCCGGCTTTTGAATCCTGTCCTACCCTGTGGCCACTGCCTGCGGCGGAGATGCAGCGCCGCGAGGGCACAACCCCCCGCCACTGCTATGAGACTGGTCTGCAGCTTGCTGGAAAGCTACTTTTCCTTCACCCCCACGATTGCCCAAGCACTCGATCTGATTCCTGGGGTGTACGACGAACAGCCATGCTATGTAAAGAACACCCAGTAGGTGTTTTATCCCCAAAGGGCTTCATCCTGTGAAGAAGTAGACGAGAGATCGCACTTAAATTATACACTAAACAGTTCCAATATTTATTCCCAACAATAAAGGAACCTTTTTATACATGGAATACCGAGCACACTATTCCGGTATTCCAACGTGTCAGCAGCTAGCTGTTTAAATTGCGCCCCCTCCCCGCTCCACTCTTCTCAAATCTCTGGGGAAGTCACTGGACCAAATGACCCCTCTGCCTTTCATACTCATCAGAAGCATGATGCTATACATGAACACTTTGCTGTGTGATGAAACAATTCTCATCTGCAGTGATCCTGAAGCTACACAAGGTCAACGGGTGTTCTGGTAACTAGGCTTACTCTTTACTGGCAGCCCATGACATTAATTAATAATACCCAAAATTGGAATAACATTTATGCACATAATTATGAGTAGTTTGTTTTCTAATGCTTTGACAGCCATAATTTTTACTTGCATGCACCTCATTTACTTCACCAACCATAAGATACTGGGCTTTATTTTTAGTGGCAAAGATGTTTTAGATTACATTATGACATTTTCTGACCCACATTTGTACTTTCAGGCTTACTTGGGCTCTGTCAACAGCACATTTTAGAAACAGTGCAGTGTTAAATCTTGCCGCTAAACTGTAGTGTAAAAAAGTCTCCTGAATATTGTTAAGCTGATATTGGTGTCAGTGAAAGGTGTCAAAATAACAAAACTGGAGGTTGAAGTACTCACTATATTCACTGAACAGGCACAGCTTTGTCGAGCGCCTCTTCACCATCTCAACTGTATACTTCAGCTCTGACCTGAATAGTCTTTTTCTAGGAGTTCATTCTCCATAGCAATTTAAGGACCATGCAGAACTCCCACTGACTTCAGAAGGTACTCAGCACTTTGGAGGATCAAGCCCTCAGTCCCTAGCCTCTCTGCTGAGACTGCTGGCAAGGGTGCAAACTGGGACGGTGTTTTTTATAATGTGGTTACTTGCTCACTGGGAACTGGATTGAGACCATCAACTCGTTTCACATAGGCCACCAAATAATTTTCAAATGCTGATGACTTTCACTCACTGCCAGTGAGGGATGGGATACGTCTGTTTTTGTGATACAACAAAATACTAAATGTGCCTATTCGTTTTCGAAAATGTATGTGAATATGAATGCTGTGAGCAACTGAACAATCATGGATAGAGTAAGGGACCCAGTGGGGTTCTCTGCATGAGGGAGGAAGTGGTTGATGGGTTATCCCACAAAGAGGGGAGGTGGAAGTCAGGGAGCAGGTGAAGGAATGTAGCTGCAGAGAACTTAACTAAGCCACTAGGCACTGGCCATTGTAACTACTTTCTATTCAAGTAATGTCTTTTGGTTTCAGTGTGGTTGAATATGAACACTTGCTTAATGACTACATTCATGTAGAGAGCTGCTACAAATGAAAGGTTTATCATCTGTACTATGAACCTGGAGAACCTGTTAATTTGAATTGAAAATTTCTATCTCCCGTTGTCAGCAAATGATGGAAGAACTTGTTTGCATAAAATAAGAACCCGTTCAAGAGCTTTACCAAAATAATTTTAGAGTTCCAGAAAGCTTGATCAAACGGTTTTATAAAGTAGTTTTACATTTGCATGTGTCTGTGGTTTTAGTCATGCTCAGGATTGGAAGTCCTGAAGGACAGTTCTTCTCACAGGGTTCTCTTTTCAGTACACCAGCAGTGCTACTAATCTTCACATAGGCCCATATGATAAGATTTCCAGCTCCATTTTGCACATAGCAGAGCTTTAGATAATATAGGTAAATACCTAGATCGGTGATTCCCAAACTGGGGTTTGTGAACCCCTGGGGGTTCGCAAAATGTTACAGAGGGTTCTTGGGAAAAAAATTCCCTTATGGTGGACAGAGCTGTCCTTAGGAACCCTGGGCAGCATGGGGTCAGTAGCCCAGAGCCCCTAGACTTCCAAGAGCTAAGCAGATCAAAGCAAGCAAATGTATCACACTGAGGAGATTTAAACTTCAAGACTTCCTATGAGAAATGGAAAGGGAGGTGAATATTTTTTGCTGTTTTTAAAATTAAATAGGCAGCTAGTATTGTTTTTAAAATTATTATGAAGAAAAAGTTTAAGCTTTTTTGTAACATGTGCTGTTTGCCTGGACTGCTCAAGCCCTGAATGTTTGTGTAAGAGGAACTCTTTTGAGTGAGATCTTCGAAAAGTGAGAACACACACTTGGAAGAGTGTTGCCATTTTCATAATGTAATGAAAATACTGTAATGATAAATAATAATAAGCATGTCATAAAAACAAATTTTATATTTCCATGATCACTGCTTTTATCATTTATAATCAGGTACAGGTGAAAATCCCTGGAAATATTCATTTTTAAGAGGGAGTTTGCGAGACTTGACATGTTAGTGAAAGCGGTTCATAGGCTGTTAAAGTTTGGGAACCACTGACCTAGATGTTTAGCTGTTTCTCCAAACAGAATCCCCTTGCATGTGGAAGGGATACATATGTTCCATCCAGGGGTGGCTCTAGGCATTTTGCCGCCTCAAGCACAGCAGGCAGGCTGCCTTTGGCGGCTTGCCTGCGGAGGGTCCACTGGTCCTGCGGCTTTGGCAAACCTTCCGCTGGCATGCCTATGGGAGGTCCACCGAAGCTGTGGGACCAGCAGACCCTCCGCAGGCAAGCTGCCGAAGGCAGCCTGCCTGCTGCCCTCGCGGTGACTGGCAGAGTGGCCCCCATGGCTTGCCACCCCAAGCACGCGCTTGGCTTGCTGGGGCCTGGAGCCGGCCCTGGCTCCATCATCCCTCAGGATAGTGAAGCTTGTTCCCCTCCCCACAGCTAGTCAGCTCTGCTGTCATTGCAGAGAGATGAGAGATAGGACTTAGTCTCACCATCTGTCTGCCACTCTCCACCCTCCTTGTGGTGACTTGCCCACAAGAGTGCTCTTAGGGAGAAGTGCCTGTAATCCCTGGTGTTGAGGGACTGTGATTATTCTTGGCCATGTCGACCCCCTTTCCTCTACAATTCTGGGAACAATCTAGTACATTGTGCAGGAAATGGACTAGATAGTTAAAGAAAATGGTTTCTTGGCAACAGCCTTCTGTGACTGGAATTTTATTATGTGTAATTTCTTCTTGTGAAACAAACCAGTTCTCCTGATATTTGACAGCTTTGTCATTATGCCTTGTAGAAACTTGCTGCCCCTTATGCTTATGTCCTGACAAGGTAAAATTAGTATGAGTGTAGATGAGTAAAGCAAGAAAGTCAAGTGTGTTAGGGATTGAGAGCTGTAGATTTTTGAGATTTCAAATAAAAATTATTGCCACTAAAGCTGTGCAACCAGTAACATAGACACTAGAACACATAGACATGGACAAGTTCCCCTTTCTGCCTGATAATATTACACATGCAGATCCTGAGTTTCAGTAAAACTGCTGTAACCATTCAGGTGGAAGTGCTATATGCCAGAGTCTATACATCTTGCAAATGATCATTGTGAAAAAACAAGGAACCTCCCTAGGCAGTGGTCAGGAGAGTCCCTGGCAGTATGTTTATTTCCACTAGAACTGCCTTGATAGGGGCCGGAATGGGGAAGCAGGGTGTGCTGCAGCCAGTGCAGAGGCTTGGACTCTGTACACAGATGAGCAACAGTGTTGCTGGAAATAAGGGTGGTGAGGGTTCTGCCACAGCCCCTGGCTTGAAGTAGTAAAAATACCAAATACATGGTTTCCATTATTAACACCTCCACTGTAAAAATTTTTGCAGCACCTCTGATGAGCAATGCCTCCAGTAGATCTCCGAGGATCCATGGGTTCTGGGAGCTGGAGGAATGTGGAGGAAAAGAAGGGAGAGTGAAGTGAAGGACAACTACAGAATGATCTGGTGCAAACTGAGCTTGTCGTCATTATGGAGCTAAATCGGTGCTGTTGCAATTGATGCAATGGCATCAATTTAGCGGGTCTAGTGAAGACATGCTCAATCAATGGGACAGCACTCTTCCATCGATTTCTGAACTCCACCTCAACGAGAGGCGGAAGCAATGTCAGTGAGAGAGTGTCTCCTGTCAACATAGCATAGCGTGGACCCTGTGGTAAGTAAATCTAAGCTACGTTGACTTGAGTTACGCTACTAATGTAATTCAAATTGTGTAGCTTAGATCTACTGGCAGCTGTAGTGTAGACCTGGTAGTGAGAAGGACATGATGACATTTTCTTTTGCCGGGGTCAGGTTTATCCATGGAAAGGGGCAATCTGACCCAGAGCACCTACTGTTCTTTCCCCCCCTAACTAGCATATCACTATTTTTATTGTCAGACTAATGTATATGGACTCATGTGACCAAGATAATAATTTTCTTTTTCAGAGCCTTGAATTCCCATTGAATGAATTTGATAGTTTCAATTTAAAGCCCCAATGGACAATAATGTATATCATCCAACTAATATATAATTCTATCTCTTTACTGAGGAGAGGCCTAGGATCAAGGCTATATAGAAATTAATTAATAATTTGTCCCTGGAGGATGATTCCTGTTGGACAACGTGGAGGTCAACGTAAAGCAGATTGCACTAGTGTCCTTTCTAATATTTTCACCCCTTATGTTAGGGGGCTATCATCTCTGGGGATGGTTTGTTAATCACTTGCCTGTGCTAGGTTCAGTTTATGGATAAAATAAGACTTTGTAATGATTATGTCTCATTCACATTTAAACACGCATTGAACAAACTCAAACATTTTAATTGCATATGTTCTTATTACATCTTATACCGGTAGTTTTTCAGTGTAAAGACTAATCTTCACTGTTGGGGGTATATGGAATTCAAAGGTTGTGAAATTAATGGGGTCAACCACTTTTAGCTTTTAAGATTATATATTTGAAACCAGTTAAAGAATTCCAATGACTATAAACCAGAAAACAATTAGAATTGTGATTTTCAATATGCTTTCCCCCACAATGTCAGATAACCCCACATATGCAACCGGGGTAAGGAATTTAATGTAACTCCGCATGGAAATTCTAGTTTTTCTTGTATTAAAATCTGTACTATTCCTCTCCTATACCTCTCTTGATAAATTACTGAATTATCACTCATGCTGAAATAAATTCTCCTTAATCTGTGATGGTGAATAGCACATATTGACAATTCTATTGATATAAGACTTAAGACCAATTTCTATTTCTGGTGTAAGTGGAGTCACTGGAAAGTATGGCTGAAGAGCCGACCACCTGATATTCACCCTAACTGAAAGCTGGGTTCCTGGAAAATTGTGCAAGAAATGATGACAGATGATGAACCTCAGCAATCCACTTGAAGTTAAAGTTGAGGAGGTGGAACAAAAAGCAGGATCTGCTGAGCGCCCAATCCAGTGCAGCACATGAGAAAATCCATGTTTGGGGGACAGGGCAATCCATGGAGGGATCTGCCAACTGTTGATGAGGCCAATGAAGGTCCAGAATAAGGAAAGATGACAGTAGGTAATCCTGTAGTTAACATTCAAACTAAAACTGGCACTCAAGGTCACACTCAATCCATTTTATTAGAGAAGCATTATGATCTAGTCATTGGAGCTTGAGACCAGGATGCTGGAGTCTTGGGTTCTAGTTCCAGTTCTGCTTCTGACTGAATAATACTACTGAACTTCATTTGCTACATCACAGGAGTGTTGTGTTGGATTAGTTAACATGTATAAAGTGTCTGCGTAAGTCATTGTTTAAATACTAAGTTCTATTATGGTTATTGTTTGGAGGAAATGGATACAAAATATTGCTCTTTCTCTAAAGAACTGGAACAGCATCTTTTAGATGGCTGGAGCAGAAAAAGAATACATAACATAACAAATGCTAAATAGCAAATACTCTGAAACCCAAATACCCTTGTTCATGCATGAATCCAGATATTAATATGAAGAGATCTTCCACAAATATTCACAGAAGCAAAACTCTGTTTGTGCTGCTTTTTGTGGGTAGCAAGTAAAAGGGAGTTAGAAAATGGGCTCTCAGAATTGGAACAAATATTTACAAACACATTTTTTGAAGTGTTTGACCAGCTTGAATAAAGAAGCAGAAGAGGAGGAGGACTGGCCCTGATTTGGAGGGAAACAGTATACTCAGCACCATTAATAACAAGAGGCTTGTGAAGGGACGTTTAAAAATCTATCTCCAACATTCACATAAATTCTTGTACCTTTCAGGCATTGTTTATAGCTTTCCTTACCCTTTCTGCTCATTATTAAAAAAAATTCTTTTTAAGCATAGATTTTTCCCTCACAGCCATTTCCCTCTCCTGCTTGACCCTGCAGTGAAGTAAAAAATGACAAATTTGTGACATCATAATCATTTTTTCTCAGGTAACAAACGGGGAAGCCATTAACACAGAGCTGTGACTTCACTGCAGGACCAAAGGGAATGAGCAGCTGGTTACAGAAGGAGAAAGCTCTTATTCAAACACATATATCTTCAATAATAGCAGGGGAAATACAGAAAATTACTGTCAAAGTAAATTGCATTTTGTATAAATGCCATCTCCTTTGAAGTTTGCCCCAGCATGATAATCTTTCTTTATTTAGTGATGTTGCCCTTTTCTCTTTAGAGACCTTCAGTGAAGCCTTCTTTTATATTTCACGTATCACCAAAATGACTTAAATGAGCAGGAATGTGGTATGCCTGACATTTTTTTAAATTATTTACATACATAAATAAATTTCCTTATTCCACACCTGCTGCAATTATAAAAATATATTTTCTTCATTTACTAACTGAATTTAGTGCCTATGAGAGCTGAACAGACAGAGCACAGGCAGCAGCGACATTGGAAAATTTCCTATATTATTCTCCCTATATGCACAAAACCTGATTAACAGGACAAACTTTTCTAGGGATAATAAGGTCTTGATGCTCACTCAGTTCTTGGTCTCACTGCTGAGGCTTACAACAAGGATGCAATTTGTTTTAAAAGTGGGAATTTGGTGGGAAGATAAAAATTACATGGTGAAATTCTAGTATTTCACCCAGTGTCTTGGTCTTGCATTGCTCCTTAGGCAGCACCGCTACAGACTCCAGTCTGCTTCTGAAAGACAATGCAGTAATTGTTGAATTGATAATGTGTCAGTAATCAAGAAGTTAAGGCAGAAGATAAGCAGAAAACAAGCTCTGCATGTGATTTATGTGCAGCCTGTACACACTGGTCCTAGCAGAGTAACCCTATTTAAACTTCAGATAACTTAAACTGAGGATTTCAGAGTAGCAGCCGCGTTAGTCAGTATCCACGAAAAGAACAGGAGTACTTGTGGCACTTTAGAGACTAACACATTTATTTCAGCATAAGCTTTCGTGGGCTACAGCTCACTTCTATGGATGCATAAGTTTTATGAGAAATCAAAAAGTTGAGTTGTATTTTGTTGTGGATTTGTTTTTTGTTGGACATTGCATCCATACGTGTATATTGGCACGGATCATAAAATGTATAAATAATTGTTTTAAAAATATAAGAATTTCAATTAATTTAAATTAATCCAAAACTCCATATGTTGAAGTACACTGCCATTGCAGACGATTGATTCTCCTTTCTGATGCAGTCCATTCTGTTTTCTTATACTAACAATCCATCTTTAAATGGGCTGAATAAAAATTATATCAGACACACATTTCTGGAATGACCTTGGGGACTATTCCAGCCATTTCAGAAGTTACAATGAATTTCAGTGGAATCACTCTTTAAAATAAGGTGCAGTGAGGCCGGGCAACTTTATCTAAATTATTTTTTTTCTGTCATATGCATATCAAATTGCTACTTTCCTTCCCCATCCTTTTTGGAATTGGTGAACTACATGCTCTCTTATGTTGGGTTTTCTGATGTTGCAGACAGAAAACTCCGGGAGGCCTGTTTCTCTTTTGCTCTCCATTGATTTTGGTGTAACTCTAAGGCTACGTCTACACTGCACAGCTTTTAGCGACGGCTATGTCACTACAGCTATGCCGCTAAAAGGCATGCAGTGTAGCCACTGTTTGTTGGCAGGAGAGAGCTCTCCTGCTGACAAAACTTCCACCCCTGACGAGGTATTTGCTTTGTGAGCAGGAGCTGTTCACATTGCTGCTTGTCATTGGCAGCATTGGGGTAGAGTCTATGTCCCTAAACCCACTGATGGCCACTTAGGGTATATCTACACTATGAAATTAGGTCGATTTTATAGAATTCGATTTTTTAGAATTTGATTTTATACAGTCTATTGCGTATGTCCACTAAGCGCATTAAGTTGGCAGAGTGCATCCTCACTACCGCGGCTAGCATCGACTTACAGAGTGGTGCACTGTGGGTAGCTATCCCACAGTTCCCTGCAGTCTCCGCTGCCCACTGGAATACTGAGTTAATTTCCCAATGCCTGATGGGGCAAAAACTTTGTCACGGGTGGTTTTGGCTACACGTCGTCAGGCCCCCCTCCCTCCCTCCTTCTGTGAAAGCAACGGCAGACAATCATTTCGTGCCTTTTTTCCAGGGTCCCATCCACCGGACCTGCTCAGCCCGCTGCCTGCCTGGATGATAGGAATCCCAGGCAGGCAGTGGGCTGAGCAGGGCTGACAGATGGTCTGCCAACTCCTGCCAGCCGGGGTCCCGCTCAGCCCCATTCAGCCAGCAGACCTTGGTGAGGTTGATCGGGGTGCCGGAACAGATATACCTATCAGTGCCGTAACAAGGAGAGTGAGGCACTTGCCTCGGGCACGCAAAGTGGAGGAGCGCAGCTCTACCGCAATCGGCGGTGCTTTGGCAGCAGCTCTACCACCACCACTTCTTCGGCAGTGGGTCCCTGAGTCTCTGTTAGAGAGAAGGACCTGCCATTGAATTGCTGCCACTGCTTCATTCATTCTTCAGCAGCAATTCGGTGGTGGATCCTTCTCTCCAACAGGGACTCAGGGATCCACCGCCGAATTGCCGCCAAAGAGCCTGGAGCCGGCCCTTGCCTCGGGTGCAAAAATTCCTTGTTACGGTGCTGATGCCTAATTTCCTCTTAGAGCACCAAATGAGAGTGACTCCAGGTCATTCTCATCTTTTAAGTTTCGTCTCATGGAGATTCAGTCCGCCCTGGAATATCATGCGAGCTGGAGGCTTCTGCCTCAGACTGCTCTCACAGCCAGCATTACCACGCAGTAGCACCTACTCTAGCCTGCCCTTTGCTCCCATGGCTCATGAAGCCTGGACAGTAGTAAAGAGCAGTTCAACATGTGGAATGACAAATCTGCCCAGGGCTGACACAGCTTGGAGTGCACGTGACACAGTGACCTGGCTTGGGCAGGATCACTAGTGAGTCATGATACTTTTGCCGTTAAGCAAACACAGCAATTCTTTCCTGGCCTCTGCCACTGAATGCCTCCATGTATTATGCTGTGCCCTATCAGTGTGGGAGGACTGCATGAGCTCAGAAAACACGTCATCGTGTGTGCGTTTTTTCGCCTTCTAATCTGTGATAACCTCAGGGACAGAGATGATAGGGGGAGTGTAGAAACATTCTGGGGGGACTGCATGGTCACCTGTGCTGCTGAGTACTGCTGAGTTCACCACGTTGGCCAAACAGGAAATGAAATTCAAAAGTTCCCGGTGCTTTTCCTGTATACCTGGCTAGTGCATCTGAGTTCAAAGTGCTGTCCAGAGTGGTCACAATGGAGCACTCTGGGATAGCTCCTGGAGGCCAATACCATCAAACTGTGTCCACGCTACCCCAAATTCGACCCGTCGATGTCGATTTCAGCGCTAATCAGCTAGTCAGGGAGGAGTACAGAAATAATTTTAAGAGCCCTTTAAGTTGACAAAAATGGCTTCATTGTGTGGACAGGTACAGAGTTAAATCGATCTAATGTTGCTAAATTTGACCTAAACTCACAGCGTAGACCAAGGCTTAGACTTCAGTCCACCTGCTGGGGTCAGGTACATCCATGAAGGACCTCTTCACAGCTCCCCTACCTTTCTCTCTTACACAGCAGCATGGCTTCCTCAGGGAGGATTTGTCACTAAATAATGAGAGATACAGTTGAGTCCATGGCTAAGCCACTCAGGCCTAATATGTGAGTGCCACAGAAAGGAGTTTCACCTTAGTTCCTCCCCCTCTGATATTCTTGCTCTACCCTTTTGAAAGTCACAGAAACCCTACCATACTGAGAAGATTCTGTGATACCCATAGGGAGAATGCAATAGTTGCTGCTCTCCTCATTATGTGAATTTGCTCCTTTCGTGTCACAAATTGCTGCTTCCTCTACCATTCATCAGAGGGCAGCATGTTTAGCTGTATGCTTGTTTTCAAAGAAGATATGCAGTAGCAATTTGGCGATTTACTGTTACTAGCTCAAATTGTTGTTTAAAAGATTAAGTCATTAGTTAAAAACTCTTTGATTAATGGTAGCTGAACAGCTTGGTATATGTATGACTATTCTACTGCTGAGCTGATGAATTCCAGGTAAGGTGATTGATTATCTTAATGGTGTGCACATATGTTTCAGGGTGCACATAAATTAGCTTAAGGCACAGTGCTGCAGTCATAGGATTATTTTGGGGGATCGTTCCCTCCCTTTTAATTTAAATTTTTTGCTTTTCAGTTTGATTCCAGGCATCCCACACTGTGACCTGTCTTGCATTGCTCCCTTCGCAGCTGTTTTCTTGCTCTATTTCGTGTAACTGTCATGCCCGAGGGATGATGACGACAACAGCGACAATGAAAAGAAAATCTATTCTGATATCTTGGTATACACAGCAATTTACACAAAGAAGTTCTACATTTTAAGCAGGTAAAATTACTTTAAACTTTGTTGTGTCAAGACAATTGGGCTTTATGGGAACATTTTCAAAGGCACCTCTGTGACTTAACAGAACTATGGCTCTAAAGTCATTTAGGTGATTTTGAAATTTTTATCCTCAGTTTAAAAGCATATACATTATTAGGCCCAGTTCATCAGATATGCTGTGGCCAATTTGTGCCATGCTGCCAGCACAAGGTGGCCATAAAGTGGGCATATTTGATTACATGGTTTTCACTCCAGAGTAGAAAGATCTTCTGGTGATGAAAAGCCAGCCTAACAACTCCTGCACTACACCAATCCCTACACCTAGGCTTGGCAGAATTTAATTTTTATATTTTAGAGGATACTAGCAAAATTTATTTTAAAGCATTTTTTTTTCATTTTTAATCTATTTAAATTTTCACAGTTGTGGAAAGTTAGGGAATGTCAGACAGTAGGGGCATCAGAGAATAATTATTCAATGACAGCAGATATTGAGGTTCAAATAGTTAAAGCTTCATAACTGTTAAAATACAAATTACCAACGTCAAAGGTCAAGATATACACAGGAAATATCCTTAAATCAAACTCTAATAATTTCTCAAGTAGCATTTTTTTTAACTTTGCCTGTCTGTAAATTTCAATTATTATCAATGGAAATATTTGTATTTGTATGTGTGTGCGCAGTGAAATTTATGGTTACCAACAAAAATCTAATCCTTCCAAGCCTTTACTTGTGGACAGTGTAGGGGCATGGCTGGAACAGAGGGGAGTTAGCCAGGACTCCCCTGCATGCAACTGGTCTCAGGATGCCATATTGTCCTCTTAGGAATTTTGGCAGCTCTTGTAAAGAGGAGCCTAGTAGGGGAGCAGCTTAGCACATAGACAGGCCAGGACTCAGGGAGTGCAAAGGTGACTTAGATCCACTTTTACCCACATCTACTGAGTTATGCTATGCGCTCTTTGGCTGCAGCCCTAGATCTGGGATGTTACATTTTAAACATCACAGTTTACAATTACATTATAAAGTTCCTTTAAAAAAAGGGAAGCAAATGTGTCAGATTGAGAGCAGTGGGAAGTGGAGTGCTCCATTTGTCCAAATAACATGTACAATATGGACAGCAGCAATACATGTCTTGCCCTTTTGCCCCTACTAATATGCCTCAGCTATGGCTTGTAGGAATCACCTTTAGAGATAAGAGGGCTATAATAGCCATTCAGGATTTGGCCTCTCTGCTGAGACTGCAAATTGTGCAGGAGTTCTGTGGTGAGGATGCCTGTGTGGCTAAGACCTGGACTGAGACCACCACCTCATTTCATACAGCCATCAAATGGTAAACACTTTCATTCACAAACCTTCATTCCATCTGTTATTTGTACATTACTGTCATTTCTGCCTCTCTCCTCATGTAGCTGCACAGCACACCAGTCTGTAGACATTCAGAACTGTTTGCTGTATGCAGATCTGGGGAAGGTTTGCTATCAGAAATCAATATTTTAAATGATGTTTTCCCTAGAAGATTATCATCATTGTAAAATCAAAATATTTTGCAATTTCTGAAAGCTCAAAGAAATATTCTACGTATGAGCTGACAGCAAACCATAATCAAATTGTCAAGCAATTGCTCCTACCGTGGCAAAGTGAGAATGTTAGATTACATGTGTCAGCATGTGAAGGTAAAGGCTGCATAGTGAACAGCACGTTGAAAGCTTGATAGGAGATGAGAAGTTTATTGCTGTAAACTGTAACCTATTGTAGACAGTTCTGCTACCTCAGCAGTCTTTAGTTTGCATTAAAAACCTTTATGATCAATAAAATGCCTTAGGTTTGGCACTTGAAAAACACTTTAAAAATTTTCTGCCAACTTTATTTGGCCAATTAAATTGAAGACTAATTGTTAATCCAAAGGGTTAAGTAATAAAAGATGCTGAATGATAGTATCTTATGTACCCTAGTTATTTACTGAATCTAATATTATCACCACTATAATCTTTTCAAACAGGCCCCAAATGCATGTTGCTGTTCTATTTGAGTAAGAAAAATAGCTCATTTGCTCAACATATGCATTAGCTGCTAGCCTGTTTTAAGCTATTTAAAAATTTATGTTCAAATTATTTTTCTCCAGTTTTCCTGTCCTTTTACCTATTCTCTAAACTCCTCAGTCTTACTGTCCAATATGGCTGTTCTGCAGACTACCACTAAGAACATCTCCTAAGGGTATCTATTCTTGAGTTGTTTTACCAATTATATTAGACCAGTAAAAACCAGCAGGATTTTATTAAAGGGGACAAGGCAAAGATGCCACATTTATTATGATAACAATTTGATTAATAACTAATATCTTAATTCTTATACACACACATTATACCCATTACCTATACACACACACACACACACACACTCACATTATACCTAATACCTATACACACACACACACACACATTCACACACACACTCCCACGTTCATCAGGTGTTCTGCAGCTGCTGCATAGTTACCAGTCCTGAAGATAATTTAAGTTCATGGCTTGATTTTGCAGCTTGGGTTCATAGCTTCTGGCAGCTAACTGGCCAGGAAAGCTGGGCACAAGGCTGAGCTGGATCTCTGTTGGGCAGGCACCGATGTTCTTCCATGTTGGCAGCAGAATGTTACCCAGAGTCTCTCATCTCACCCTTCTTTTTTATAGGCTTTTAGTTTGGATTCAAAGTCTATAGGTCTTGCTGTGTCACGCTGCCTCTGGGTTTAGATTGATTACCCATCAATTGCAGGCGTGACTTTCAGCCTTGGACCTGGCTTTGATCTTCCTTCTGTTGTCCTTTTCTTTTTAGGGTGGATGCTTCTTACTTTGTTTAGGGCTGTTGTCTAGGTCTTCAGCCGTTGGTATTTGAACTTTATGTCATCAGGACAGGCTGGGGCTGGAGGTTGATTCCATCATTCATACATACCTCATTCACACATCTAAACTAAACTAATAAGATTACAGCAGGGTTTGCAAAAATGAAGGTTGGAGGAAGCTTTTACAAAATGGAGTGAGTGTTTTAAAATGGGGTTTGAATTACAATATGGAACAGAAGTTACAGTATAGGCAAGTGTAGTGAATGGTGAACAGAAGTTACATTAATAAAGTGAACAGTTGAAAACAATTTCATTTATCAGTTCTACAGAGTGACCTTGGGCCCAACCTGAAATGTGCTGAGCACTCAGACTCCCATTAACTTCAATGAGAATTGAGCATGCTCATCTCCTTATGGGATCAAGAGTGTGGAGCACTACCTTAGCTCGTCTAAACATTCAGATACCTATCTGTCCCTTGAAGGCAAGGGTCAGAGTATATTTTTGAGAGCAGGTCATATCAGGTTTTTAGCCTTGATAGCCAGCTTCTTATTCAGGTACAGTAACTCCCCACTTAACATCCTCTTGCTTAATGTTGTTTTGATGTTACGTCCCTGCTCCATTACAGACCATGCTTGTTTAAAGTTGTGCAATGGTCCCCTATAATGTTGTTTGGCCACTTGCTTTGTCCATGGCTGTCAGCCCCCCTATCAGCTCCCGTACACCCTCCCCAGTGCCTCCCACCCGCCATCGGACCCTGCAGATCTTGCCTTTCCCCTGCTCCCCCTGCCTCCTGCCCACGGCAATCAGCTGTCTTGCGGCATTCAGGAGGGAGGGGGGAGGAATGAAGACATGGCACACAGTTTTCTGCCTCCCTCCCCAGCCTCCTGAATACCGCAAACCAGCTGATTGCCACGGGCAGGAGACAGGGGATGGGGGGAGTCTGCGCGCCGCGTCCTCCTTCTCCCCCTAGCCTCCTGAATGCCACAAGACAGCTGATTGCTGGGGGCAGGAGGAGTGGGGAGCAGGGGGACGGTGCTGATCCACAGAGTCTGCTAGTGGCTGGGAAGTGCTGGGGGGGGCATAGAGGAGCTCATAGGGGGGCTGCCAGCCTGTTTAATACCTGTATTAAATTGCTTGTTTAAAATTGTTTAAAATGTATATAATGCCTTTTGTCTGGCAAAAAAAAAAATTCCCTGGAACCTAAGCCCCCCTATTTACATTAATTCTTATGGGGAAATTGGATTCGCTTAAAGTCACATTTTTTAGGAACATAACTACAATGTTAAATGAGGAGCTACTGAATATTATTTATTTGTAAAACCAGAATATGAATATATATATAGAGAGAGATTTTACAAATATATTAGTTACTCCTCATATATTTAGGTGAACAACTATTCTGATAGGTTTCTGAATAGCAGCCGTGTTAGTCTGTATCCGCAAAAAGAACAGGAGTACTTGTGGCACCTTAGAGACTAACAAATTTATTTCAGCATGAGCTTTCGTGAGCTACAGCTCACTTCTTCGGATGCATAGGATGGAACACACAGACAGGAGATATTTATATATACAGAGAACATGAAAAGGTGGAAGTACGCATACCAACAGGAAGAGTCTGTACATTTTCTTCCTCAGAGCCATTATGGTACATATCACAAATACATAATTTGATACATATAGGGGCCAGATCCATGGCTTTTGTAAATCAGCACAGCTCCACCGATTTACATGAGGATTTAGCCTACCATTTTGGAAAATGTACATTGTGGATACAGTGGTTTATATCTGTTGATTTATTTGGTAAATACACATTGAAATTATTAGACTTCTCTGTGTAACTCCTGTTGGCATTCACAGGAGCCACATGCACTTATAGCCAAATCCCATCCCCAGTCAATGGAACTTTGCCATTGACTTCAGTGGGACCAAATTTCGCTCTTACGGAGTGGAGAATTATGCACGCTTGTATTAATTTGGAAAGCATGTATTTTCTTTGGAGCAACTTCCAGGTTTTTCAGATGCAAAGAACTGCAATTTGAAGCTTGCATAGTTAAAAGGAAAAGAGAAATAGCAAAAGATAAAGTTCTGACAGCAATGTCAGCTTGACCACTTTACACATAAATGTACACCATGAAATACCACTAAACAAAAAAGTTGTAGAATACAATTCTATATATGGGAAACATGGCTATATATGGGCAACATGGCTAATGTAAAGGCACTTTCAGGACCCTGGCCTAGATTTTCAGTTGCTGCTTGGATACTCACAGCACAACTAGGGCAGGAGGGAGAAAAGGGTGCACAGTGATTACTATTAATAACAATATCTACTGAATTACAAAAGAAGTATCATTATCCCCATTATAGATGGGGAAACTGAGGCACAGAGTGATGAAGTAACTTGTCCAACGTTACCCAGCAGGCCAAGGACAACCTGGAAATAGCACCCAGCTCTCCTAAATCCCAGTCCAGTGCTCTATTCATTTGGAAATACTGTCTTCCTCCTCAGAGCCTGAGCTTATTGTGTCCTATGTTATAAGTGAGAGCAGTCTCAAGAAGAATCTCCTAGGAAAACGTCTTTTGAGCAGATTTTACATTTTATCAAAAACAGTGAGGAGTCCTTGTGGCATCTTAGAGACTAACAAATTTATTTGGGCATAAGCTTTCGTGGGCTAGAACCCACTTCCTCAGATGCATGGAGTGGAAAATATAGGAGCAGGTATAAATACATGAAAAGATGTGGTTTGCCTTACCAGGTGTGAGGTCAGTCTAAGAGACAATTCAATTGACAGCAGGATACCAAGGGAGGAAAAATAACTTTTGAAGTGGTAATGAGAGTGACCCATTTCAAACAGTTGACAAGAAGGTGTGAGTAACAGCAGGGGGAAATTAGTATTGGGGAAATTAGGTTTAGGTTTTGTAATGATCCAACCACTCCCAGTCTTTATTCAGGCCTAATCTGATGGTGTTCAGTTTTCAAATTAATTCCAGTTCTGCAGTTTTACGTTGGAGTCTGTTTTTGAAGATTTTTGTTGAAGAATTGTCACTTTCAGGTTTGTTATTGAGTGACCAAGGAGATTGAAGTATTGTCGTACTGGTTTTTGAATGTTATGATTCCTGATGTCAGATTTGTGTTCATTTATTCTTTTGTGTAGAGACTGTCTGGTTTGGCCAATGTACAGAGGGGCATTGCTGGCACATGATGGCATATACCACATTGGTAGATGTGCAGGTGAACAAGCCCCTGATGGTGTGATTAGGTCCTATGATGGTGTCTCTTGAATAGATATGAGGACAGAGTTGGCATCGGGGTTTGTTGCACGGTTTGGTTCCTGGGTTGGTGTTTTTGTTTTGTGGTGTGTGGTTGCTGGTGAGTATTCACTTCGGGTTGGAGGGCTGTCTGTAAGCGAGGACTGGCCTGCCTCCAAGTTCTGTGAGAGTGAGGGATCGTCCTTCAGGATAGATTGTAGATCCTTGATGATGTGCTGGAGAGGTTTTAGTTGGGGGCTGTAGGTGATGGCTAGTGGCATTCTGTTACTTTCTTTATTGAGCCTGTCTTGTAGTAGGTGACTTCTGGGTACCCTTCTGGCTCTGTCAATCTGTTTCTTCACTTCACTAGGAGGGTACTGTTGTTTTAAGAATGCTTAATAGAGATCCTGTAGGTGCTTTTCTCTGAGAGATCAGAGCAAGTGTGGTTATATCTTAGAGATTGGCTGTGGACAATGGATCTTGTGATGTGGTCTGGATGAAAGCTGGAGGCATGTAGATAAGTATAGTGGTCAGTAGGTTTCCGGTATAGGGTTGTATTTATGTAACTATCATTCATTAGCACTGTAGTGTCTTGGAAGTGGACCTCTTGTGTGGACTGGTCCAGGCTGAGGTTAATGGTGGGGTGAAATCTTGGTGGAATTCATCAAGACCTTCTTCGTATGAGTCCAGATGATGAAGATGTCATCAATGTAGTGAAAGTAGAGTAGGGGTGCAAGGGGACGAGAGCTGAGGAAGCGTTGTTCTAAGTTCCACTGACTTTAAGGTATAAATTGTCTCCAAATCTGAAATAGTTGTGGGTGAGGACAAAATCACGAAGTTCAACCACAAAGTTCAGGTTTGCTGTGATGGTATTGGGGATGCTATTCCTGATGGCTTGTAGTCCATCCTTGTGTGGAATGTTAGTGTAGAGGTGTTTTCTGGAAGATCACCAAAGGGTTGTAGTTTCTTCAGGAAGTCAATGGTGTCTTGAAGATAGCTGGGAGTGCTGGTAGCATAGGGCCTGAGGAGAAAATCTACATAGCCAGACAATCCTGCTGTCAGGGTGCCAATGCGTGAGATGATGGGGCATCCAGGATTCCCAGGTTTATGGATTTTGGGTAGCAGATAGAATACCTCTGGTCGGGGCTCTAGGGGTGTGTCTGTGCAGATTTGTTCCTGTGCTTCTTTAGGGAATTTCTTGAGCAGATGGTGTAGTTTCTTTTGGCAATCCTCAGTGGGGTCAGAGGGTAATGGCCTGTAGAATGTGGTGTCAGAGAGTTGTCTAGCAGCCTCTTGTTCATAGTCCAACCTATTCATGATGACTACAGCACCTCCTTAGTCAGCCTTTTTTATTATGTCAGAGTTGTTTCTGAGGCTGTGGATGGCATTGTTTTCTGCACAGTTGAGGTTTTGGGACAAGTGATGCTGCTTTTCCACAATTTCAGCCCATGCACATCGGCGGAAGCACTCTGTGTAGAAGTCCACGCAGATTCCTTCTTTTTGTAGTGTTGGAGGAAGCTTTTTGTGGATTAGTGTGGTGTGCAGTGGTGTGTTCGAAATATTCCTTGAGGCGGAGATGTCAAAAGTAGGATTCTAGGTCACTGCAGAACTGTATCATGTTTGTGGGGATGCAAGAAGAAGAATAATCTCACTACAATATAGTAGTCCAGGGCAACACTAAGGAGTCACACAAACAAGGAAACTCAAAGTTAAGGCTAGGCTAAAAGCTTGTTGATAATTTTGAGATGTGTATTTTCCAGTCTTTTGAAACTTCTGTTTACTTCCAATTTGCAAGTCTTTTCACTAGTCTATTAGTATTCACTGTCAGTCATTGTCTCATCCTGAGGATTTCTCAGCTCTGTTCCACTAGGCAAATGCATCCCTTTAATGAAAATTTGTTGATTGTCTTGACAGCTACAATGGCTACTGACTTTCACATATCACCTGTGCTTAAATAATGAATTTCCATTGGCTGCTCACTGTTTAAAAACAGCTGATGGTAGGGTGCAAATACAGAGAAGCACTCTCCTAGCAGAGGCTGCTGGAAGAAGAAGCTCAGTGGCCTCTAGAACTCCCCAAAGAGCAGATCCACCCTTGGAGTTTTGAAGAAGATGCAGTTTGTGTTAGTGATAGATCCATGAGCTGGTCAGAACCATGGCTCCAGCATTATTGAAGAGGCACTTTGCATGATTTCCAGTGTGAGGGCCACACACTACCCATTTTACCCCCCCCCCCCCCGCACACAGTAGGAGCTAAAACAAGCAAGAATTAAATAACAATTACTATTGCTTTTGACTCTTGATTTGAAACTGCTTGCTTGTGGTTTCTTTTTGCATGGCTCTCCAAACTGTCTAGCTAAAAAGGCATTTAAAATATATGTTGTATTGTGAGTCAGGCTATACTGCCAAGGCTTATTATGATGATAAAATAAATGATAATGCTCATATTTTGCCAACAGAAATATTGGTCCACAACCTTTTCTTTCAGCAGATTTCATCGTTGTGGTTTATCTGAAGGTGTGTGTATGGGATGTAATGAAAGGACTCAGGTTCAGCATAGAGGGTCCCTTTTCAAAAGACCCTAAATACACATGTTCAAGGGATGAATCTCCCTGCTCCCTTCAATTTCTCCAGTAATTAGCAGGACTTTAGAATTAGAAGAATGTCTTTGTTTTATCATTCTAGCAGGAGGAGGCTTTGTTGTCTTACATCTTAATAATTTATCATTCACTTGATAAGAATTCTAAAAGATTAGTCGATAAGAATAAACAGTCTCAGGGAGACAGCTCTTTGATGCTGACTTTGTTAATTTTGCAGCAACTGAATCAGTCTTCTGTCATTACAATTTAAGAAGCAGAATTGCAAAATCATCATTTTGGGGAAGTTACTACTGCTAAATCTTTTACAAAATGACTCATATTAATTAAATCCTTTAAAACAAAACAACAACAAAAATTACAGGTCTCTTTACTATGCAGGAGGAAGGAAAAACTGCAAAGGGTGGGAATGTCAAAACAATTATAAATGAAGAGACTGATCTGCAATTTCTGCTCTAAAATTAAAAGGGAAGGAATCCAAATATTCTCATAAATACTCAAGCATAGTTAGGCACGGGCAGATTCATTCAAATAAAATTAGAACCAACTTGACCCTTTATTTACAGCTCTGAAGGTTCAAAATATTATGATAAACTTGTTTCATTTTAACATATCTCACTACTTCCTAGTTTGGGTACGGACTAAAAGTAAATGAAACCCTGCAATGAAGGTTGTTCTAGAGAGGGGGCCATCTAGTGGGTTTAAGCACAAGACTAGGAACTGGGAGTTCGTGCCATGACACCGACTCCCTCTGTGGTCTTGGACAAGTTTCATAACTTCTCTTTATCTGCTTCCCCATCTGTAGTCTGGCATAATAGCATGTACCTGCTTTGTAGGGATTATTTAGTTAATGTCAGTAGAGAACTCTGAAGATTAAAACAGCTATGTTTTATAGACTGGTTGTCATATTTAAAAACAGCTGATGATAGGGTGCAAATACAGAGAAGCACTCTCCTAGCAGAGGCTGCTGGAAGAAGAAGCTCAGTGGCCTCTAGAACTCCCCAAAGAGCAGATCCACCCTTGGAGTTTTGAAGAAGATGCAGTTTGTGTTAGTGATAGATCCATGAGCTGGTCAGAACCATGGCTCCAGCATTATTGAAGAGGCACTTTGCATGATTTCCAGTGTGAGGGCCACACACTACCCATTTTACTCACATATGACTACTCTGAAGATAAAGAACAGCAGGATTTGAAGTTCAAAGATCAAAGTAAGGGCCAACACCTAATCTCAGTTGCATTAGTGTAAATGCAGCAAAAACAACAAGGAGTCCTTATGGCACCTTAGAGACTAACACATTTATTTGAGCATTAGCTTTCATGGGCTAAAACCCACTTCATCAGATACATGGAGGGGAAAATACAGTAGCAGGCATATATACACAGTACATGAAAAGATGGGAGTTGCCTTACCAAGTGCGGGGTCAGTGTTAATGAGATAATTCAATTAAAGTGGAAGTGGGCTATGCTCAGCAATAGAATACCAAGGGAGGAAAAAATCACTTTTGTAGTGGTAATGAGGGTGGCCCATTTCAAATAGTTGACAAGAAGGTGTGAGTAACAGTAGTGGGAAATTAGTATGGGTAAATAAATTTTTGTAATGACTCATCCACTCCCTGTCTTTATTCCAACCTAATTTGATGATGTCCAGTTTGCAAATTAATTCCAGTTCTGCAGTTTCTCATTGGAGTCTGTTTCTGAAGTTTGTTTTGTTGAAGAACTGCCACTGTTAAGTCTGTTATTGAGTGACCAGGGAGATTGAAGTATTCTCCTACTGGATTCTGAATGTTGAAATTCCTGATGTCAGATTTGTGTCTGTTTATTCTTTTACATAGATACTGTCTGGTTTGGCCAATGTAAATGCAGCGTAGCTCAACCAAAATAAATGAAGTTACTCTAGAGTTACGGTGGTGCAATTGAGTTAATAATTTAGCCCAATGCATCATGAACAGGTCTCTCTCAGGCCCAGTATATAACATAAGTAAGATTGCTAAAATTCTGGATTATGTTTTCTACCGTTGTAAGTTAAGATATTTAACAGCCCTAGGAGAAATGAAAAACAAGTGGGATTTAGTAATTTTCTAAATAAGCCAGCAAATCTTGTCACTTAACAACTGTTTATGTTGCCTTTTTCAATATTATTATTATTCCTTTGAAGCATCCCATTTTATTTGAAGAAATGAAGATGATGAAAAAGAGGAAAATTCTCTCTTATAGTAACAGTTATGGTAATTTTAGAAGCATGTATCATGTGAGTCAATGTTTTAAAGTAATTTGAAAACATTAAAACAAGATAAAAATGATTTTTTTCATGTTGATCATAGCCAGCTTATCAGCAATAATTTCCTCAGTCTTCATTACTGCAGCCTTCTCATACTAATTTCACTAGTGCACTAATAAAACATGACAGTTCATTCAAATAAATGTTGTGCATTGTAGAATGGAAAATTTACAGCCTGATTCTGATCCCAGCAGTGTCTGCCTATGTCTCTAAGGACTTGTTTACATTGCCCAGCAGTTTGGACTACAGTTTGGAATAACAGTGCACACCAAAGTGCTGTGCTGTAACTCCCCTGTGTGGATCATACAGGCGCAAACTAAAAGGTTCCTAGTACACGTTAATGTAATCCTTTTTCACACTCCTATAGTCTCAACTTCAGGACAGCATAGTCCCAGCCTAACTGTTTTTGGAGTCTCTGAACAGTGGATTAAATCCGATCTTCTGAGGGAAACAGTTCTTGAAATGTATTATTTACTTATATGACCCCATCATGGGAGTATGTGAGCACCTCAGAAACATCAATTTTCCTTAAACTGTTAAGTGTGGCTGAAAGGATGAGCTAGAAGAGGCCTAAACCTCCATGTAAGGGACTTGGAACCTGATAGCCCATAGTTGAGGACCGTGGCTAACTTGTGCTCTGTGCTCCTCCTGTTGAATGTGTGGGTTCTGGCATCTTTTCAGAGCAGCTGCTAGAATGTGACCTTATTTAACTAACTTCTATTTGCCTTCACCGATATTAAAAATCTCTTATTCATAATATCTGGAATTATTTACTATCAAACAACTCATTGCTTTATTAGCTAGTTAGGCATATTCACACTATGTTTTCCAATGTTCAATATTATCCTTGGCATATCCAAGAAGTGTAAGTTAACACAGTAACGAACATAATGCTGTTCACTGTATATTACATTTAAATATCTGTGTTACTAAACTCTGGATACTTTTGTGTGCATACATTCATCTGGGTGCAGAAGGACGTGTGTATAAATCATGTTTCCTTCAGGTAAAATATCTCTCTGATTCCTAAAGTCTCTTTGTAGTCTCTGAAGTCTTTAAAGAAACATGCACAATGTACAAGACTAATTTTATATTCAACATGCAGTTTTTTTTCTTCCTTACTGTATGTGCCAGACTGATCCTGTGACAATTTGTATTGTACACATTGAAAACATGCCTCTCTTTCCATTCTGCTCTTGGTTCTCATGGTTGTCTTAGTTGTCAATTTTGAAAACTTTCTTTCAATTAAAATGTGATCTACAGGTTTCAATGTAATAATTATTGTTTTGTTTTTAAATCTTGCCTGAACAAGAGAAGCAGAGAAGGAGTTCAGTCTATTGGATAAGGGACTGAACTCAGTCAGGACACCTAGGTTCTGTTATCGGATCTGTGACTGACCTGCTGTGTGAGGTTGGGCAAATTGCTTGACCTCTTTGTATTTCTGTTTTCACTCCTATCCTTTATCTGTCTTTTCTATTTAGGTTGTTAAATTTTCAGGGCTTGGGCTGTCTCTTACTATTGCTTTAGTTTGTATTTTTGCTAGCATCTTGGGATCCTGATCTTGGTAGGGTGCTACAGTAATGCAAACAATATAATATCAAAGGGCTCATTTTGTGTGGGCTGTCAAATGCTAACGCACAACTGCATAACATCTTCTAGAGACCCTGAGTATTTTACTCAAGAAATCAAAAAAGCCACAGGAAACAACCTACCTTTTTCCATGTATAGTTAGGATGCCAGGGCACATTCAGACACAGCAATAAGCTTTTTGCTTCTGTATAAACTATGCACAGCAGGTCACACTGTTGGTCTGTCTGTTTGGATTCAGCTGAGAAAGAGACAAGATTCTTGTCAATAAGCCAAAGAACACTCTATGGGCCTGATTTATAAAAGAAGTTCTGTACCTACAACAACAGTCAGATTTTCAGAAGAGCTCAGCTCCAGTTTAGGCACCAATATAAAGTGATCAGATTTGCAAAAGAGCTCAGCATGAATTCTTTTAAAAATCTGACCATATGTGTCACACTGGAAGCAGTTGGATGCTGAGAATTTTGGAAGAGCTGTCCTTTATTTGTGCCTAAATGGAATCTGAGAGCTTTTGAAAATCTGCCTTCAGTTATGGGTGCTGAGCGCTAGAAAATATAGCTCTGAGCTCTTTTAAAAACCTGGCCACACATCTGTTAAATTAGAAAACCCTGGGAATGATCTTTTGTTATACATATTTACATTCCTCATTGATTTCAATGGGAGCTGGCTATAACATCTGGTGATTATGACTTGTATATTATTATAAAGCATAAATATGTTTTGGGGAATGAAAAAATCATTATCTGTTAATGGGCTATGACAAAGCTCTTGAATGCATTGATCATCATTCTATTTTTTATATTTAAAGCATGCATCTCACCCACAAAGTAACTTTTAAATTGATGACAGGTTGGGGCAAACTTAGCCCTACTATAAGTGAAGCAGTTCCTCCTGAAATTAATGGCAGGTCCATTCTTTGTGCCAGTTCTGAGTGTGGACACTAGATTTCATAAACCACTATTTATAAAAAGATTCCATTAGAAATAATTTTTAACTTTTCACAGCACTTGTATCTATTTCCTGGTTTAAGGCAATAGAAGGGGTTTAGAAGCAAAATCCTGTCTCCCTTGATGTCAAAAGCAAACTGCCTTCAATGGGACAGGCTTTCACCCTAGCAATCAAAGACTATTTTCATTGTGGCCTGTCTAGATTATAACCTGTCTACTGTGTTTAACTTCATTTTCATGGTGGTGGTTCTTATAATCACAGGATTCTGGCCTCAGCAAAATTCTGGGAATTTAGAGATCAACCAGCATCTGAGCTTGGGCTGGTATGTGCTGACTAACTGCCTTCATGATGTCACACAGGAACCATCAGAACATCACCTGGTGCAAAGGGGTGGAGGCCCAACCAAGGATACTGATGAGTCCTTTAGTAGTATATTTCCTTTACCCTTTTCCAGAGCCAACCCTTCTTATAGAGACTAGATTTATCCCTTTGAGTACCGACTATAAAAGACTCAGGGCCCCTCTGGGTGAAAGGGCCTACCTCAAACTATAAGGTATTATCACTATAGTTAGTGATAGTTATTATAAATTATTTATGGATGAGCTAAAACAATGTCAGAAACTGAGGTGAGGATGGTCAGCAATAATGGCTGGAGCAGTGGAAGTCATGCCTACAAGTTAGAGGCAGGAGTTAAATGTGGTGTTGGAACAAGGTAGTAGTATGGTTAGGAACATGTCTAGAAAAAAAGCAAGGCAGAAATAGGTCTAGGAACAAGGCTAGAGCAGGCCAAGGCTACTGGAGTCTGTCACCTCTATCAGGGTACGTCTACACTACGGGATAAATTCAATTTAACATAAACCGGTTTTATAAAACAGATAGTATAAAGTCGATTGTGTGCGGCCACACTAGGTACATTAATTCGGCTGTGTGCATCCATGGTCCGAGGCTAGCGTCAATTTCTGGAGCGTTGCACTGTGGGTAGCTATCCCGTAGCTATCCCATAGTTCCCGCAGTCTCCCCCGTCCCTTGGAATTCTGGTTTGAGAGCCCAGTGCCTGATGGGCAAAAATCATTGTCGCAGGTGGTTCTGGGTACAGCCTCACCCCTCCCTAAGTGAAAGCAGCAGACAACCGTTTCTCGTCTTTTTTCCTGGGTGAACTGTGCAGACGCCATAGCACTGCAAGCATGGACCCCGCTCAGATCAACACCGCGATTGTGAACGTTGTAAACACCTCACGCATTCTCGTGCAGTCTATGGTGAAACATGAACTGCAAAGCCAGGCGAGGAGGAGGAGGCGGCTACGGCAGCACGGCGACGAGAGTGATGAGGACATAGAAACTGAATTCTCCTTAACCGAGGGCCCCTGCGCTTTGGAGTTCCTGCTGGTAATGGGGCAGGTTCTACCCATTGAATGCCGATTTTGGGTCCGAGAAACAAGCACAGACTGGTGGGACTGCATAGTTTTGCAGGTGTGGGACGATTCGGAGTGGCAGTGAAACTTTCGCATGCGTAAGAGCATTTTCATGGAACTTTGTGACTTGCTTTCCCCTGCCCTGAAACACCATAATACCAAGATGAGAGCAGCCCTCACAGTGGAGAAGCGAGTGCCAATAGCCCTGTGGAAGCTTGCAATGCCAGACAGCTACCGGTCAGTCGGGAATCAATTTGGAGTGGGAAAATCTACTGTGGGGGCTGCTGTGATGCAAGTAGCCAAAGCAATCACTAAGCTGCTGCTACAAAAGGTTGTGACTCTAGGAAACGTGCAGGCCATAGTGGATGGCTTTGCTTCAATGGGATTCCCTAACTGTGGGGGGGCGATAGATGGAACCCATATCCCTATCTTGGCACCAGCGCACCAGGGCATCCAGTACGTAAACCGCAAGGGGTACTTTTCAATGGTGCTGCAAGCACTGGTGGATCACAAGGGACGTTTCACCAACATCCACGTGGGATGGCCAGGAAGGGTTCATGACTCTTGCGTCTTTAGAAGCACTGCTCTGTTTAAAATGCTGCAGCAAGGAATTTACTTCCCAGACCAGAAAATAACAGTTGGGGATGTTGAAATGCCTGTAGTTATCCTGGGGGACCCAGCCTACCCCTTGATGCCATGGCTCATGAAGCCATACACAGGCAGCCTGGACAGTGGTCAGGAGCCGTTCAACTACAGGCTGAACAAGTGAAGAATGGTGGTAGAATGTGCATTTGGCCGTTTAAAGGCGCACTGGCGCACATTACTGAGTCGCTCAAACCTCAGCCAAACCAATGTCCCCTTTGTTATTGCTGCTTGCTGTGTGCTCCACAGTCTCTGTGAGAGTAAGGGGGAGACCTTTATGGCGGGGTGGGAGGCTGAGGCAAATCACCTGGCTGCTGATTACACGCAGCCAGACACCAGGGCTATTAGAAGAGAACACTGGGAAGCGGTGCGCATCAGAGAAGCTTTGAAAATGAGTTTCATCACGGGCCAGGGTACAGTGTGACTGCTGTGTTTGTTTCCCCTTGATGAATCCCACCCCCTTGATTGACTCATTCCCGGTAAGCAACCCACCCTGCCCCTTCGATTACAGCTTGCTTAAGAAAATAAAGTCACTGTCACTTAAAAATCATGTATTCTTTATTAAAAAAACTCGTTATAAAAAGAGGGAGAGAACTGACAAGGTAGCCCGGGTGCGGTTTGGGAGGAGGATAGGAGGGAAGGAAAAGGCCACTAAAATCATTTCAATGTAATGACAGCCTTTTGGTTGGGCTGTCCACGGGCGTGGAGTGGGTGGGTGCACAAAGCCTTACCCCATGCGTTCTTATATGTCTGAGTGAGGAAGATATGGAACATGGTGAGTACTGAGGGTGGTGACACAGGGGCTGCAGCGGCACTCTGTGACCTCGGTGCTCTTCCTGAAGCTCCACCAGACGTCGGAGGATGTCAGTTTGATCACACAGCAGCCCCAGCGTTTCATTCCGCCACTGCTGATCTTCCTGCCTACACCTCTGATCTTCCTGCTGCCACCTCTCATCGCAAGCATCTCTCCTCTCCTCACGTTGGTCCCTCCTGTCCTCATGTTCACTGGCATCTTTCCTGTAATTTGATACCATGTCCTTCCACTGATTCAGATGAGCTCTTTCTTTGTGGGTTACTTCCATGATTTCAGAGAACATTTCATCTCGCGTCCTCTTCTTCCTCCACCTTATCTGAGCTAGCCTTCGGGATGGAGTAGGGAGGCTTGAAAAATGTGCAGCTGCATGAGGGAGGGAAAAAAGGGAGAGAAGTATTTAAAAAGATACATTTTACAGAACAATGGTTATACTCTTTCACAGTGAACAACACTATTCACCTTACACAGCACATGTGATTTCACTACAAGGTCGCATTTTGCATCTTAACTTTGAGTGCCTGGGCTCTGGTGTTACAGATCTCATAGATGCAGGTCCGGGCATCAGAATTCAGCTTGCATACAGCCATGGTAAGCCATTGTCTTTTGGCTTCAGCAACCTTCACTTCCATTCACAGAAGCCTCCCCCACCCCCGTCCAATTCTCTAGGATGATCGCTTTACCCCCTCCCGCCACTGCATGGCTGGTATCATGGAAGATCACTGCTAATCACCCCCCTTCCTCCCCACCGCATGGCTGGTAGCTGGGAAGATTCCTGCTAGCCAAACGCGAGAAAGCTCAGCGCTATCCTTCCTCCCCTCCCCCTGCTTCGCTACATGCAAGGAAGGATTTCTTGTAAGCAACAGGCAAACACCTCTGTAGGAAAAAGGCCATCTCTGTCCCCTTAATTAAATTCCTGAATTTCAGCCAGGTTACCATGAATGATATCACTCTGCTGAGGATAACAGAGCGAGATAAAGAACGGATGTTTCTTGAATGCCTGCAATCACTGGGACCATACGCAGCTAGGCTTTGTCATGCAATGATATCCGATTACTTGCTACATGCATGGCGTGGTAAAGTGTCCTACCATGGTGGACGGAACAAGGCTGTCTTGCCCAGAAACCTTCTGCAAAGGCTTTTGGAGTACCTCCAGGAGCGCTTCATGGAGAGGTCCCTGGATGATTTCCGCTCCATCCCCAGACATGTTAACAAACTTTTCCAGTAACTTTACTGCCCGCGAATGCATCCCAAGCCTTCAGGGCAAATCAATCATTAAAACACGCTTGCTTTTAAACCATGTTTTATATTTACAAAGGTACACTCACCAGAGGTCGCTTCCATGGCTTCACTGTCTGGGCTAGTGGCTTGGGAGGGCAGGGACGGTAATTCTGTCTGGGTCAGAAAAAGCTCCTGGCTGTTGGGGCTAACAGAGTGCTGTGTGCTCTCTTTAAGCTCATCCTCCTCTTTCTCCGCCTCACCTTCCCCGTCCGCATAATCCTCAGGCATGGCTGAGATTACAACCCCCACCACGGAATCCAAGGACAGGGGGAGGGTTAGTGGTGGCGCAGCCCCCTAAAATTGCATGCAGCTCAGCATAGAAGTGGCATGTTTTCGGCCCTGCCCCAGACCTTCTGTTTACCTCTTTGGTTTTCTAGTAGGCTTATCTGAGCTCCTTAACTTTCACTCTGCACTGCACTGAGTCCCTGGTGTGGCCTCTCTCCTTCATGGTCTTGGAAATTTTTTCAAAAGTTTTTTCATTTAGTCTTTTTGAACGGAATTCTGTTAGCACTGAATCCTCTCCCCATGTAGCAATCAGATCCAGTATCTCCCATGTGGTCCATGCTGGAGCTCTTTTTCTGTTCTCAGGAGACTGCATTGTTACCTGTGCTGATGAGCTCTGCGTGGTCACCTGTGCTGATCAGAGCTCCACACTGGCCAAACAGGAAATGAAATTCAAAAGTTCGCGGGGCTTTTCCTGTCTACCTGGCCAGTGCATCCAAGTTCAGATAGCTGTCCAGAGCGGTCAGTGGGGCACTGTGAGATACGGCCCGGAGGCCAATACCATCGATTTGCGGCCACACTAACCCTAATCCAATATAATAATACTGATATTAGCGCTACTCCTCTCGTTGAGGAGGAGTACAGAAACCGATTTAAAGAGCCCTTTATATCAATTTAAAGGGCATCGTAGTGTGGACGGGTGCAGCGTTAAATGGGTTTAATGCTGCTAAAATCAGTATAAACACGTAGTGTAGACCAGGCCTCAGACAGAGGAACATTCTAAGCCATAAAGCAACATTGAGCAGGTTGAGTCACTAGTTATCTTGTGAGGCTTATATACCTGCCCTAAGAGCCACCAGACCAGCTCCTGGTTTGTAGATTGACTGGAGCCTAACACAGGAATGAGCCATCACTGCATGTGGCTTAATCGGGCTTTAGTTCAGGATGACTCATTACCTCACAGGCAGCACTTGGACTCATTGGAAACTCTGGATCACATAACCAGCATACCTGAATTGTCAAGACCACCCAGCCACAGCCCTTGAAAGATCTAAATTTCAGTCTCCCAATTATTACTATATGGTGTTAGGGCTTTAGATTTCAATCATCATGTTTTGTTTATATTTTATTTCTCAGAGTTTTATATGTTATGTATTATTCCTTCAGATTTGCTTGAATGAAGCCAATGTGGCAATGTACCAGAATTTTCTGCAAAGGCATCGTTTGCATTAAGAATAAACACCTTAGCCAAGTTTCCTGCTAGAATAACTCCATTGACTTCAGATGACTTATGGCAGCAAAGAATTTGGCTCTCTTTTTGCAAAGGTACATTAAAATGGTCACACATTATGTGTGTATGTTCATGAATATGAAGGGAGGTAAAACTGTCTATGGTGAACTCTTTCTGTACCCAGGGGAGCAGAAAGCATATTGGGGCAGTAACAGAGTGACTTCTACCTGATAAATAATTACAGATCCATTTTAATGTCTCAGGTCCCAAGCATAGGTCAACAAACTTAACCAACAATAACCTGCCATCCATTAAATTTGAAGAGCATATAGGATTTTTTATTTTAAAAAGACCACTCTCACTAATCACCTTCATTTAACGCATTATACAAAATCACTCACTTTCATTAATAAGTGATCAATCTTTGAATGTCTTATTTAAAACCTAGGTTATCTGTGAATCATAAATGTACTTTACTACTTAGTGAATAATCTTTGATGTAGGTGGAAAAATGGACATAAAATTCTACTGCACCTCAGTTTTCTCTCATTTATGAGAAGGAGCAACAATGGAATGTTGCTGAATCAGGCTTATCTAGAAAGTATGGTAAATGGTATTTCAGTCAGTTGTTTAGTGACATACTAATACTGCTTGGCACTTATACAGGGCTTTTCTTCTGTAGATCTCAAAGCACTTTACAGGCATGGGTCAGTATTAACATCATTTTACACATAAGGAATCTGAAGTCCAGAGAGGGTAAAAGCAACATTTAAAAAAGTAACCTCTGATGTTGCGTACCTCAATTTTCCAGTAAGTGACTGCCGAAGTGACCCAGCATCTCATAGCAAAACATTGGCAAGCTTGGACTAGAACTTGACACCTACTCTTGTACTCTATCCATTGCCCAGATGGTCTGCATTTCATTATATTGTTTCAGACTATAATTAATGTCTAGATTTCATTCTTGTTAAAACCCAATAAGTAGTTAATTACAATTTTATACCCTGTCATACTCTACTATTAATTGTTATTAGATGTATATATATAGATAGATACCATTCCTGTACTGTTCAGGGGCAAAGATTACACTGCATATTTCATCATCTACTTTCAGCCAGTGAAATGTCAATAGTGTGATACACTTGCTTGATGCGTAAACATATATATTTGAGGAACTAAGTGAGTCTTTAATAAAAGAAATAAAATAAAAATAATAAAAGCATGTTTTGGATTTGAGGTACACAAACACCAATAGATTATTTAACTTCAACCCAACCCACATCATTAGTGCAGCAAAATTAGTGGAGTGTAGATCAGGGCTCTAAGTGACCCAGTACAAACTGATATGGGAGTCTATGTGGCATGGTTTATAACAAACAAACAAACAAACAAACAAACAAACAAACAAACAAACAAACAAACAAACAAACAAAAACCCACTAGAAATGAAGGATACCAAAATACCAATCAAAACAGGAATAAAGGGTTTCTGACAGCTGAGGAACAAAACCATGATTTCATTCTTAACTAGATCTGGAATAACAAGTATGCAATCCCTGGGACTGCCTTGCTCGTTAGAGTTTTATAGTTTCAGAGGCACAACACATGTTTTCAATTCCACTGCCTAACTCCAACAGATCCATAATAATGTTGACATTCCCTTGAAACATCACTGAAATATTTTGTTGTTTTTATCCTTCCAAAAATTCTGCATATCTTTCCAAAACCTCTTTTGTATTCTTTCCATCATCCTGTAGACTTTTTGAATTCTCAATTCGCAGCACTCCTTCCATTTCTAGTGGGCTAGAACTCCTTTTTGAACATTTGCCATTGACTGAAACTGACCACAAAAAGGCTCAATCTAGGAACACATTTTGTTTTATAATTAAAAAAAAAATCAGTTAAAAATACAAAAGCTCTTGAAGTCTATATACAAAAATAAAATAAAAATTCCAGTTTCAATAGCTTTTTTGTACTCAGAGAAATATGGAAAATGCTTAGTTCATAATGTGACCCAATTTCTTTTAGTACTTGAAAGAAATAAAAATTAAACAAGACCTTAATTCTGCAGAGTGGTACTGCACCTGAACGTATTTTCTGACATGACAGACTGTAATTGTTTCCTTTCACTGGTGGGTAGAGTAGGGGGAGGGGGAGGAGGAAGGAGGAAGGAGATTCTTCTAGACCCTCTAGGAGCATTCAGTATTCCTAGAGTCCTTTATTTTCATTTTTTATTTTATTTAATTTTTCTTGGGAATTTGTCAATGTTTACTACGACAACCAAACCAGCTGATAATCAGTGTAAAAACTATTAATATTTTTCATTAATAAAATACTGGGTAAATATTGTGATTTATTTTGGTGGAAGGAAGGACAAGAAAAATAATCAGTAGATTTATGCTTTGATGAACGGAATTCAGTGTGGTTTGCTGCAGAACTAAAACAGAACTCAAAACACAATGCCACCTCTGAGTTTAAGAAAACAATATATATCTCCAATTCCCAAATCAAACTTTTCATTTGAATAAACTATTCAAACTATTAGCCTATAAATATTTACATTTAATAATTGAGCCCAATATTTTAAAACATGTATAAACACTCACTGTCTTATGTGAAGTCCTTTGGGGTAATTTTCAAAAGTCCTGCATCGTGCAGGCTCACAGCAATCTTTTTAAGGAGTCTTTTCCAACGCCTGGTCTCCTACAGTCTTGGATGTAGCCAAATTTAGAAAATGCTCTCTCCACATCAGCTGAGCCAGGTGGGACACTGAGGATACAAGAGGCAGCATGGCTCAAGTCAGAAAGTCGGTGTGATGGATTTTCCAGAATTCAAGAGGAGCACTGGAGCCGTTATCCGGGGGAGGCATTGCCATGTTGATGTGGAATTCACTTTGTAGTTCTGCACCTTCTTCGCCAGAAGCCACAAAGAGGGAGATTATATGAGCACATTCTTTAAATTTATCAGCTGAGGCCACAGTTTTACAATGCAGGTCAAACAGAACAATGACTTTCCAGAATGATGATTCACTGTGAAGAACTCCAGGGGACATATTGCAAGTGACAGTAGTTTCCCACTTTTTTGACAGCATTTCGCAAAAACTTCTGAAAGCTTTTGGGAGATTGTCCTGTTCAGTCGCGTTCAACATAGATTCCAGGTAAGTGCGTATTCATTTAAAGTTTTATAGACACAAGCTGCAGCTGTTTGCTAACTTTTCAAATACCAAATCTGGCAAAATGAGCACAGGCTTCTCCACAACAAAATCAAAGAAAACAAAATCAGCAGGGTAGGATGGTCAAGAACATCTGGCAATTTGTCAAAAATCAAAGAACTAACTATATTTCCAGCCGACCTCTCTTTAATTTGTTGGCCAGAGCAACATCATTCTCCTCCAAATATTTCTTGGTCAGATTAATTGAATTTGGCAAAAGTTTTGCAGCTGGACAGAAATTTCATATAAAGTCCCCCAAAGGATCATCAGCAAGGCCTAGTGACTGCCCTGAAAAGCAGAGGGCACATACAAATTCACTTACTACATTGTGTTGATCTTGCTTTTTTGACCATGACCAGAGGATATGCTTATTCCAGAGTTGCTTGTTTTTATTTTCGCCTTCTTGTTTTAGTCTTAAGTGTCATTTGCTGTCCAAATGTTCTTTAATCCGGTTGGCCCAAGTGTCAACTTTGAAGCTACACCATTTGCAGTGCATACACTCAATTTCATCCTCTTCTCCTGTTTTTTTTTTTTAACTTTCAACTACTTCCTTGTGTTCTGAAACGTATTCTGATCCAGATTTTTGTTTCTTATTTTAGTGTGTCAAATCATTGAATTCTGCTAACAGTTTGAAATGTGTATAGGTGGGCGTGAGATTCATCAGTATGTTCAGATGCTCACACACTTCAGAGCTTGCGTGCCTTTCTGTGTGTTTATTGTGTGTATCTTCTAGATTAATACAGAACATTACTTCAACAGGCAGCTTTGCATATACAAACAGACTAATGTATCTCATGATGTTTTGCATTTTCCTAGTAAAACACGTTATTTTTTATCTATTTGAATGATACAAAAGTGGGGTGGAAAAAAGCACAATACTTTTAGTAAAACCTGGATTTTTTCTAAAAATCAATCTACTGAAAACAAATGGGCCTAGTTATCCTTATGTTTCTCAACAGGAAATCTCTATCTACTGATAAAGCTATTTTAGCCTATTGGGAAAATAAAATGATTTAAAAAAAATGATCAGAACATTGATTTAAAAACACAACTCCACTGCAAAACCAAATAAACTAAAAAAGAGCATTTGGGATAAATTGTCAGCAGAGAACAGGGTTTAATTAACATCTATTAAAGTCAAGGGATGCTCTCTGAAAATAAAAAGGGTAATTGGAAACAAACAAAGTAATTGAAAGCAAACAAAGTAAAGTCCTAACTAAGATTCTATTTGTGAGTAGTATGCTGCCCCTTTTTACTCTGGCAGCATCTATAGTGCAGGGAGATGCACAGCCATGGGAGGACAGCTTTAAGATCTGTTCAGGCCAGGGATCTGTAGCAGCCTTGCCAACAGAGGTTGCCCATGAAAAGTGCTGATTCATGAATCTCCTGGCCATCCAGGCCTCATCTACTTTGGACCAGCACTACACTTTTCAGGGAGGGGGAGGTGCCAGCTGGGTTTAGGTCACCTCAACAGTGGAGAGTCTGCTGTGCCCGTGCTTTGGTGGACTTATCATCATAAAGAGCCATGACCCAGGAAGTGGCTCTGGCCCCATATTTCATGCGACAGTACCTTTCTAATGGTATGAGCTTTCAATCTCTTTCCTAACTCTGAACAGGGCTGATTTAAAAATAAAATAAAATCTGGGGTCAATCCAAATCCATCACATTGGGCACCTGATTGCAAAGCCCAAGCATGTAATATTATTGTTTGTGCCCCAATTTCTAAGTCATGTCAGTAGGAGAATATGGCCCTAGTGGGGGGTGGGCAGTAAGCAATGAACCCAGAAATGGTGTGTGTTTGGGAGGGTGAGTTAAACTGAAGGAGAGGGTGATGTACTCCAACCAGGAGTACATGATAAAGAGAGAGAAATCCCAGTTCCCTAGGACCCTCAAGTTATTATCATCACGAGCTCTCGATCAGCAAGAAACTGCTTATATTCAATAAAGGGGGAAAATGGAGCACACAAGAAAGTGTAAACTGGGTCCCCTGTGGCTACAGGTTTGACAACATCCTCTTAACCTGCCCTGCTCTGTTCTCTTTTCTCACAGAGATTTAAGAATTACTATTAAATAGAGTTCTGTGATTTAAATTGCATACTGCTGAGGGAGTGGGGGTGGGGTGTATTGTGAAGGAAGGGAATTGACTAAAGGCTGAAACAAATGGATTGATGTTTACTCTCAGGCCTGGTCCACACTACGCAGTTAAATCGATTTTAACCGCATTAAATCGATTTAACGCTGTACCCGTCCACACTACAATGCACTTTAAATCGATTTAAAGGGCTCTTAAAATCGATTTCTGTACTCCTCCCGAATGAGAGGAGTAATGCTAAAATCGATATTAGCATATCGATTTAGGGTTAGTGTGGCTGCAAATCAAAGTTATTGGCCTCTGGGCGGTATCCCACAGTGCACCAGTGGCCGCTCTGGACAGGTAACTAAACTCTAATGCACTGGCCAGGTATACAGGAAAAGCCCCGCGAACTTTTGAATTGCATTTCCTGTTTGGCCAGCGTGGAGCTCTCATCAGCACAGGTGACCATGCAGAGCTCATCAGCACAGGTAACAATGCAGTCTCCTGAGAATAGAAAAAGAGCACCCGCATGGACTGCACAAGAGGTACTGGATCTTATTGCTATATGGGGAGAGGATTCAGTGCTATCAGAACTGCGTTCCAAAAGACAAAATGAAAAAACTTTTGAAAAAATGTCCAATACCATGAGGGAGAGAGGCCACACCAGGGACTCAGTGCAGTACAGAGTGAAAGTGAAGGAGCTCAGACAAGCCTACCAGAAAACCAAAGCAGCAAATGGCAGATCCGGATCAGGGCCAAAAACATGCTGCTTCTACACTGAGCTGCATACAATTTTAGGGGGCTGCGCCACCACGACCTCCCCCCTGTCCATGGATTCTGAGGTGGGGGTTATAATCTCAACCATGGATGAGGATTCAGCGGAGGGGGAAGATGATGAGAAGGAAGAGGAGGAAGAGCTTGCAGAGACCACACAGCACTCCATTCTCCCCAACAGCCAGGAGCTTTTTGTGACCCAGACGGAATTACCGTCCCTGCCCTCCCAAGCCACTAGCCCAGACAGTGAAGCCATGCAAGCGACCTCTGGTGAGTGTACCTTTGTAAATATAAAACATAGTTTAAAAGCAAGCGTTTTTTAATGATTGATTTGCCATGAGTGTTTGGCATGCATTAGCAGGCAGTAAAGTTACTGGAACAGTTTGTTAACATGTCTGGGGATGGATCGGAAATCCTCCAGGGACCTCTCCATGAAGCGCTCCTGGAGGTACTCCAAAAGCCTTTGCAGAAGGTTTCTGGGCAAGGCAGCCTTGTTCCGTCCACCATGGTAGGACACTTTACCACGCCATGCATGTAGCAAGTAATCGGGTATCATTGCATGACAAAGCCTAGCTGCGTATGGTCCCAGTGATTGCAGGCATTCAAGAAACATCCGTTCTTTATCTCTCTCTGTTATCCTCAGCAGAGTGATATCGTTCATGGTAACCTGGTTGAAATTAAGGAATTTTATTAAGGGGACAGAGCTGGCCATTCCTACTGGGCTGCTTGCCTATTGCTTAAAATAAATCCTTCCTTGCAGGTAGCCAGGCTGGGGGAGGGGAGGGGGGTTAATGGCGCTGAGCTTTTTAGCGTTTGGCCAGCAGGAATCTTCCCAGCTACCAGCCATGCGGTGGAGGGGGATGGTGGAAAAAAAAAAGGGGGGGGTGATTAGCAGTGATCTGCCATTATACCAGCTATGCGGTGGAGGGAGGGGTAAAGCAATTCCAGTGTTAGGGTTAGGGTTTGGCATCTACTGCTCCTTGTAAAAGCAGCAGCATGGGGAGAAGCTGTATGTCTTACCATGATCGCATGCAAGCTGAATTGTGATACCCGGACCTGCATCTGTGTTGATCTGTTACACCACAGCCTCAGGCACTCAATACTAAAAGAATCCAAATGCGACCTTGTAGTGAAATCACATGTGCTATGTAAGGTAAATAGTGTTGTTCACTGTGAAAGAGTATAACCATTGTTCTGTGAAATGTATCTTTTATAATCCTTCTATCACTATTTTCCCCCACTCGTGCACTGCAAATTTTTCAAGCCTCCCTACTCCTTCCCGAAGGCTAGCTCAGATAAGGGGGAGGAAGAAGAGGACACAAGATGAAATGTTCACAGAAATCATGGCAGTAACCCGCAATGAAAGAGCTCATCTGGAGGAGTGGAAGGACGTGGTAGCAAAGTACAGGAAAGATGCCCGTGAACGTGAGGACAGGAGGGACCAACGTGAGGATAGGAGGGATGAACGTGAGGATAGGAGAGACGCTCGAGATGAGAGTGGCGGCAGGAAGATCAGCGGTGGCGGGATGCAAACTGCTGCGTGATCAAACTGACATCCTCCAACATCTGGTGGATCTTCAGGAAGAGCAGCGGGGTCACAGAGTGCCGCTCCAGCCCATGTTTAACCACTTTCAGTACTCACCATGTTCCATATCTTCCACACTCAGACGTGTAAGAACTCATAGGGGAAGGCTTTGTGCACCCACCCACTCCACCCCCGTGGACAGTCCAACCAAAAGGCTGTCATTACATTGAAATGTCCTTAATGGCCTTTTTCTTCCCTCCTATCCTCCTCCCAAACCACACCCGGGATACCTTGTTAATTCTCTGCATCTTTTTATAATTACATGCTTCTTAAACGATAGTAACTTTATTTCCATAAGCAAGCTGTAATCGAAGGGGGAGTGTGGGTTGCTTACAGGGAATGACTTTTAATAAAGAATACATGCTTTTTAAACGATAGTAACTTCATTTCCAGAAGCAAGCTGTAATCAAAGGGGGAGGGTGGGTTGCTTACAGGAGGAGTCAATAAAGGGGGGGAGATTCATGAAGGGGAAACAAACACAACAGTCACACCGTACCCTGGCCCGTGATGAAACTTGTTTTCAAGGCTTATCTGATGCGCACCACTTCCTGGTGAGTTCTTCTAATCACCCTGGTGTCTGGCTGCATGTAATCAGTGGCCAGGTGATTTGCCTCAGCCTCCCACCCCGCCATAAATGTCTCCCCCTTACTTTCACAGAGATTGTGGAGCACACAGCAAGCAGCAATAACAAAGGGGACATTGGTTTGGCTGAGGTCTGAGCGAGTGAATAATGTTCTCCAGTGGGCTTTTAAACGGCCAAATGCACATTCTACCACCATTCTGCGCTTGCTCAGCCTGTAGTTGAACAGCTCCTGACCACTGTCCAGGCTGCCTGTGTATGGCTTCATGAGCCATGGCATCAAGGGGTAGGCTGGGTCCCCCAGGATAACTACAGGCATTTCTACATCCCCAACTGTTATTTTCTGGTCCTGGAAGGAAGTACCTTGCTGCAGCCGTTTAAACAGAGCAGTGCTTCTGAAGACGCGAGCGTCATGAACCCTTCCTGGCCATCCCACGTGGATGTTGGTGAAACGTCCCTTGTGATCCACCAGTGCTTGCAGCACCATTGAAAAGTACCCCTTGCGGTTTACGTACTGGATGCCCTGGTGCTCCGGTGCCAAGATAGGGATATGGGTTCCATCTATCGCCCCCCCACAGTTAGGGAATCCCATTGCAGCAAAGCCATCCACTATGACCTGCACGTTTCCCAGAGTCACAACCTTTTGTAGCAGCAGCTTAATGATTGCTTTGGCTACTTGCATCACAGCAGCCCCCACAGTAGATTTTCCCACTCCAAAATGATTCCCGACTGACCGGTAGCTGTCTGGCGTTGCAAGCTTCCACAGGGCTATTGCCACTCGCTTCTCCACTGTGAGGGCTGCTCTCATCCTGGTATTATGGCGTTTCAGGGCAGGGGAAAGCAAGTCACAAAGTTCAAAGAAAGTGCTCTTACGCATGTGAAAGTTTCACAGCCACTGCGAATCGTCCCACACCTGCAAAACTATGCGGTCCCACCAGTCTGTGCTTGTTTCCCGGGCCCAAAGTCGGCTTTCAATGGGTAGAACCTGCCCCATTACCATCAGGAGCTCCAAAGCGCAGAGGCCCGCGGTTAGGGAGAAATTAGTGTCCATGTCCTCATCACTCTCGTCGCCGCACTGCCATAGCTGCCCCCTCCTCGCCTGGCTTTGCAGTTCATGGTTCACCATAGACAGCACGAGAATGCATGAGGTGTTTACAACGTCCACGATCGCGCTACTGAGCTGAGCAGGGTCCATGCTTGCAGTGCTATGGCGTTTGCTCAGTTCACCCAGTAAAAAAGGCGTGAAATGGCTGTCTGCTGCTTTCAGGAAGGGAGGGGTGAGGCTGTACCCAGAACCACCCGCGACAATGATTTTTGCCCCATCAGGCTCTGGGGTAGTAACCCAGAATTCCAAGGGTCAGGGAAGACTGCGGGAACTATGGGATAGCTACGGGATAGCTACCCACAGTGCAATGCTCCGGAAATCAATGGTAGCCTAGGACCAATGACGCACACTGCCGAATTAATGTGCCTAGTGTGGACGCATAAAATCGACTTTATAATATCTGTTTTATAAAACCGGTTTAAGTTAATTCAAAATTATGCTGTAGTGTAGACGTACCCTCAGAGTGAAGTCTGTTCTCTGTCGGCCAGGCAGAACAGAAGCTGAGTTTACACACTAAGTAAATCTACCTAAAAATACTAATAACTGAATTAATTTTTCAAATACTTATTATAATAAGCTTATCTCGGCCAGCTGCCTTCAATGAGAAGTATTCTCATTTGCACTGTTTTCCGTCAGATCAGTGATTCTCTGTGATGCAAAAATAGTATTACAAGATGTATATAGAGATGACATCAGCAGCATAACATCAGCAGAACAAATATGGGCTTTAGATGTAAATATATTCATGTCCCAGTTTGGCAGTTAACATATAGTACATTGGACTTCAGTTAGCACAGTCAGGATTGACACATTCTATGTAATTACATGCAGAATGGAATGTAGAGAGATGATTCAAGCAATATATACAGGGCATCAAGGCACCAATTCAAGAAAGCATCTGTGTTCAGGAAATCACAGAAATACTTGCTTAACTTTCAGTACATGCTTAAGAACTTTTCTAAATTGGGTCCTAAGTCTCTTGACACTCCCAAACTAACTGAAACTATATCACAAATAAAATATAAACCAATATGCTTCATTATTATTTTAAACATTTGTGGTTTACATCAGCAATAAAGATTTTGGTGCTGGACATTTTCTGGGGGTAATAAAAAAGGCCATCAACTCCTCTCATCCAGTCATTCATCCATAACAAATTCCATGTGCTTTGATTGTAATGAGCACCTTTCAAATGAGGAATGCCTTTCCATTCCTGAATATTGTGGTCATTAAATATCCCTGTCACTTTTTGTAAGAGCACAATAGTTCATCCTGATGGACTGGCCAAATTCCAATTTGGGGAATAACAGGCCAGATCCTCAGCTGGAGATCAGTCTAGATCTAAATTCACCCTCACAGTTTCAACTGCACAAAGTATTCTTCACTTCCGGACTAATACTGCTAATAATAAATAATTATCAATGTTGCTTAAAGACATATATAATAATTGTACATTCCAAACAGTTTAAAGTTTTTATACGTAGAGTTAATATTTACTTTGAATTTACACAACTGTTAATTTCTATTCATATTAGATATCTCCTTATTTCAGAGAAGCATTGGATTTTTCTAATATTACTAGACGCACCATGATTGCTAGTTGCTATGAATGTCTTTTGAAGAACTTTTTGAAAAGGAAGGGTCATGTGAGTATACTTGCCCATCCCTACACACTTTCTCCCTGTGCAACATTCAACAACAAAAGAAATCTGGGTATTTTTATTAGATTGGTCTCAACCAAAGAAGAACATCTGTTGGAAATATTTTTTAAAAAAAGATATTCACTGAGATACCATCTTACAGTCTTGGCAGCTAAATTATTTTATTCTTAATAGAGAAAACCAAAAGGCTAACTACTCCAAAGAGCAGGGTGTTCAAAACCAAACCCAGGCTCATGACCCAAGAGCAGTCTCTTCAGAGTGCTTGCAACAGAAATTGATTCAATAGGCTTTTTCACTTTCCTTGCCTTCAGTTTCCACTGTGTTGTCCTTTAATTCAATCATTTGGAGGCTTTTCAGGAAATCTCAAAGAGGAAGTATCCAATCTCCTGCCTTTCAATTTCTACTATTCCCAGCCAAAATGCTTTAAGGTGCTGTTAAGGTTGAGAGTACATAGCAGTAACTTATGGGTGAAAAACCTAACAATTATGTTGTTCTTTCTATAAAAATCCAACCATTAAAAAGCTGCGAAATGTTAAGGCTGAACTCAGAAGAAACCCCAGCTTGCTGAACTACTGATGCACATATAAGGTCACTCCAAACAACTTCTACTCAGCCGCTGTAGCAAAGCTTTGAAAAGAATTAGAAACTCTGGGACAACCTGCAGCATATTTTGGAGGGTGGGGACTTACTACAATTCACAGCATCAAGGTGGAACACCTGAGACAGTGTGTATTAATCACAGAGCTACCTTACAAGTATGGGACAGATCCTTTGCTGGTGTAGATTGGCATGGCTCCATTTAAGCCAAAGAGGCTATGCCAATTTACACCAGCTGAGAATTGGGCCCATATTATTCTAGAAAGAACAAAGTTTTAAGATAGCTGCTGCCATCCTTAGGTCAGCATTGCCTCCTTTGCACTTTAAATTAGCAGAAAGCATTATGACATTACTAATTCACTAATGAACTAATTTCCAGCTATGCCTTTCTCTCTCTTCAAATTGGTTATATGCAGTAGGGCCCTAATCCAAAGCTCATTGAAATCACTCAGAGCCCTAGATCTTGCCAAGATCTTTCAAGTAAATGTCATTTGAAATTTTGAAGACAAATTTTTTTGTGTGAGATAATATGTGACAAAAAAAAAGTTAGAAGAATTTTCACAACATGATTAATGCTTATTTTTGATGAAGGATCATATCATAAAAACAGCTTGTCCATATCACTTTCAGTTTCATCAAAAGACTGTCACAGTCACAGATTGCACATGCAAAATGTGAAGTAGAAAGATTCTTTGGAAGATTTTCTAAGGGGCGGGGGCAAAAACAGAACTTACAATGGGTAGCAAGTCTCATAAACCTGAACAGAATGCTTAGAGAACAAGAGTCAGTTCAGATATCTAATAGTTTCAATTTTCCTTCCAATCTGGTTTGTTGGAGAGAAGTTTTATACTATATCAATTTCATCCGAAAGATACGTGTTAAGTTATGGACCCAGTTTACCTCCCATTGGAAATGCTAGGTTTCAGTGGGAGCAACATACAATTTGAACCTCTTTTCCCAAAGTGGATAACTTTAGTACTTCACTGTTAAGTCATATCATACCTTAGCTGAAGGAAAGAGGAATGCACCCTTCCATACACACCTTTGCCAGTACAACTTGGCCCGAATCATGGGCTGCCTCTGGGCTTCACTTAATACAGTCTAGAAGGGGGATGAGGGCAAAAATAACTTTATTCCACATATTGCCACCCTGATACTGGGGAGAGGGCCAATTCCTAGAGCTATTTAGAGTGGCCTCAGAGATGTTCTGAATTACGTTGGTCTGCCCAGGGCTCAAACAAGCTGGTCCAGCACCCAGGAATTGCCTGCACTCACGGCTTTCCAGTGCTTCCCTCATCCCCATTCTATAGGCCAGTGCCTTACACAGGAGGTCAGAAATGGGGTGGCATAGAGCCCCCACCTGGAAGATTGATTAAGCTGCTCTTCTGGCTGCTTCATATTATCAAACTGCAAAGCAACCATGGCATAGGATAGGATTGGGGCCCCTGTTCCTAGCCTTCAGCAGTACTGCTGTTCCAGAGTTGTGTCTCTCTTAACCAAAGGGTGGTAAAGATGCCATATTGTTTGAGCACTATAATCCCATAGATACTTGATTAGATCTTCATGTTTCTTTTTCATCATTTAACTGTAGATACTCAGGTGTCATGCGAAGGTGTGAGGTATAAGAATCTATACAGATAGGACTTATATAGAGAAATAATATAGCTATTATTTATACATATGGTTATTAATTATTATTATTAGTAGTATCATTGCAGTGTAGCCCAGAGGCCTCAGCCATGATTTTTCTTGACACTGACACATCTGATAACATAGTGCATGCCCCAAAGCTCATACAGTCTAAAATAAATAATAGATTTTAGGTCAGTTAGAAACTTGGTCTTCAGAGATAAAGGGCTTAATTAACTCACTGCTGCACATTGTCTCTAAAATTGATCTTTTGTTAAAATCCTTGACTGGCATATTAGAAGGCTCCCCAGAGGGAATCTACCAAATCAGTTTCATATATTAATTCACCGAATACTGTTTTTACTGTCCACTTGTTAATCTCTGATCAAATAATCTTATGAAAATAAATGTGTGTGTCCATAAACTTGATACCAGGCCATATAGATGAACTGGAGTCACAGACAACTTCCACTTAGTACAAAACTGTTTCAGTCCAGATGATCAGAGGTGATAAATAGAGACCTTATCACTATCTATCATTGCATTATCACTGACTTTGCTAAATAATAGAGCTGCACAAATCTTTCAGTGAAGTTCCATGTCAGGTAAATTTCACCTGATTTGTTATTTGTTTTTCAGCCCAAGTTTGCTGAAGTTTAGAATCTTCCAATAAGCCTGGGATGAATTTCAGATGTACTAAGGTTGAAATACCAGATTCAGGGCATTGATCCATCTCCCTAATAAGAACTGGGACTTTCCATTGTCTTTTGCAGTCTTCTGGTGTGTTTAGGGGACCTTCTCATCTTCAGCCTGCTCCTCTAGTGTTTCCAGCTGGCCCCCTTCATTCCTAAGCGCAGACAGCTGACCCACATCTCTATCTTCTGTTTTAGGGTGGTGGGAAGGTAGGCATTGGAACAGATTCCCTAGTACTTCAATATATTCTGGGGTACATGAGGTCTCTGGACAGGGTTATGGATAATAAAGCTGGTGGTGACAGGATCAACAGCAGTAGTGTTGCTGTTGAATGGGGATAGGTAGCCCACTATCTATCAATTAATTTATTTGATTTATATGAAGAAGTTTATGGTTCTTTGCCAGTTCCCACCAAATATAGAAGATGGGAGAGCAACCTAGCCCTCTGCTCCTAAGATAACTGGCAAGGGGTTGCAGGACAGTAAAATGCACCAGAATACTGCCAAATATATGAGAGGATTTGCTGAGAGCTGCAGGGAGTAGGATGATCCAAAAGGGAAGGGAGATCCTGGCTCAGGTTTTCATGAAGAAGCCACGTGAAAACTGATAATAACCTTGCAATCCAGCTACAATGTGTTAATCAACCTCACAGTACATTAAACAGTCAATTTTATCTGTGCATCAATCTCTCTCAAAATAAGATGGGAAAAACAACATTGCAGCAAGACAGCCCAGAATAATAATTAATATGCAGTATTAAATCTCTCATAAGTGAAGAGTAAGGAAAAAGAAAGCTCAGCCATTACATTGGATTTAATTTGCTGAGGGAAACAGCCTTCACACCTGAGCCACAGTCACAGCTTGGTATTCTCTCAATTAAATCCATGCTTGTCTAAAGCAATGAGAGTTTGGAGGACAAGATCAGGGCACATGTTAATGAAATTCCCTGCAGAACAAGGGCATTAGGCAGAAACTATTACAAGGAAGAAATCACATAATCTGTATTTAAAATTCTCTCTTAAGCAAGCATTATAAAATCTTATTGAATATCAGATGTGGGCCACAATATTGATAATACAAATCAGGGAGTATTAGTGGTTTCAGCTTGTACACAGAAGTACACAAAAATGATCTTTGCATTTTATTTAAATAGTGAAAAATCCATAGTTTGTAGATTTAAAAGTTTCATTAGATGAATCCACAGTGTATGTATATTTTCCAATTTACAGTAGTTTTAAAAATGTACATTTGTTCCTTACAGGACACAGTCGCTATAGGCTCTCTCATAAGACGTGTACAGTATTTTGATTGTTAACTCTGTTGGAGTCCAGTCTGATGAGAAAGGAAAAGAGCTGCTGCATTCCAGTGCCCACTTATATCTGCAGCTCTGCTCAACATACACTATGTCTTTCGTCATGTCAAACTGCAGCATTAGGGCAACAAACAACTGAAACAAGTTATTCTGCTAATAAAGTTATTCTGCTAATAAAGTTTTTGTGCCAGGTCATTAAAATTTTTGACATTGTCACTTAGAGGTTGGATCTTCCAGAATTTCCAGAAACTTGCTGGCACTTACCATGTAGGTAGAAGGTAACTTGGTGAGAGCGATAATAGATTTTATGATTCTAAGCAAAGGAAGGACTGAGAGCAGCAAAATAAGGACAATGACCTTCAAAAATCAGACTTTAACAAAGGCCTGGTCTACACTATGAGTTTAGGTCGAATTAGGCAGCATTACATCGATTTAACCCTGCACCCGTCCACATGACGAAGCCTTTTTTACAACTTAAAGAACTCTTAAATTTGATTTCTGTACTCCTCCCTTGACGAGGGGATGAGCGCTGAAATTGACCTTGCCGCGTCAAATTTGGGGTAGTGTGGGATAGTGTGGTCGCACTATATGAGGTATTGGCCTCTAGGAACTACCCCAGAGTGCTCCATTGTGACCACTCTGGACAGCGCTCTCAACTCAGATGCACTGGCCAGGTAGATAGGAAAAGGCCCATGAACTTTTGAATCTCATTTCCTGTTTGGCCAGCATGGCAATCTGCAGGTGAGTGCAGATCTTATCAGCAGAGGTGACCATGATGGAGTCCCAGAATGGTCAAAGAGCTCCAGCATGGACCTAACGGGAGGTATGGGATCTGATCGCTGTGTGGGGAGACAAATCCATGCTATCAGAACAAAAGATGAAATGCCCAAATATTTGAAAAAATCTCCAAGGGCATGAAGGACTGAGGCTATAACAGGGACCTGCAGCAGTGCCGCGTGAAACTTAAGGGGCTGAGGCAAGCCTACGTAAAAACCAGAGAGGCAAATGGCAGCTCTGGGTCAGACCCCCAGACATGCCGTTTCTATGATGAGCTACATGCCATTCTAGGAGTGCAGCCACCACTACCCCACCTCTGTGCTTTGACACCATCAATGGAGTAGCACGAAACAGGGATGCGGGTTTTGGGGATGAGGAAGATGATGATGAGGAGGTTGAAGATAGTTCACAGCAAACAAGCAGAGAAACCATTTTCCCTGACAGCCAGGAACTGTTTCTCACCCTGGACCTGGAGTCAGTAGCCCCCAAACCCACCCAAGGCCGCCTCCTGGACCCGCCAGGTGGAGAAGGGACCTCTGGTGAGTGTACCTTTGTAAATATTATACATAGTTTAAAAGCAAGTGCGTTTAATCATTAATTTGCCCTGGCATTTGCAGCCAATATAGCTACTGGAAAAGTCTGTTAATGTGTCTGGGGATGGAGCGGAAATCCTCCAGGGACATCTCCATAAAGCTCTCCTGGATGTACTCCCAAAGCCTTTGCAAAAGGTTTTTGGGCAGGACAGCCTTATTCCGTCCTCCATGGTAGGACACTTTACCACACCAGGCCAGTAGCACGTAGTCTGGAATCATTGCATAACACAGCATATGGTCCCAGTGTTTGTTGGCATTCAAACAACATCCGTTCTTTATCTCTCTGTGTTATCCTCAGGAGAGTGATATCATTCATGGTCACCTGGTTGAAATAGGTTGAGTTTATTAAGGGGACATTCAGAGGTTCCCGTTCCTGCTGGGTTGTTTGCCTGTGGCTGAACAGAAATGTTCCCTACTGTTAGCCACGTGGTGGGGGAAGGGGTGAAGCGGTTATCCTAGAGAATTGGGTGCATGTGGGGGCGTTTGTTGGGTTTGTGCTGCACGTTAACCTGCAAACTGCAGCCCCTCCTTTTAAATTGCCAACTCATTTTAGATGGCCAACCCAACGGTTGCTTGGTATGGGAAATGAGGGTGCTGCTGTTTGAAATCATTCCCATATGTTATGAAGGTTAAAGAAGCCAAAAGACTGTGTCTTACTATGGCTGCCTGCAAGCCGAATTCTGTTGCCCAGCCCTGTGTGAATGATCTGTCACACCAAACCAGCATATGCTCAATAAGAGGTAAAATGTGACCTTGTCCCGAAAGCACATGTGCTATGTAATATTAACAGCAAGGTTTACCAAGAAAGATTCTACCCAGTGTTCTCTAAAATTTGTCTTTTTAACTACTGCTCTCCCTTTTTTTCCCCTCCACCAGCTGCAAATGTTTCAATGCTCACACTATCTTCTCCTTCCCAGAGGCTAGCAAAGATTAGAAGGTGAAAAAAATGCACATTCTACCACCATTCTGCACTTGCTCAGCCTATAGTTGAACAGCTCCTGACTACTGTCAAGGCTGCCTGTGTATGGCTTCATGAGCCATGGCATTAAGGGGTAGGCTGGATCCCCAAAGATAACTATACGCATTTCAACATCCCCAACGGTTATTTTCTGGTCTGAGAAGAAAATCCCTTGCTGCAGCTTTTGAAGACGCGAGTGTCATGTACCTTTCCTGGCCATCCCACGTTGGTGTTGGTGAAACATCCCTTGTGATCCACCAGTACTTGCAGCACCATTGAAAAGTACCCCAGTTAGGGAATCCCATTGCAGCAAAGCCATCCGCTATGACCTTCATATTTCCCAGAGTCACTACCCTTGATGTCAGCAGCTCTTTGATGGTGTTGGCTACTTGGATCACAGCAGCCCCCACAGTAGATTTTCCCACTCCAAATTGATGCCTGACTGACTGGAAGCTGTCTGGTGTTGCAAGCTTCCAGAGGGCTATTGCCGCTCACTTGTGAACTGAGAAGGCTGCTCTCATCCTGGTATTCTTGCACTTCAGGGCAGGGGAAAGGAAGTCATAAAGTTCCATGAAAGTGTCCTTATGCATGCAAAAGTGTCGCAGCCACTGGGAATCATCCCAGACATGCAACACTATGCGGTCCCACCAGTCTGTGCTTGTTTCCAGGGCCCATAATCGGTGTTCCACGGCATGAACCTGCCCCATTAACACCAAAATGTCCACATTGCCAGGCCCCGTACTTTGAGAGAAGTCTGTGTCCATGTCCTCATCACTCTCGTCACCACACTGCCATCGCCTCCTTGCCTGGTTTTGCTTTTGCAGGTTCTGGTTCTGCATATACTGCAGGATAATGCTTGTGGTGGTTATGGTGCTCATAATTGCCGCGGTGATCTGAGCGGGCTCCATGCTTGCTGTGCTATGGCATCTGCACTGAAAAAAGGTGTGAAACTATTGTCTGCCTTTGCTCTGACGGAGGGAGGGGCAACTGATGACGTGGCTTACAGGGAATTAAAATCAACAAAGTATGTGGGTTTGCATCAAGGAGAAACACACACAACTATCACACAGAATGGCCCCCTTAAGGATTGAACTCAAAACCCTGGGTTTAGCAGGGCAATGCTCAAACCAGTGAGCCAGCCCTCCCCTCCTCTATTCACAGAAGGAGAGAGAGGGTGGGGAGCAAATGAATATAAAACAAATCTGGTCTCTTTCTTGTTTTGATCCACTTCATCTCTCTTATACATCTTAGGCTGGCAGCAGAGGGTCCAGTACAATTGTTAGCCATCGTTGTCTCGTGGCTACTCGCCAGAAGACAGTGCAGTACGACTACAGACAGGACTGAATCTCCATGAGATGAAACTTAAAAAGAGAATGAGCTGGAGTCATTCCCATTTAAGTCCAGGCAACCAGACAAACCTCACTGAGGTCTGCCAGGAGCACCCATGTCTGCCCTGACCAACCTCACCAAGGTATGCTAAAAGAGCACCCAGGAGATGACGACGATGGCTATCAATCGTAATGCACCATCTTCTGCCAAAAGGCAATGAGCTGCTGCTGTGTAGCAATGCAGTACCATGTCTGGCAGCACCCAGGAAACGTATGGTGACAGTGAACTGAGCGGGCTCCATGCTTGCTGTGGTATGGTGTCTGCATGGGTAACCCAGGAAAAAAAGGCTCAAAATGATTGTCTGCTGTTGCTTTCATGGAGGGAGAGAGGGAGGTAGTGGGGGCCTGACGATATGTACCCAGAACCACCCGTGACAATGTTTTTGATCCATCAGGCATTGGGATCTCAACCCAGAATTCCAATGGGCGGAGGATACTGCAGGAACTGTGGGATAGCTACCCACAGTGCAATGCTCTGGAGGTCAACACTAGCCTCGGTACTGTGGACACACTCTGCTGAGTTAATATTCTTAAGAGGGGGCACACACAATTGACTGTATAAAATCAATGTCTAAAAAATCAACTTCTATAAATTCGACCTAATTTCATAGTGTAGACACACCCAAACTCAAAGAACTGGAAGGTAAAGTCCCATGGGAAGAAAATCTAAGGAAAAAAGGAGTTCAGGACAGCTGTTAGTTTCTCAAGGACAATATTAAAGGAACAAGAACAAACTATTCTGAAGTGAAGGAAAGATGGAAAGAACAGCAAGAACACAGTATGGCTATATCAGGAGCTTTTTACATTATCTAAAAAAATAACAAAAGAATCCTACAGAAAGTGGAAACATGGACAAATTGCAAAGAATAAGAACAGAAGAATAGCATAAGCATGTAGGGAAAAAATCAGAAAGGTTAAGACACAAAATGAGTTATATCTCCTTTGCTAGATGTAAGACAATAAGAATAGCTGCAAATAAGTTAAGAATAAGTGAAAGATGCAAGAAAGTGTTGGTCCACTACTTGTGGGAAGAAGAGCTAATAACAGACAAGAAGGTGTTTAATGCCTATTTTGCTGCACTAAAAGGGTTAATTATGATCAGATGTGTAACACAATTAGTTTTAACAATGAAGGGAAAGAAACACAAGCTAGAATAGGAAAAGAACAGGCTAAAGAATATTTAGATGAGTCAGAGGTATTCAAGTTGGCAGGGCCTAATAAATTCACCCTGGGGTATTTAAGGAATCAACTGAAGCAATCTCAGAACCATTAATGATTATCTTTGAGAACTTATGGCGAATAGGGGAGGTCCCAGATGACCGGAGAAAGGCAAACATAGTACCTGTGTTAGAAAAGGGAACAAAAAGGATCCAGAAAATTATAGACCAATCAGCCTAACTTTCATCTATGGAAAACCACTGGAAAATTATTGAACAATCAGTTTGTAAGCACTTAGAAGACAATAGGGTGATAAGAAATAGCCAACATGGAATAGTCAAGAACAAATCATGCCAGACCAGCCTAATTTCCTTCTTTGATAGGGTTATTGGCTTAGCAGATGTGTGGGGGGAGAGAAGGGAGCAGAAGATATGACAGATCTTGATTTTAGTAAGGATTTTGATGCATTCCCATGTTACATTCGCATATGCAAACTAGGGAAATGGGTCTAGATAAAATAACTATAAAGTGAGTGCACAACAGTTTGAAAAACAATATGCAAGAGTAGTTATCAACGGTTCGCTGTCAAACTGAGAGTATATATCTAATGGGATGCCGCTGGGGTCTGTCCTTGGTGTGATACTATTCAATATTTTCATTAATGAAACTTGGATAATGGAATGGAGCTTATGTTTATAAAATTTGCAGATGTCACCAAGCTGGGAGGGGTTGCAAGCACTTTGAAAGACATGATGAGAATTCAAAAATACCTTGACAAATGGGAGAATTGATCTGAAATCAACAAGATGAAATTCAATAAAGAGAAATGAAAAGTACTGCACTTAAAGGAAAAATAAAATGCACAAATACAAAATGAAAAATAACTGTTTAGGCAGTAATATTGCAGAAAAGGATTGGGGATATATAGTGGATCACAAATTGAATGAGAGTCAACAATGTGATGTATTATGTCATTCTGGGCAAATGGGCAACCTGCCTCAGGTGGCATGTGATTAGGATTCATAACTGAATTTGGTCCGCTGGTTGGATCATTAGCTTCCCTGGCTTGGGATGGATAGTGACGGGGAGTGGAACATGAATGCTGATCCAAGCCCCCCCACCATTCTGGGGTGTATTAACAAGTGTGTCATATATAAGACATCAGAGGTAATTGTTCCACTATGCCTGGCACTGGTGTAGCCTCAGCAGGAGTATAGTGTCCAGTTTTGGGTGCCACAATTAGGAAAGTCAGGCTTAATCTGCAGCTAAGGAGATTTAGGTTAAATTAATTTTACCAGGGGAGGTTGTGGAATCCCCATCACTGAAAATTTTTAGGAACACACTAGACAGATGTCTGCCAGGGATGGGCTAGGTATACTTGGCCCTGCCACAGAATGCGTTGATGGACTAGATGACATCTTGAGGTCTTTTTGAGCCCTACAGTTTCATGATTCCATGAATAGTTATGAATACAGGTAGGTCAGAACATAAGAAGGGTAAAGGTATCCTTTATTGAGCTCTTTGAAGGTATGCAAAACATTCAGCTACATCTTCAACTATACTCAAAATCAGCCTTGGTGTGACTTTGAGCTGTGCTCATGTACTGGCAGTGGTTTTCCTGAAATGTGTCTGTGTCTAGACCACAGACTTTTCTCTCTGGATATGAACCGTATTGTATTGTATCTGGATGTGTGTGAACTTTGTGAAGCTGCTCTTTCTCAGTGCATCTGAGTTCAAATGAGGGTAGTTGGACAGTCACAGTTTGCATTCTGGCAACTAGTTCTACTTTAGTTTCTGAAGTACTGGTGCAAATTGGTATGAAGTTATTCAAACCCAGTTAGACCCAAACTTTGACCAAAGGTCTTCTATGTTTAAGGGGACTGTTGCCCCCTTACTAACATTCAGTGGGGTTGTTTTGGTTGGCTAGCTCCCAGCAGTAAAAGGGGAGGGGTCAATGGGAAATCAGGATCCTAAGACTGATAGTCCCCAGGAACAAAGGAAAGAGGCCAATGCTCCCGATCAGCCTGATTGACAGGGCGAGCAGGCTAATCAGGGAGGCAGGATGCCAGGGTGTGTTCTGTCCTCCGTGTGAGTTGGAATTGCCTGGGTCAGACAGAGTGGGGCTGAGCTAAGGAGAAAGCAAGGGCCCAAGCTGAGCTGGAGAGCAGAGCCGTGCCATATCCAGAGGGGCCAGAGCTGCAGTCACAGAGCCAGAGACACAGCCCAGAGAGAGCAGATCCTGTGGTGGGAGCAGAGCTGCAGCCATAGAGCCAGGTGTGGTGAGCAATTGAGGCCAGCCAAGGGAAGGACTTTGGGCAAAGGGACCCAGAGCAGAAAGATACCCCTAGCCAAGGGTCCTTGTAGGCCAGGCTGGGAGGGGGATCTTAACCTGATGGGGGGCTGACGCTAGAAAGAAGGGTCCCACCACCCAAAGCCCGGAGGTGTGTGGCCACCACCTTTGCAAGTGTCCAATCCACAGCATATCTGCAGCACAGCCAGGGCCTGAGAAGGAGACCTGGGACCTACAAGGAACAGACTGCAAAGTGCCTTGATGTAATGTTCCCTGCCACAGAGCAGAGTGATGTGTTTTCCTTTAACCTTTCCCATTTTTCTTTATTATTTTCTTTAAATTAATTGTTAAGTAGATAACTTATATTTGCTTTAAATTGTATGGAATAATCAGTGGGTCAGGGAGATGCCCAGTGCAGAGAGGGTACTCCGGGGTGGGGACACCCTAGCCCCTGTAGTAGGTGACCACAGCAGGGTTGGGGGTTGAGCCCCCCAGGAATCCTGGGCCCAGCCTTGTTGGGGTTACGAGGACGCTGCCAGACAGGAGAGTGGAAGGGGAGTCCTCAAGGGCAGGGAGACCTCTGGGTAAAGGAAGTGGGAGTGAGGACTCAGATGCTTTCGCTAGCGCACTTCACTGGGGTAGTGCAGAAGCCAGGAAAGTTCCCCACAACAGCAGGACCATTCCCCCACTTACATATGCTGTTTAACCATGAAAAAGCCTGATTTGTTGAAACTGAACTTTTTCAAAAACTTTGGAGTCCTAGTATTGAAGAAATCAAAAACTCATTCCACAACGAAGATTTAAGGTTTTGTCTAGCTCTACTCTGAACCTCGTCTTGCTCAAAAGTACTGGCATTTACTGACCTGTTTCAGCTAATTTTTAACCATCCTGCTTCCTCTCTATAGTGTGTGCTTTGAGTTCCAACAGTGAAACAAGTCTTGAAAAAACTATTAAAAAAACCTTGAGAGCTTCAATAGAGGTTATTAAAGTTAATGGGACTGCTTTGATTTGTGCCTCAGATAAAATTTAACATTTTTTATCTAGAAAGTCATGAACCTCAAAATTAAATACTAAGAGAGGAGAAGCATAACTACAAATTTCAAGACTCTAGGATGAGACTCAGAACCTGATACTGATTTCATTTACACGCTTTAAATCAGAAGTAACTCCACTGAAATCAATGGAGTTATATCACTGTAAAATTAGTGTGAGATCAGAATAAAGAACATGGTATTCAGTTTAGTGCATTTTAAAAATCTCTTATTTCAGTGGGAATCATAGAATAAGAAAAATTAGAGATGAAAAAGACCTGATAGGTCAATTAATCCAGCCCCTTGCCAGTTCAGAATTTATCCACAATGCATTATTCAGTTTAGTTTTAAAGTTCTAAATGACCTCAGTCCTCATTGTCAGGATATTTTTCCTGAGATTTCCCATATTCTTTATTTTATCCCCAACTTACAGTTATACTCTTTTATATCATCTCACATTTTCCCTCTCCATTCTTGGTGTTCAGACATGTGATAATGTTGAAACTGTCCCCGCCCTGTTGCCATGCCTGAACTTTGAATTTTCAGATAATCAATGATGTGGCTCTGGAAGAGCAGGGTTCTATTTTTCAAACACAACCCTGACAGATAAGATTTTGCTAAAACAAATTAACAAATCACCCTATTTTGCATGTAACTAGTACTTACATCCTTCACATTTGCCAGTATGCTCCCATTGCAGACACCTCAATCACACTATACAGATTAAGATATTTTTAATCTTTCAATTTATTTTTGTTACTTTTTTTTGAACTCTTTCCACTTTGTCTATAATGTTCTGGTTCTGAGATTCCTGATAGTAAAACACAATATTTTAGGTAAAAGCAGCAAAGAATCCTGTGGCACCTTATAGACTAACAGATGTTTTGGAGCATGAGCTTTCGTGGGTGAATACCCACTTCGTCGGATGCAGGTAGTGGAAATTTCCAGGGGCAGGTGTATATATGCAAGCAAGAAGCAAGCTAGAGATAACGAGGTTAGTTCAGTCAGGGAGGATGAGGTCCTGTTCTAGCAGTTGAGGTGTGAATACCAAGGGAGGAGAAACTGGTTTTGTAGTTGGCAAGCCATTCACAGTCTTTGTTTAATTCTGAGCTGATGGTGTCAAATTTGCAGATGAACTGAAGCTCAGCAGTTTCTCTTTGAAGTCTGGTCCTGAAGTTTTTTTTGCTGTAGGATGACCACCTTAAGATCTGCTATTATGTGGCCTGGGAGGTTGAAGTGTTCTCCTACAGGTTTTTGTATATTGCCATTCCTAATATCTGATTTGTGTCCATTTATCCTTTTCCGTAGAGACTGTCCAGTTTGGCCAATGTACATAGCAGAGGGGCATTGCTGGCATATGATGGCGTATATTACATTGGTGGACGTGCAGGTAAATAAACCGGTGATGGTGTGGCTGATCTGGTTAGGTCCTGTGATGGCGTTGCTGGTGTAGATATGTGGGCAGAGTTGGCATCGAGGTTTTTTGCATGGTTTGGTTCCTGAGCTAGAGTTACTATGGTGCGGTGTGCAGTTACTGGTGAGAACATGCTTCAGGTTGACAGGTTGTCTGTGGGCGAGGACTGGCCTGCCACCCAAGGCCCCTCTGCTATGTACATCGGCCAAACTGGACAGTCTCTATGGAAAAGGATAAATGGACACAAATCAGATATTACAAAAACCTGTAGGAGAACACTTCAACCTCTCTGGCCACACAATAGCAGATCCTAAGGTGGCCATCCTGCAGCAAAAAAACTTCAGGACCAGACTTCAAAGAGAAACTACTGAGCTTCAGTTCATCTGCAAATTTGACACCATCAGCTCAGGATTAAACAAAGACTGTGAATGGCTTGCCAACTACAAAACCAGTTTCTTCTCCCTTGGTTTTCACAGCTCAACTGCTAGAACAGGACCTCATCCTCCCTGACTGAACTAACCTCGTTATCTCTAGCTTGCTTCTTGCTTGCATATATACACCTGCCCCTGGAAATTTCCACTACATGCATCTGACGAAGTGGGTATTAACCCACGAAAGCTCATGCTCCAAAACGTCTGTTAGTCTATAAGGCGCCACAGAATTCTTTGCTGCTTTTACAGATCCAGACTAACACGGCTACCCCTCTGATACTTGACAATATTTTAGGTGAAGTCTTACTTCAGGATAAATAAATTCCATGCTCTGTGGTGTGATAACTCTCTGAACGCAGGTCAAAGTGGCACTAGCTTTTTTTTTTTAAGCTTCCATTTTCCATTTCAGGTTGAAGTCATACTAGTTTGTTTTCTCCTTTCACCTCTATGCCCCCTCCTTTCACCACTAGGACCCTTGCAGCATTACTTCCCATTGAATATCTGTTGGATTCTCTGTTTCCAAATGTGTTAGGGTCAAACCTCCTCACCACTGAGAGTTTTTATTTTAAGATGATCCTAACATGACATCAATGAAAGTTGACACTCATAAAATAAAAGGGAAAATTATAAAACCTCTAGGCATTTATTATTATAAATTTCAGTCTCTATAGGTGTACACAAGTCAGGCCTGTCTCTGGGGTATCCCATTGGTGCTTATTTCAGGTATTCTGTTTGATCTCTACTAGCAATGTTGAGCATAATTTTGTGAGACCCTGAAAATAAGCACATATAAGACAAATAGAAATGTTTTTAAGATCCTTGGTAATGTTGAGATTGCTGTGGTATGGCAGTCTGATCAGCGATTGTCCCTATTTGAGTCTGCAAGTTTAAATATGCAAAGGTAAGTATAGAAAGGAATATGGGAGAAACTTGACAAAAGAGAAGAGGATATAAAAAAAAGTTTCCAAGTGATGGAATACTTGGAATGCAAATAGACTTAATGATCCAATTTAAAAGAGAAAAAAATTGATTAAAAAAACTCCAGAATTCTAATATAATTGTCATAGAAGAGCTACATCTCCCTAAACCAGAATATGAAAAACTGAGAAAGGAATGGCTGTGAGAGGGATTTGCAGCTCTGTGTAAATCTAAATGACAGGGATAATGATTTTAACAAGAAAAATCTTACCTTATTAGGCAATAAAGTTTATTCTAGATAAAGGAGGAGTATGGATTGTGTTACAAAGCTGAGTAAATGGTCTGACTGTAGTACTAACCAATACTGATGCTCTCAGAAAAAGAATTAAAAAAACTACATCAGCAACATGACTGTACAAAAAGAAAAATGTATAGTTTGCAGAGTTTGATATGACAATGGGTGTCATGATTTGGCAGTCCTCAGTTTCCTCCCAAGCTATTTCAATGAAATGGCAAGTTTTCACTAAAAACATGTAAAACCACAAATTTCCAAATTTTCAATGTACAGACCTCCTTGTTCAAAAATATGTTCATTTTCAATAGAGGATGGGCATTTTTGGCAAAGAAATCAGAAAGATAAAATTTTTGAATAATTTTGCATTGTGTTCTAACAATTTTGCACAGCTTTAATGAATGATCTAATGCTGACATTGATATATTTTGCCATAAAGAAGGCATTGCTTCCTGGTTTTGATGCAGAGAAACGCCCATAACTCCAGTTGTAATCAATGGAGTCTTCAGGTGCTTACCACCTTTGACAATAAGGCCTTAATGCATAAGAGATGGGAATTAAATGTGATACTAAGAAAACAGGCTGATTGTCTAATACAGCTCATGAAGACTGGCACTCAGTTTCTGAATATACAAGAAGCAGTGCTGTATCTGGTTATTTGGTCCAAATCCAGCAAAACTTTTAATACGGATTTTACTATACTCCTGCTAAATTAGTCTCCCTGAAGATCACCAACCGAAAGGCGCACTAGAGGCAATGCATGGGGGAAGGCATGTTAGAACATATGCTCTGTTTCTGCCCTTGAATAGGTCAGTTCTGAAAACAAATTATATAAGGTGATGGCAGAAAACTAAACTCCCAGTGTTAATTTAGCTCCAGAAAATATTCTCTTAGAATCACTTGACAATGACTTTAAGAATAAGTCTATGAAAAATATATGTTTTTAGCAGCCTCCGAGCTTTCCAGCCTTTTATAAGGGGTTAAAATATTTATGGTTTATAGTAGACACAGAAAGACTTACAACAGTTACATAATTTTAAAGACAGATTTTTTTTTCTATATATGGACAATGCATGTAACCCACACACCTCCTGGGTGTGGTGCTCTGTCCCATCAAGAGGCACCGAGACCACTTAGATATTAATGAGTCTGCTCTACAGCTTTAGCTAAGGGCCACCTGGCTTTTAGCTCATGCCATAGACGTTCATGCGCTAAGCTCCAGAGGTCTGATTCCGCCCACTGACTGCTGGTGCTACAAGATGGGACAGAGCACCACAATCAGTAGGTGACTATGCAGTCATTATTCCAGGTCTAGAGAAGATGGGCCCAATTCTGCTCTAAGTTCAGCTGAAAACTGGGTTAAATTCTGTTCTAAATTCACCAGACAGCAATCCAGAATAACTCTGTTAAAGTCAATAGATCTTATTTGTTGTTGCAACACTGTAACTGGGAGAAGAACGTGGCTTAGTGAGGTATTATGAAGCAGTGTGGATTTTGCAAACTGTAGAAGGTGAATTTAAGGTTTGGTGGATAGGATAAACTGGGTGGAGTCATGGGGTGACAAAGGATTATATGGCAGCAGGGAAATGTCTGGATTGCTTAATGGTTCAAATTTAGACTTTCTTACTCTTGAGTTTTTAAAGGATATAGAATTTTTTTGCAAACAACTTAATATTGTTTTCTGAGTGTTAGCTGGACTCCAATCAGACACACATAAATCTCAACCCTTTTTTAAAACTGGTTTTTGTCTGAGAATAAATAAAAAATAAAACCCTGTGTTATTTACAATGAATGCTACTGGAACTGCTATCTAGTATGTGAGAGACCTCAACAAAACTTTGCGATGTATAAAGAAAGGAAAATAAAGCAAAGTTTGTTTCATTTGCTTATATTTGTTAGGCTGTTTCTGATTAACATATCTGTGATTTTTCTGATCTAGTGGACAAAATAATCTTTTCTGTTAAAATGTAACTGGCGGGGAAAGCTCTTACGACACTTATGTCTTCCACCTTTGTGTTTGGACAAGATATTGTTTGCCATTTCCCATTCATGGGATTCCCTTATAGTTGTCACTTTTAATATACTATATTCCACTGCAAATAATTTTAAGATGTCTTGGGCACATGTAATTTCACAGGAATGTCAGAAAAAGAAGCAAACATTTTGTTTTCCTGGGGATTGAATGTATATTTCAACGCAATGTTCTATGCATTTTAAAATTAGATCTCTTGATTGATACTCCCACTTTAAGTTCTCAGTTCAGTTGAATTGTACATGACATAATGTATACTTTGTAATACAGATAGAGGGAAAATGCAATCCAAAGACCTTCTCATTCCTTCTGATAATATTAGTTTCATGTTTTAAAGCAAGTGTATCTCTAAAACATACACAGCATTCTGAATAGGTATATGACCTCTGCTGAAACACTCTCCCTCCCCCTTCTTACCTGCTTCATGCACTCTATGGGGAATAGTGTACTCTAGTGTCGATAAATTATTACATTTGTATGATTTATGATTATTATTACAGTAATACCCAGAAGCCTAATCAAGATCTAGGCCACATTGTGCTAGGCACTATACAAACACATTAAAAAACAGTCTCTGCTCTGAAAAACTGATAATATAAGAAATGTGACTGTGCAATTCAATTATTGAACATTCAAACAAATATGGCACTATAAGGACAGGAGATTCATGGGAAGTGGCCTAGGACTAGAGACGGTTTGATGAGTTAAAAGGTTAATGATGTGAGGTTCTACTCTGAAAAGTGACTCCATAAAAATGGCCACCTAGATTTTCATGTTTATTGTGTCCCCTTAATTTCTATATCAAAACATACCAGTTTATAAGTGAAAAAGATTTTTTGTAACTGTCAGGCCTGTAGCCTCAATCTAAATTCAGAAAGTCAAGCCTGCATAATTACCAGCAATGTTGACATAGCTCATGTGTTTTGTGTGTGTAATTAGGTCCCAATTAAGCCAAGCACTTAAGTAGGTGCTTAGCTTTAAGCACAAGATTAGTAATACACACAAAGGCTCTGCTTTAGGATAGCACTTCAGCATGTACTTACCTTTAAACATGTGGGATTTAAGTACATGCCTGAAGTTAAGCATGTGTTGAAGTGCTTTGCTGAATAGGGATGAACTAAAAAACATGCTTAAAGTTAAACATATGCTTAAGTGTTTTGATGGATTTGTGTCTTAAAGTATACAGCTCAGGGTAAAGACTCCATAATGGGAGCCTACTAATCATTCACAACAGGGATGTGCCAAACCAGAAAGAGTTAAACTGACTCTCTTGAATTGTACGGGTCTGCCATCTTTAACAGGAGTAAAAAAGGTAATAAAACTTAATTTTTGCACTAAAGCGAATCTAATCAGAATTACTCAAACAAAAGACCCTGTGGGTCAGAAGATGACATGTGTCTGTGGAGTAACTTTCCTGACCATAACTCAACTCTACAAAAGATGTTAGTCTTCTGATTTACACCACATTTGCCATCATTCTATGTTGATCATTCAAATGAATAAAATGGTCTTGCAAATAAGCTAGATGCTTTATGGAGGGGGAAGGATGGGAATATCTCTGTTTCATTCTTTTTGACATCAGGGAGAATGGTCCTGTATTCTGATCAAGGTATGAAACACAGAAGAACTTAACATTTTTTCTTATCTTTAGAATTTTCCTTTTAGCCACACTTGTAAGCTCTACATTTATGTGATACCTTGAGACGTCATTCCAATTATTTTTTAAACAAAATCTTGTCTTGTTTTTGTCATAGCTTACATGAGCCCATCAAAGAATATTTTGGACACCTACACGGAATGCTTCCACCGATGTGCACAGGCAGAAATGTGGAAAACAACATTGCTTGCCTCATAACCTAAGTCGTGCAGAACACAATGCCCTCACAAGCATCAGAAACCATCCTGACATTATAATCAAAAGGCTGATAAAGGAGGTGCTGTTGTCATCATGAAACGGTCTGACTACCAAAAGGAGGCCCAGACAACGCTCCAATACCAAATTTCTACAGGTCATTTCCCTCAGATCCCACTGAGGAATACACTAAGAAACTGCACCATCTACTCAGGACACTCCCTACACTAACACTGGAACAAATCAACATACCCTTAGAGCCCTGACCAGGGTTATTCTATCTACTACCCAAGATCCACAAACCTGGAAAACTGGGACGCCCCATCATCTCGGGAACACTGGCACTCTCACTGAAGGACTGTCTGGATATGTGGACTCTCTACTCAGACCCTATGCCACCAGCACTCCCAGCTATCTCCGTGACACCACTGTTTTCCTGAGGAAACTACAATGCATTGGTGACCTTACAGAAAACACCATCCTAGCCACCATGGACGTAGAGGCTCTCTACACAAACATCCCACACACAGATGGAATACAAGCTGGTCAGGAAACAGCATCCCTGATGATGGCACAGGCACAAATGGCTGCTGAGCTCTGTGCCCTTTATCCCTCACACAACAACTATTTCAAATGTGATGACAATCTATATCTCCAGATCAGTGGCACCGCTACGGGCATCCGCATGGCCCCACCCAATGCCAATATTTTTATGGCCGACCTGGAACACACTTCCTCAAGCTCTTGTCCACTCACGCCCTTCTCTACCTCGCTACATTGATGACATCTTCATCATCTGGACCCATGGGAAAGAGACTCTGGAAAAATTCCACCATGATTTCAACAGCTTCCACCCCACCATTAACCTCAGCCTGCACCAATCTACATGGAAGGTCCACTTCCTAGACACCATGGTGCAAATAAGTGATGGCCATACTAACACCACCCCATATTGAAAACCTACAGACCGCTATGCCGACCTTCATGCCTCCGGCTTCCATCCCAGGCACATCACACGATCCATTGTCTACAGCCAAGCACTGAGGTACAACCACATCTGCTCTAACCCCTCAGACAGAGACCAACACCTACAAATCTCCACAAAGCATTCTCAAAACTACAATACCGGCATGAGGAAATAAGGAAACAGATCAACAGAGCCAGATGTGTACCCAGAAGCCTCCTACTGCAAGACAAACCCAAGAAAGAAACCAACAGGACTCCACTGGCCATCACATACAGTCCCCAGCTAAAACCCCTCCAATGCATCATCAGGGATCTACAACCCATCCTGGACAATGATCCCACACTTTCACAGGCTTTGGGTGGCAGGCCAGTCCTCGCCCACAGACAAGCTGTCAACCTGAAGCATATTCTCACTATTACCTGCACACAGCACCATAGTAACTCTAGCTCAGGAACCAATCCATGCAAAAAACCTCGATGCCAGCTCTGCCCACATATCTACACCAGTGACACCATCACAGGACCTAACTAGATCAGCCACACCATCACCGGTTTATTCACCTGCATGTCCACCAATGTAATATACGCCATCATATGCCAGCAACGCCCCTCTGCTATGTACATCAGCCAAACTGAACAGTCTCTACGGAAAAGGATAAATGGACACAAATCAGATATTAGGAATGGCAATATACAAAAACCTATAGGAGAACACTTCAACCTCCCTGGCCACACAATAGAAAATCTTAAGGTGGCCATCCTTCAGCAAAAAAACTTCAGGACCAGACTTCAAAGAGAGACTGCTGAGCTTCAGTTCTTCTGCAAATTTGACACCATCAGCTCAGGATTAAACAAAGACTGTGAATGGCTAGCCAACTACAAAACCAGTTTCTCCTCCCTTGGTTTTCACACCTCAGCTGCTAGAACAGGGCCTCATACTCCCTGATTGGACTAACCTCGTTATCTTTAGCTTGCTTCTTGCTTGCATATATATACTTGCCCCTGGAAATTTCCACTACATGCATCCGACGAAGTGGTTATTCACCCACGAAAGCGCATGCTCCAAAACATCTGTTAGTCTATAAGGTGCCACAGGATTCTTTGCTGCTTTTAAAGAATATTTTGACACATCAAACACAGGCTAGCTTTGATGGGATTGCAAAACAACCAGAATCCTTTCACAAACATCACACATATCATGTCACTGATATTAACATCCAAAAATGTAGCCTTATGATTAATTTAGGGTGCAAAATACACTTGTCCCTAATAATAGGTCCAGCTGAGAGTTGGGTTTGATTAAATTCTTATGCTCCAATTCCTTACACCCACCTATTTCTGAGACCATATTTCATATTACATCCACATTGCCATTCCTGCTACACATTTTGGGGGTTCGACAATTGTTGTAGGCCTTTGCACAGATAGAAGGTTCTGTATACAATGTGATTAAAGAAGTTTACATAGTTTATCACATGACATATATTGCTAAATCTGACCTCAGGTACCTACTAATGCTTACTTTTATGAGGCCTAATGTGGCCTTATGCTAACTGTTATGTCCACTATGCATCAGGCTAAATATTGGGCTTCAGGCTCTCTGAAAAAGCTCATCTTTAAGTGTCTTTTGCTTATTCCTACTTGCATTGTAGCTTTTGTTCCATTTGAACTAATTTAAAAAGCATCTTAACTTTCTAAGATATAAATAGGTCAACAAAAGTAAGTGGTCTCCTCTTGCACAATACAAGGCCTGTATTTCGAATTTAGCAGCATTAAACCAAATTAACGCTGCACCCACCGCACAAAGAAGCCCTTTATTTCGATATAAAGGGCTCGTAATATCAATATCTGTACTTCTCCCCGACGAGGGGAGTAGCGCTGAAATCGGTATTGCCATTTCAAATTAGGTTTAGCGTGGCCGCAATTTGATGGTATTGGCTTCCGGGCGGTATCCCACAGTACACCATTGTGACCGCTCTGGACAGCAATCTGAATTCGGATGCACTGGCCAGGTAGGCAGGAAAAGCCCTGCAAACTTTTGAATTTAATTTCCTGTTTGCCCAGCGTGGAGTGCTGATCAGTACAGGTGACCATGCAGTCCCAGAATCAAAAAAGAGCTCCAGGATGGACCATATGGGAGATACTGAATCAGATCTATGTATGGGGAGATGAATCTGTTCTATCAGATCTCCGTTCTAATAGATGAAATGCCAAAACATTTGAGAAAAAAATTTCGAAGGCCATGATGGACAGAGGCCACAATAGGGACGCAACACAGTGCTGAAACTTAAGAAGTTGAGACAAGCATACCAGAAAGCCAAAGAATGAAATGGATGCTCATGGAGGGAGGGGCGACTGATGACTAGCTATCCCACAGTTCCCGCACTCTCTGAAAACCATTTGAACTCTTGGCTGAGTTCCCAAAGCCTGAAGGATCAAAAACATTGTCGCGGGTGGTTCAGGATATATGTTGTCGCCCCCCTCCTCCCTCCGTGAAAGCAAAGGGAAAAAAATCCTTTTGCCTTTTTTCAATGTCACTGTATGTCTACTGGATGCTGCTGGCAGATGCGGTGCTGCAGCGCTACACAGCAGCATCCCCTTCCCTTCTCTTGCCTTGCGGACAGCAGATAGTACAGTATGATTGATAGTCATCATTGTCGTCATGTGGGTGCTCCTGGCTGGCCTCGGTGAGGTTGGCCGGGGGCGCCTGGGCAAAAATGGGAATGACTCCTGGTCATTCCCTTCTGTAAGTTTTGTCTAATGGAGATTCAGTCCTGCCTGGAATATCATAGCAGCTGGAGACTTCCCTACCCTCCCCTCCCCTCCCCTCGCCCCGTTGATCTCTGCTTGCAGAGGCAATAAAGTCAGTGTTGTTTCAAATTCATGCATTCTTTATTACTTCATCACACAAATGGGCGGATAACTACCACGGTAGCCCAGGAGGGGTGGGGGAGGAGGGAAGCAACGGGTGGTGTTGTTGCAAGGGCACCCCCTAGAATGGCAATCAGCTCATCATTTCTGTGGGATGTCTGGGGCTCTGACCCGGAGCGGCCGTTTGCCTCTGGTTCTTTAGTAGGCTTGCCTGATATTCTAGGCAGGACTGACTCTCCCTTTAGACAAAAACTTAAAGAAGGGAATGACCTGGGGAGTCATTCCGATTTTTGTCCATGCGCCAAGCTGACCTCACCGAGGCCGGCTAGGAGCACCCATGACAGCAGCAGACGGTACAGTATAACTGGTAACTGTCATTGTCAACTTAAAGCAGCAGACGGTACAGTATGGCTGGTAACTGTCTTTTCTAACTTCTAAAAGGCAAGGGGATGCTGCTGTGTAGCACTGCAGTACCGCATCTGTTAGCAACATCCAGTAGACATACGGTGACAGTGAAAAAAGGCTGAATGGGCTCCATGGTTGCTGTGCTATGGCATCTGCCCGGGCAATCCAGGGAAAAGGGCGTGAAATGAGTGTCTGCTGTTGCTTTCACGGAGGGAGGATTGAGTGACGACATTTACCCAGAATCACCCGCGACGCTGTTTTTGCCCCATAATGCATTGGGATCTCAACCCAGAATTCCAATGGGCAGGGGAGACTGCGGGAACTATGGGATAGCTATGGGATAGCTATCCACAGTGCAGCGCTCCGGAAATCAATGCTAGCCTCGGTACATGGATGCACACCGCCGAATGAATGTGCTTAGTGTGGCTGCGTGCACTCGACTTTATACAATCTGTTTTCCAAAATCGCTTTCTGTAAAATCGGAATAAACCCATAGTGCAGACATACCAAAAGACTAATAGAATGAAATTAATTTCTATTTAGATTAATCTTTTTATTTTGTTCACTAAAATACTTGGCTAGATTAATTTATTTGCAGTGGAGAGAAGGAAGCACTCCTCTGTCTTAATTCCTCACTTCTCTATTCTGGAGCCAATATTTTTGTATTTCTACTTTGAAGTTCTTCCATCTTCTCCCTAGGAGTATCAGCTGTTGCTCCTATGGCAACCTTTCATCCTTTAACCAGAAGGGCAGGCTGCCACTGCTGTCAATACTGATCACAGTTCAGCCAGCAGGAAATACTTTAAGAGCTGTAAAATTTTCCTTGTCTCTCTCTTGTCACCATGTGTATCACCTTCAAAATATGACCACTCTAAACTCTACCAGGGAGCGGAAATCTTCAGGTTGTTCCTTGACCTGGTTTTATGCTCCACCCACTTCCCAAGTGGGCCCTCTAGTTAATCTTTCAGGGCCCAAAACTTGCTACTGCTTCACATAATTTATTCTGGATTTTTCAGTTAATAATTGGAACTTGTTTTATGGACAGGGGTTTTAAATTTTTTATTTTTAACTCTTTCTCAGTATTCTGATCATACCTGCAAAATATTCATACTCTGTCTTTGTTAAGACTTTTATCACATTCCTTCCATCTACGTAGGGCAACCTCCTGTCTCCACAAAATTAAAGCAAGCAAAAGACCACCTTCAGGTGACCATGATGGATCAAGTTGCTGTATGGCAATTTCATACCCAAAATAATGACTCCTATTCTAGTTTCAATAGAAATCAGTACTTCTGTGCAATATAGAATTTTCATGCAATTCATATTTTTCTTCTACTGATTTCCATTGCTAGTATCCTGTTTTATTGAAACTATACTCCCCACAATCTCAAAATGTCAGAACAGTTTACAAAATATTGCATCCTCTTCATCACTGAATTCTATTCAATTAAATGCATCATACCAGCAAGCTTTAAAACTGCAGAGCTTCCAGAAGAAAGTAATACAGAATAGGGACATTTCAATTCTTTTGTTTGAGTTTCATTCAAATTAGACAAATTAAGATGGCTATTACTAAGAGGCAGTTTTTCAACAGCTGAAAAGAGCTCTGGTTCTGTTGAGTATCATTCATTTTCAATCAAGTCCATCTCAGATAATTATTTAGTCAAAATTTATGATCTAACAGTTTGTAAGATTTCCCTGAAATGTTGTAGCTACAAACAGAATAGCTTTTGAACACTTTCTATGTGGGAAGTGTATTTGTTAAGGCATTTCTTGAAAGAATCGTCTAATTGAGACCCCAATTCTTCCCCATGTTGAGTAATAGCTTACTCCACAAGTACTCCCATTCATTCCCAGGCATCTACACAAAGAATAAAGTATTGCTCAATGTGAGTGAAGATGGCAGAATTGGACCCTAAGATTACCTGAGCCAAATTCATTTCTAAGTCAGGAGGACACTATTAAAAATGTATCTTTTGAAATTTATTTCTGCAAGAAAGCTTCAGTAAGAAACCAGCTGATCTTCAGAAGCCTCTTCAAAAACACATTTTCTTCCACCTGGCCCTACGCGGTTCAGGTGACTGGACAGTGGAGAGCTCATACAAATGAGTTGCCCTACTCCCACAGCATCTAGTGCAATAGAATTTTGTATCTGGGGCACTTGACTTTGTAGAACAAAATAGCAACTTTATCAGGAGTGAAATTGCATAGAGCCTCTAAACTGCATAAATATCATGACGTTTACTGCATTGATGGTTGCATCATGTTGTATTATCCCGTCGCTATGTTGTCACATCACACGACACTGCAAGACAAACACTGCATGCAACATTAGGAGGATAGTGCCCATGATTATTTTTTGTAGCTGTGTGATTTCTAGACACACAATAGGCTAGATTGACTAGTCCATTGAGATTGCTTTGTGCCACTCCAGCACACAAAACAGCTTTGAAGACAGCTTAACTGGTCAATGGAGGGTTCACCTCCTGGCCATACACAACTGTCTTCCTAGCTCTTAGCTTAGGGGACGTGTCTGGGGAAAAGATACATGAATGATCTCTGTTTGCTGGGACTATCCGTTGGGGCCACAAGAAGCTTGGCATAAAATTTTGTGAGCATAAAGTTATCTGTATTCCCATCCTTCCAGTCTTGTGCTGAGCCCTGCTCACCTGGACTAGAGAATCTGATCTAAGATCTCCTTTCATCCCTCACCTCTTCTAGGACGGGTGAGAAAGAATGAATGGAGTGTTCCTTTCTCCCTAGCCCTGGCTGCAGGGAGAAGATGAGGTTTTTTTCCTCTCTCCCTCCCCCACCCCTTTGTCTGCTTGAAGGGACAAGAGAAGGATCCCAGCCCCTCTGAACTATTTGCTCAGCTCTTCTCATTCTGTCTTGTATGTGTCAGCTGGCATGCAACACTTGAGAGGGAAGCAAAAGTTGCTGTTCGCTGTTAGCTCATAGTTACACACGTTAATCCACAATGTAGTTTATGGCCCTATGGATGCAAGTGAAGGATCACCTCCTGAGCCTGCTCTTCCTTTCTCCCTGACCAGACAGAGTTTAAAAACCAGGAGTCACTTCAAAATAGCCTGGCTTTTAAAACAAAAAAAAGTATGTCCAGTAGAAATAAATGTGCTGGGAAGAAGGGAAGATCTTTCTTTTACTTATCAAAGAACTTCTGTTCTAATTAGGTACTTATACCGTGCTCATCACCATTGTAACTGAATGTCTTCCAGTAGTGCACTAAGCATCATCAAGTCCTATATGGAGTTTATTTACATCATGACCAAAATTCTTAAACTTAAATGTAAGCACTAAAATTTATATTCATACAGTGGGAGCTGCAGTTGTTCAGAAACTCTGAGAATCAGGCCACCTATTTTTGGTGCCTAACTTTGGGAACTTTAAGTTTAATAACTGTGGCTTGTACCGTTGGGTCCAATGCTTCTTTAATGCTTTTTCTGGCTGACTGATATCTGAAATGGAAAGTGATGTATCCAGAAGGGTATAAGGGGAATCTGAGTCAGAGTTCCCAAATCACAATGAACACAGAACACATCCCATAAGCAGCCTGTGCTGGCTCCACACAAACCTATTCTGACTTCAGGGTGTTCCCTCCTAGCACAATGCCCTGCAGGAGGCTGGTGTCAAGAATACTCCTGTCCTCCTTCTAGATGAATCCCTCCTAAATTGCAGGGGAGAATAGGACTGTGAACAGCTGGTTCTAGGAGTTATCCATAAACCTGCTTTGGTGAGTCAGGCCCTACATATCTATTGAAAAGGATTCCATAGCCAGTGACTCAGACTCATGGATGCACTGTCAGGGCAGATCACCACAGAATAGTTTCAGAACAATAGAAATACTTTATCTCACCTGTACTTAAAAATCAGATTTAAAAAGGGAAATGACTGAAACACGAAGAAGAAAATGAGCTGTGACTATGTCATAGCCTACATTTTTTCCAGTATTCTTCCTTTTAAATCAGTTCATTTTACCCAGTCATAAAAGCTATATAATCTTTGCAGGAGAAACTATTTTTATCTTTTCTCCCCTATTAGTTCAACAGCCTGACTCTAGCCATGAGGTCTAATTCTTATCCTATATATTTGATTCTAATTTCTAAACAAGTCATCTATTTTGACTTAAATTAGTGCATATAAGGGGACTTAATCCTCTCGGTTACTATAAGTTTAGATAAATAAAAGTAATTTTTTATTAGTATCAGGAGCCATTTTTATTGCTCAGCACTTAATAATGATGATAGAAACCCAGGGCACTTGAATAAATATTAAAAGGTTTTAAGTGACTCACACAAGGAGTACATTTGCAAACAGCTGTAGGACAAACTCTCTTGGAAATGGACATGAAAAGTCACCAAGAAAGAGAGAGAGTTGCAAAACTGATTCCACTGTTTAGAACAAAGTTAACTGTAAATAATTTTATATGAATTCATTAGAGTCTCCAGTATGATATTAAACCCCCTCCCAATAAAACAGGTTTAAGCATGATGCAAAAGAAAGTGTTTCCTTTATATATTTATCCTTGTCTGCTCTGTTTTTCATTTTTTTTGAAAACTTTTTGTTGTTACGCCCCCACATCATTATAATAATATTAATAACTACAGTGCCCTGATATTAACGGCTGGGATCATCCCTTCCCACAGCGAAACCTCTGGAATGGTGCTCAAGGGCCAGTGTTTGCACTCTCACTCCCCATTCTGATAGACTCGGCCCACTACAACCTTATGGATGCAAAGAGATGTCTAGGATACCAGAACTATGAGCTCAGAGGCCCAGGTCTACACAACAGTTGTGTTTCCCAGACAGGGCTGGCCCACAACATTTTGGCACCTGAGGTGGGGAGCTCAAATGACGTCCCCGTGCCCCCTCGCTTGGGCCAAAACTTTGAAAGGTCTCCATTCTGCCTTCTTCCTGTTCTACTCCTCTCACTAGAAATTCTTTGATAGCTTCCTTAGGGGAAAAAAAAAATCCAAAAACCAAAACCCATTTTAAAATAGTGCATACAAAAACTCCTCTTCTTTTCACAAATTGTGAAGATCAAGACAGGAGAACCACCTCCACATATATTTTCAGCTCTCAGAAGCAGCAAAATAAGCTCATGTGTCAGCCTTCAAACACTGCATCAGAAAAACTTTACAGGAAAATTTCTTACATTTTTCACCAGCCCGAGAAAAACAACATTTCCAAAGACATGGGAATAGATTACTATAATTTTTCTCCTTGCCACATGAAATTCTTTAACTGAAAGTTGGGTCTTAAAGTTCTCTTGTGCTGTCAGAGAGGACCCCTGGCAGGTGCAAATAAATGGCAGAGCAAATAGGTAGCAGTGCAATGGGCACAAAGCAGATGCAAAGAGGAGCAATGGTTCTGCAGCATGCATCCCTCAAAAGCCCATATACAGGTACTTGATAGGGTTAAGTCTCCACAGGATACATAAAAGCATGGTTGGGTTGGCAGAGGAGAAACTAGGAAGATGTCTTATTTCTATAGCATTGTTTCCCCCGTAAGTTGCCTGTGGAAGATTTGACAGGGTTAGTTTTATTTTATGTTGTTATTTCCTGACATTGGAAATGTTCCTGAAGTATGGACTGGGAGGTGGTAGTGGTGGTAGAGAAGCTCCTGAGGGACTTGGCAGATGTGTGAAGCCATCAAGCCTCCATACAAAAGCACATAGAAGTATCCTGAGATCCAAGCATTCCCCCAACACCCTCAAAATTGAGGGTATGTTTGCGCTAGGAGGATGTCCTACTGACAGCATGAGCTAAAGGAAATTCCACAAGCTAAAACTCTGATTCCTGACTGGCACTTGAGAGTCTTGTTTTGTAGTGGATAACCTGGACTTTGAGGGAGTCAGAGGTTTTGGGCCTATATATCTCAGAACTAAAACCGAGTCAGCCACAAAGCTATGAGGATGCTGGGAAGAAGAGAAAGGTTACAGTCTTTTATATGATGTTTTTATAATCTAGTTCACATGCCTGCATGCTGAAACACTCATAATGACAACAATTCTACACTTGCACTGCAATTTTAGATTTCCTGCCCAGCTGCTCTAAATGCCATGGGCCAGATTCTTGGCCAGTGTAAATTAGCACAGCTTCTCTGAAGTGTTTGGAGCTATGCCAATTTTCACTAGCTGAGGATATTGTCATGGCCTACTGTTCTCAAAACTGGTCCTGAAAGGCTCACAGAAGCAGCCTGTTGGCAATAGCTTCCCTGAGACCCATGAAGCCCAGTCCTGTTATGAGACTTTACCCAGAGGGAATCTCAGAGCAGTTGATTGGCCTGCTGGCCCTACTTAAGCCAGCTGCAGGCACAGGAAGCTGCCTGAACAAATGAATGCCCTGACTTCACTCCTGATCTCCAGTTTGTCTCTTGCTTCTGAGCTCCTAGTATCTGGACCTAGCTGATTCTTCACTCCTGTCTTGTGGCTGTGGAGACTGGCTCTGACTCTCCATGACAGATATGGCCCTAAATATAATTCTCAAGCTCTATAGAACATTAGCTTCCCCATAATCCTAGTTTTAGCAGGTAAATTGTCCTTTATCTTCCTCTGTGATTCCTCAGCAGTTTCATGAAACTTTGGATTATTTGCCAATAGTAAAACTAGCTCTCTAGTACCATTCTACCACATCACTAGTGATACAATGCCTGACCACATCTTTGTTTTTGGTTTCAAAGGCTATTTATCTAGGATGCTTCTCCTGAGTGGATAAATCACTCATCTGCTAAAACTACTTATTTTCCTTTTATCTTGCTCTCCCTAGTAAATTCATGGTGTGAATCACATGTGTATAAACAGAGGTAAATTTTAAACATCACCACAGCAGGTATTGCACTAATTTAACCACACCCCTAAGAGGGTAGGGTTGTTTCTCAGCATGTCATTATAAAGGAAAGCAACACCATATTCCTAAAATAACTTTCTGTAAAACACAAAGCACTCTGTACACAAGTGATTCTAAGAAAACATCACTTTATTAAAGGTGCAACCTACTGTGGCTCTCTCTTTATCACTGCTGCTAAGTGATAATTACTGCCTATTAACATTAAAAACTTGCAGGAGCCTAAAGTCTCTGTAATCTCTTCATTTAAAGTATTTTGCAGTCCTCAGTTCGTGCCCAGCATTTGCTGGTCTCCAAGCCATGTGTCTGTGTCAGGGATCATGCCTTTTAATGACTCACTTCTCTTACCCTGGTAGATTACAATGGGCTCATTACTCTAACCGTATCCACTCCCACTCAGCTAAGAGGATCTTGAAAGTGAGTCAGAACAGGGTTCATAGGAAACCATGGCATTTTATAACAAATTATTTCACCTGTTTAGAGACAAGCACTGGAGTCTTGAAAGTTGAGATGTATAACACAAAAATAGCAAAACACTCTTGAAAGAAACAGGGTTCCTTGGGAAGACTGTCCATTTTGAAGCCATCTGTTTTTGAAGCTTCACAGGTTCCCTTTCTCCTTCCTTCCCTCTTACCAGGTCATTTCAGCCTTGACTTCGCTTCTACAGCCCAACTTCTTGTTCTTCCTAGGACACTTCCTGTCCCTTTCCTTTCCCCCCCATTTTTAAGGACTCTCTGATACAGTCCAGAGAACTCCATATTCATTTCTGGCATGTTGTAGTGCCTGATGCAGTCTGCTGTGCATGAAGCCTCAGAACACCCAATTGAGAACAACAATTGAGGATTAGAAGGGCCCAAGACAAAACAAAGAAGTAGCTGAAGCCAGTAATAAGTCTTTAAAAGTATGGAGTTCTGAGGGCCTGGAATAGAGACAGGATGCACAATGTGGTAGAAAAAGGAGAGGCCTGAGAGGAATGGAGATAGTTAACATGAGGAAGAAGAAGCCAGGTCCCGAGATGGGCAGGTAGGTTTTCTGAAACCAGCCTAATTTCAACTTTTTTTTTAAAAAGTGAAGTTCAAGAAAAGCTTTGTGCTGGTTCTTGTGTTATTAAAAATGGTACATCCTGACCTGCAGCCAATAACATTTCTGAGGTAAGCTATCTCGGTGGGGGTGATTTGTACAGTGTAGTCTCTCTGTGCCTGGCATTAGACCCTTTCTGCTCTTCTCTGTCTGTGCTCTAGGTCTTATATCTGCATCTAATTCCTGATGAGCCCTAGTGTTGTTAGTTCTCACAATTTTATCACCAGTCTTGCAACATTTGTTTTCTTAAAGCCAATGCTCCTGGAATGATATAGGACTCAGTGCTTTCATTTAAAAAAATAAAGTGTCTAGTCCTTATGGTTTTGGAGAAAAGCCAAAAATTTGACCTCTGGAAGGCTCAAAAAGCAAACAAATAGAACCCAAAGCTTTGGGTTAAAACTTTAGTAAAAAAAAAAAAACAACTCATGATTTTTGAATGCTTGGGGTGGGCAATACTATCACCTTGGCAGAACTGTGTGTAGCTTCTGCTTTTTTAAGGCCTCACCCAGCCTCCAGTCTGAATGTGGATTGCTGAAACCAATGGTTCCACAGATTTGGGCCAGTCTGAAAAGTCAAGCTGTAAAGGGTCTGCAAGGTGATTGCCCAGTAAGCACCAGCTGCAGCCTGTTAGAGTGAAAGTGGTGACTGTAACTCTCTCCCACACAGTCACTTCACTTCAGCCTTGCTCCACCTGCCCTCCATGCTCCTCCCTTTCTTCCCAAGTCCCCTCTTCTTAAAACCCTCTTCCTTCCCTACCCTTTGTACAACAAAACAAAACAGTAACAAAACATCATGGCACTAACAATCCATCACAGTGTTCACTATGTTGTATCCCTTTCTCTCACACTTGTCTGCTTAGATCATAAACTCTTACTATCTATATGTACAGTAGCTAGAACAATGGGCTCCAGTCTCATGTGGGGCCTCTAGATACTACTCTAATACACATATATAATAGAGACCTTTAGTAGATCACAAACAAACAGGGCCCCATCTTGCTCTCATTGACTTTAAGGGAAGTAGACTGGACCCTGACAGTTATGCTAAACTATGTGTTTTTGTGATAACAAATGTGAGAATGAAGAAATAAATGAAAGGGTATGGAATTAATCCAGTGCATCACATAGGCTGTGACTGTTTTTTGCAACTTCAACTTTAGTTTGTAAGCTTCAATGTCAATTTCTGTATGTTCCACTATTTAATGTTTGTTACTGCTTTTTTTTTGCATTCCCCTAGAGGACAAGTGAGTAAAGAATAAACCAATGACCTTGTATATTAAATGAGTGGGATCCCTATTCCTTTTTAATAAGTGTCAATCTTTCTCTGAACTACAGACCAGACATTTTTTCCAGTATAGTATATATAGTTAATAGGTTTATTAATGAGAATTCCATTTTTTCAGTAGTTAGTTATATCTGAAGGCTATGGCACTGCCGTCACTTTTTTATTCCTGACATTTTGTTTGTTCTTTGTAGTTTTTTCAGTTTAGGAGGATGTGTTTATTTCACTGTAATCAGTAACAAATCAGCTCATGGTTTACATTCATAAACAAAATCAATTTATGTTCATTTAGGCCCAGTATTGCAAGATGCCAAGTCTCTTTGTCTGTTTGGAAAGGGCAGTGGTTCTACCATGAGAAACTGCTAATTTTAGTGGCTCCATAGAAGGCTAAGGACATCTCTGGTGAGATCATGTAACTTAACACTAGTTCATGGGCTAGCTGGTTCCCCACTGAGAAGTCCTCCCTTACCAGCTATGTCTCTGTAGCTGTACAAAGGAATTCTGCAGTTTCACTGCACTGAAGGTTTCTACACAATAGTTAATGTAGCTGCAAGGATGAGCATCTACTTATTACTTACCTCTTCTCCAGGTGCAGATCCCTGCACTTGAGGTAGCAGCTGACTTCTCTTCTGTGTGGGAATAGGGCAATTTGTGAATTCTCTCTCACACCTAGCTCATTGTTGTCACCATACAAACAACTCCATAATTCTCTCTGGGTGAGAGAATGAGTGATTACTTACATCCTCGTGAAATTGTTGTTTCTAAACTCAGAAATCCGAGTTGGCAGCAGAGATCATGCAGTTTTCTCAGCTGAACTTCATCAAACAAAAACAGTCAGTACTAGATATGGTTGTGGGGAAGAATGCTTTTTTGATTGTAAATCACATTTTAGAAGGATAAATAAGTGTTAAACAATAGACAAGAAATGGAAAGTAATATTGATCAGGTGAATATAGTAGACACCAATAATCCATTTGTGAATTTGAAAGTCATTTTAACATGTTACACATTATATTCTTATGTTCATTTTCCTTTGTGTTAAATCCAGAAGTCACATTCCCCATTACATAGTAATTACTTCTCTCAGTCTGTAAAGGGATACTTTCTAAAGAACTGCTCAGATTTGTCACATTTTTCAGGGATTTGCATGCATTCTCCTTTTATGATCTGGCTCACTCTTGGAGTGATGTGTAGGCTGGCAGTGATGGTAAAACAGAGTGCTTGACTTTGATCTCACATTGGTATGAATTAGGACTAACTCATTGATGTCAGTGGCATAATGCTGGTATAAGTGAGAGCAGTAGGAGGGCCTCAGAAAGATATTACAAAATTGTTTTTTGAAAATGGGATACATTTTGCTTATTGTAGCATCACACAGGCCCCCTCTTCCCTCAGCAGCTGAACACTCACTAGGTTGGTGTGTTTGGGTCCCAGCATGCATCACCTATGTGCTTTTATGCTTCCCTTAGTCTGAGTAGATTGCAGCACGGACTCATCTTTTGGCCTCTCTTGTGCATTTGTAGGCACAATTACCTGTTATCCCTTAATAGAAAATCTGACACCACCCCAGCTGTGTTTAAGTTTACAGGGCTCGTTCTGAGCCTCCAGACACCATATTGCTGAAGCATACCCTTTTTCTTTGGCAGGTCCTACCTTAAAAAGGATTCAGCTGCTACAAAAGCATGTTCCACTCTTCCCTTTTCCTAGAGATAGACAATGTTTTAGGGACACACTCAAACCAGAGCTGTTTATCCACTCCTCTCCCTAAATTTATCCACTCCTCTCCCTAAATTTTACACATTATACTCTACTATACTGAAGCCAAAGGAAGTACTGTGAAGTTGTCTGAAGAAGAACTAGATGAAGGAAAAATTTGCCCCATTCCAAACTGGAATATTAGCCCTGGGAAACTTAAGCAATCTGATCAACATGAGATTTTAAAAACATTTGTCTAGCTTTTCTAGATTCTAGGTTTTCAGATTCCTCATGTTCTTCCCTCTTAGGCCCATTTTCACCTTTTAAAGTGTAGGCATTTTATTGACCATGAGAACAGATGGATCCAGACTGGTTTGAGGTGCTAAAGAAGTACTCAAGGAAGATTTCCTTTCAATTTTCCTCAGTAGAATTTGACTTCCAATTTTTAAAAAATGTCTTTGTCTCAAGAAACATAAATTTGGCAAGTCAAATGTAAAAGCATAAATAGGCAGTCAAAAAAAATTTGAAGAGCCATTAGGAAGTGACACAAACTAACAGCAAACTTTTTTTTTTTTAAGTACATCAGAAGTACGAAGCCTGCCAAATAATCAGTGAGGCCACTGGACCATCAAGGTGCTAAAGGAGCACTCAAGGAAGACCAGGTTGTTGAGGAGAAGCTAAATGAATTCTTTACATCAGTCTTCACTGCAAAGGATGTGAGGGAGATTCCTTCATCTCACTAATGCTTGTAGGTGACATCTGAGGAACTGTCCCAGACTGAGGTGTCAAAAGAAGTAGTTTTGAAACAAATTGATGAATTAAACAGTAATAGGTCACCAGGACCAGATAGTATTCACCCAAGAGTTCTGAAGGAACTCCTATATGAAATAGTAGAGTTACTAAGTGGTATGTAACTAATCATCAAGTCAGCCTGTCTGGAGGATAGCTAAATATATAGTTAGTTAGGTTTGCCAGCACACACACACACAATATATATATATATGTGTGTGTGTGTGTGTGTGTGCTGGCAAACCTAACTTCAGTACCAGGCAAATTGGTTGAAACGATAGTAAAGGACAGAATTATCAGACACCTAAATTAACATGATTTCTTGGGAAAAGTTGACATGGCTTTTGTAAAGGGAAATCATGCCTCCCCAATCTATTAGAATTCTTTCAGAGGGTTAATGAGCATGTGGACAAAAGTGATCCATTGGGGATATTGTGTACTTGGAGTTTCAGAACGCCTTTGACAAGATCATTCCCCAGAGGCTCTTAAGCAAAGGAAGGGGGTCAAAATTAGCTGTTACCACTCAGGGAAGAGAACTTGGAGTCCTTGTAGATAGTTGTCTGAAAACAGCTGCTCAGTGTGCAATAGCAGTCAAAAAAAGTTAATAGAACCTTAGGGGTCATTAGGAAAGGGAAAGATAATAAGACAGAAAATATCAGAATGCCACTATAAATTCATGGTATGTTCACACCTTGACTATTGGGTGAGTTCTGTTCAGCCCATCTCAAAAAAGACATATTAGAATTGGAAAAAGGACAGTAAAGGACAACAAAAATGATTAGAGGCGTGGAATGGCTTTCACATGAGGAGAGATTAAAAAGACTGGGACTATTCAGCTTAGAAAAGAGATCAGTGATGGAGTATGTGATAGTCTATAAAAGCACCAATGGTGTAGAGAAAGTGAATAAGGAACTGTTATTTACTCCTTCACCTAATATTAAAAACCAGGGGTCACCCAATGAAATTAATAGACAGCAGGTTTAAAACAAACACAAGGAAGTACTTTTTCACAACCTGTGGAATTTGTTGCCAGGAGATGTCAGGAAGGCCAAAAATAACTGGATTAAAATAATTGGATATGTTTATGGAGGATAGGTCTATCAATGACTATTAGCCACGATGGTCAGGGATGCCACCCGATACTCTAGCTATCCCTAAGCCTCTGACTTCTAGAAATTGGGACTGGGCAATGGGGGATGGATCACTCAATACATTTGCCCTGTTCTGTTTATTCCCTCTGAAAGCATTGGGCATCAGCCCCTGTTGGAACACAGAATTTTGGGCTAGATGGACCATTGGTCTGACCCAGTATGGCCATTCTTATGTTTTTATATGAATGGACTGAGGGATAGAATATGCACGTCTCATTTAATCCAAACTGCTCAGATATTTGCTTTTTCTAAAAAAATTTTCTACTAAAATGCATCTGTAGAAGGGCTTGGCTGAGGCTCATGCCTCTGTGGAGCTGTGGAGTATTCCACCACCTCGCAATAGTTCAATATGAGCCCTGGCCCTAGGTCAGGGTGAGGCAGCAAACATAGATTCAGAAGCTCAGGCCTTAGGCAGAGGCTGAGCCAATAGTTCAATATGAGCCCTGGTCCTAGATCAGGGCAGGGCAGCAAACGCAGAGTCAAGAGCTCAAGCTTCTGAGCATCTGGTGCAAGAGAGAGACTGCTACCCATGAGTGGGGTGGCAGGGGGGACACAGGCCTACCTGCTCCTCTGCGTCCCAGCCCAGGGCCCTAGCAGTGGCAGAAGACTTGCTGCTGTGTCAGTGGGGATCCTGACCACAACACACTGACATTGGCTCTGGTCCTGCTGTGGCCTGGTCAGGGTTGGCTGCCCCCGGGCTACTTCCAGACTCCCCCTTGTAAGGTACCTGGGTTTGGCTGGTGTCCTTGGCGGTTTCCAGCACCATCAGTTCCTCCAGGTAACTAGTGAAGGGTAGGTGTGGCTTCTCCTCGGGGTAGCTGGTGAGGGGTGGGTGCAGCTCCTCCTCGGGGTAGCTGGTGAGGGGTAGGCTCAGCTGGCCTGGCCAGTCCTCGTGTCAGCCGCAGCCTGCCGGTGTTCTCCAACCCGGAGCTAGGCCACAGGCATTTGGCCTCTCCAGCGGCTGGCTTTCAAGTGAGCTTTGCAGCGGGGCTTTTCTACTTCCTGTCTTGCGCCGTGACCTCTGGGGGATGGGCGCAGGACCCACTGGCTCTGCCCACATGGGTGCTAGGGGAGGCTTGTCCCTCTGCGGGATGTGGGGTATCCCACTGCCTTGCTACAGCATCATTGGGCAGTAATAAGTCTTCAAATGAATTAAAAAACTGGACAAGAAAAATTTTTCCACAATTAAGAGTACAGGTGCAAGGTCTAGTCTGCAGGCATTGATGAATTTTGTGCCTCGTGGAATGAGAAATCTATTTTTGTTGAAGGATTATTTTATAAAAGCAGCAGGTTTTGATCTTTGATGTTTTGTTACCACAAACTTTTCAAATCAGCATATTAATTTATTTCCTAAATATTATGGAGCTTGTTTTATTCATTTGGATACTTGTGCCCTCATGGTTTTTAACAGAGGTAGAAATGCATTTAACAGAAATGATGATACAGAGGTTTTTGTATTGTAGTAGAAACATTCTCAATATAAATTCCTTTAAAAATACATTGGGAATTCATTGTGTTTCCCAAATACAGAATTTGGGTTCACTACAGTATTTAGAATATGGCAGGCACTGTTTCCATTCTCAGCTGTTCACTTTACTTTATTAGTTTGACTTACTGTTTTTTGTTGTTGTTGTTGTTGGGTTTTTTTGGTTGAGTGCCTATTAATTCCACATGTGACTACAGGAATTTTGCACAGAGTACAGCATATGACATTCTCACTGTCCTTAAGTTTCTGCTCTTTTCAACATAGATGAGTCAAACAGAACTGGGTGGTGGGTTTTTTTCAGTTCACTTGGGCGTCTTCATATATCAGAAGTGAGTACTTTAGATCTTCAGGGTTTTCCATAGGCAACAATGCTGGAATTAAGCTAATTGACAGTCTGGGGTTGGCGCGCATATCCTGATGGTTAGTGATCTCTGTGTGTAGCTGTACTGACAGACTCCTAAATGTAGAAAAGGGCAAGCTGAGGTTTACACTTTTTAGAGCTCATCATGGTTTTATGTCATTTGGGAGAAATTCTGGCTTGTCCCTTGTCCTAGATGTAGGAATCAGGATTGGAGCAGTTACATTTATCAGTGGCCAATAACTGATGTTTCAGGGCTATTCTTGAGTATAGATAAATCCTTGGTAGCAACTCTTTCCTTTTGGACTTATTTTGTTACTAGTGAAAGAAACCTCTCTTTCAAAAACACTTTCAACACAAATTAAGGTTTTTCTGCCGCTTACTCTACCACATCCTGCTAGAGTTTAACAACCATCTAGACATGTCTTCCAACACTCTACTGTCAGTTAGCTAAATCCCAACATGATTGCCTATGGAGAGCCCTAAAGATATATCAACTGCTCATAAACCAAGGCACTCATAATCACTAGTCACTTTTGAAAATTTAGACCAGAGTGATTGTTCTATAGAAAATTCTAGACCTACATTGGAATGACCGGGTATCTTTTTGGAATGGGATGATTATTTATTTTTTGTACCAATTAAATTTGTTCACTTTATTTTGCTTTGGCTTTTCAAAATATTTTCTATATGAATGTCATCTGACCAGGTTTTACACTGGTGTAACTTCACTGCCTTCAACACAGTTAATCCCAATTTATGCCAGTGTAAATGAGAAGAGAATCAGGCCCATCTCTGTGTGTGGAGGGGAGGGGGGCGAGGGGGGAAGGGTTTGTGAACATGAGTTTTAAAGGAAATACACATTTGAGGTTAATCTAAATAACTAATGAAATTTGCTGTTGCTTCTGCTAAATACAAATGTAGTTACATTTATCTGGCTGTTATACAGTATAACTCTTAAAGCCACAAGTTCTAAATATGGCAGGAAGCTTGGCTCTAGTCTCTATTCCCTAAAAGTTTTTTATTTTGATTTTAGTATCCTTAAGTAGTCATTGATTTTTTTGTAACCTAATTTCATTCCTGACATATTTAAGATCAAGCCAGCTTTGTCATCCATCTACAAATCACTTTGACTTTACAAGCCAGCTCTTCTACACAGCTACACATCACTTTGACTTTAGTCAGGAAATTAGAGGGAGGTTTAATTTTTTGGAAAGTAAATGTAATTCTTAAATCACTTACCTCAGCCATCTTTTAGACTAACTTGTGATTTTGTTTGCTGCATTTCCAGGCTCATGGACTCCATCAAGGTAATCATACAACATATTGTAGCTGATTCAAATTCTGGCAATCAGATCAATTGTATTCAGTGTTTTCTTTAGAGAAATATGCTTTGATTTAAAAAAAATCTATAATACATATTTTAAGGATAAAAGAAACAGCATTAAATTCTAGCGTGTGTAAGAAAGAGCCAGGTTACATACTATTAGAATAATAATGTTGCACCTTCTACCAAAACATCTCAAAGCACTCTACCAACAGAAATAAATTTAGCCTAACCACAACTATGTGATATAGGCAAGTAGGATTTCTCTAGGTAAAATTTTAGAAGCACATCATGGAAGTGACAGAAATCTAAGTGCTATTGAAAGTCAGTGGGATTACCTACATGCTTCTGAAAAAGAGACTTAAGCGCTTCATTCACTTGGGTACCCTTGAAAATTTCACTCAATGAGTGTTGTATCAACCAGGCCAGGTACTAACAACTTCAACAGGACTTTATTTTTACAGTGGAATCCTCTGTATCAAGCTGCTGCTGCACCCTTTGCAACTCTCACTCTGCCTCCTCGACTCCTCCCCCCTCCTTCCTGTCCTTTGAGACTCCCAAGAGCCAGTGCTCCCAGTTCTAATAATTACAAGCACATCTAAACACCACAATTTAACTTGTCCAAGACCACTGAGGAAGTCTCTGGCAGAAGAAGGAATAGACTCCCAGTCCAGAGTTTTAATTGCAAGATCTTTTACACCCAAGCTGTTTAACAAGATGACCAGTGGGTCATTCCAGACCTCTCTTAAAGTGGGCTATACATAGGACTCATTCCTACAAACAAAGATTATGTCTCCAGACACCTGATCAAAGGTGTATTTGATCAATACTCTTATCAAAACTGTTTCACAAGATGTGGGGTTTCTATGGATTCATTTATAATCTTTATGAGAAGTATTTTTATCAGGCTTGAGTCTTAATTTCTTCAGACAGATTTTAAAAATCATAAAGGCATCATAGTTGTTTTCATGAAGCTGTCCTGAGGCTGATGGGTCCTACGAAGAAGGGAGAGGTTCCTTACATCTTTCTGACATTGAAGTATTCAAAATGATGAATCATTATTCTATCTTTGACAAACACTATCACTGGAAATTCATTGGAATCACAATTTGGTGAAATTATCTGCAAGGAATCATATGATAATATATATTAACATGTGAATTTAAGATTCTTCATTCAGTCTTGGCTAACATTAAATGTTTATATCAACTTTAGGATTGCCCTAGATACTTTCCTTTTCGATCTTTTCATACTTTATATTTCATATTTGAACTATTCTCAAGTTTACATCATTCAGGGCATTAGACAGAACACAGGGCCACATTTTCAGAGGTATTTAGGCATGAAGATGTCAATGTGCGTTTAGGCACCAAAACTGCACAGATCATTCCCCCGAAACCAATTGGGATATAGAGCTTTGACAACAAATTCATTATAGGATCAGATCACAGCTACAGAATAAAGCACTCAGGGGCGGCTCTAGCTCTTTTGCTGCCCCAAGCTCGGCAGGCAGGCTGCCTCTGGCGGCGCGCCTGTGAGATGTCCGCTGGTCCTGCGACTTTGGTGTACCCGCCGCCGAATTGCCACCGAATCCGTGGGACCAGTGGACCTCCCACAGGCGCGTCGCTGAAGGCAGCCTGTCTACCCACAGCGACTGGCAGGGCGCCTCCCCCCAGCTTGCCACCCCAGGCACGCGCTTGGAGCGCTGGTGCCTGGAATTGCCGCTGAAAGCACTAATCAATAGAAGTAAGGATGGCAGAATCTGGTCCTAAGATTGTTTTAGAACTGTGCAGGAAGATTAAAATACAATAGTTGTCTTTTTTTTATCTGCATGTTAATGGAAAAGAAGTATCTAAGTCAGGAATTTCTGGATTAGTCTGACAGGTTAAGGGTCAAAAAAGACATTTGTTGAGAAAACTGAAGTTCATTGAACAAACTGCAGAACCCCTGGAATACGTACATATCGACACCAGGCGTTGTATGGTAACCTCTCAGTGTGATGTAAATCAGTTGTGGCAGGGCAATTTTTTCCTTCAGGCTGTTGTCCTTTCACTATTTTTGTTGAGCCATCAAATATTCTCTTGCACCTGTTTCACAAGATTATTACAAAGAGGGTGATTTCCTGCTTAAAATATATTAATAACTGTAGATTCTTTATCAATTGATCTGAAGATATCCCCAGCAGATATTTACAGAGATGACTCAGTTTTATTGTATATTTGACAAATTTATTGTAATGTATCATTTATTGCGGAAGGAGAACTCATCTAGTATAAGAAAAGAGCTGATGCATTTTAAAGTGTGCATTGCTGCCAAAAAGCCTCATGCATATGGACTGACTCTGTGTTTGATGGTGTGCAATGGGAATACCAGATGTCAACTAATCAATCTATACACAAGTTTCAAAAACACAAATCTATAGATAAGAAGTTACCCATTTTCTCCATGAGCTGCTGGAACAAAAACTGAGAACTATTGAGTGACTCCATTTGTGTGGGTGTTGTTAGATGTTAAGCTAAATGGGCAGAGATACTGTAGGTGAAGCAGTTCTGTAAAAAATAAGTATTTTTCTCTATGCCTGATGGGAGCAGAAAATCTCAGGGAATCTGATAAGTATGTTTAAAAATGCACCAGGTGCAGGTTTAAAATGTTATAAAGCATTACATACAAAGAATGGTGTACAATACCTCAAGATTTACAAAGGGGAAACACTTAAATTTTAAGCATCAGTTTTTCCCCTAAATCATTTGGATCTACACCAAAAAGGTTAAAGATTTTAAATATTTAGCAAGATGTACCTTTTAGCCTTCACTCCTCTTGGAAGGCTATCTAAACTCTGCCCAAATCATTAGATGAATCCTCAATGGCCTCTGTACAATCAAAGCTTTTTATTTCTTTAGCATGCAAATGATGCTATTAATGTTTTGAAAATATACAGCACAAAAAATCATTTACCTGTCTAGATTCTGGGCTGAAATCTTTATCCTAGTTACTTTTATATTGCATGTGTATATATTAATCTAAAATTTAGTATTACAATTAGGTTGCAAAGACATGCTTTCTTTGAAGGATAAAAAGATTAGTTGTTTCCAGAAAGCGTATGTGCCCATATTGTGAACAGATAATGCAAAAAAAAAAAAAAAAAAAAAAAAGCATATTACCATGAAAGTGTGTCTTTTTGCACTAACTCTGGAATGGATTGTGAGACTCCACCTTTTCTGTAATTCCACTGGGTCAGATACTGAGAGGTACTGAACACGCTTGCTAAGCGCTGAAGAAGAGAAGAACACTTGCAGCTCTCACTGACACCAATGCTTATCATGTTAGGATTTGGCCTATTGTGTGTTGTCAAAGAATAGTATTTAGCATAGTTAATCAAACTTCATCTCCAGCAAAACACGTGCCTCACTTTTCAATGCCAGCAGACTTGTGAGGATTCCTGGAAGACTTTGGGTTTCTATGCTGCAGTATTTCTGGGAAAACCATGTTACCTCTAAGCCCTTTGCCTGTAAATGCTTATGAGTGTGCTTAGTTTTGACTCGGTCAGAACATTCATGTGTATCAAGTAGTGTACAACTGTCAAACAAGTTTGCAGGATCAGGGTCTTAGTTTTGTATGGAGTGATTGCATGTTAATTTGTTGCCCGTTCTTGATAGTTCCCAACTATGCACACTGCTGAGAAGTAGGGGAGCTTATTGTTAACTGATCTTGTTTGGCATCACAGTGTAAATGGCTTTATGTGGTTTTTAGTGCCTGTCTCATCTTTGTCTTAGAAATGGTCCCAAACACCTAATTCCTCCAAACTCTGGGACACTTTGGATTTGAATCCAGAGCCAATCTTTGTGATTGGCTTGTGTCTGTATAATCAGCAAAACAAAGGGCCTGATCCAGTCCCCTGCCCCAAGGTAAATATAAAGACTTCCATTTAATACACATACGGTTGGACCTTAAATTCCCAGATGTGAATACCTCACCACTTAAGGGAAATTTGGGTTGGGAACAGAATCAGAAACCTCTTCTTTATATGGCTGCACAGTTTCTTTTTCTAGTTCACCTTTCCTTTAAACATATGCACTTGTATTGGCTATGACAAAAAATATACCAGAGCATTAACAAAAATAAATTAAACTCTCCCTGCAACAAATATTTGGTACAGTTGATCATAGTTCTCAGTAAAATGAAACAATAACATATTTAACAAATGAACATATAACAATAACATATTTAACAACTGAAACATTGTTTAAAATCTTTGTTCCTGTTCTGGCACAAAGGGAATGGAAAGTCCCCTTCCTCCCCAGGATTGGGGATGAGGGGCAGAAAAGGAGAGTGACTGGAAAGTGGTGAAGTCTGGCAACCCCAGACTGATGTACTTTCCTTTAGGGGCCATAGATAGCTGGTCAGGTCTCATGCAAATCAGTCAGAGGGTGTGCTTGGCTCCTGATGGTTCATTCTTGTTCCCATGATGAGCTGGTCTCCTCATGCAAGAGAGTCTTTGGCAATAAGTTATGTGCACAATATCTTTTTTTGTTTGTTTTTTTTAAGGATTTATGATGATTCACATTCACAGATGCTTGGGAACGGTTTAAACTGTCTATCATTTACAACCATAGAAATCCTTTGAGAAACTCTTCACTTTCACAGCTCTTCCCAGCCTATTTCTGTGTTACCTATCGGCTCTTGTTCAGGGTCAACTCCAATCAATTCATGATGCCAGCCTCCACTGCGTAAACTGTCAAACAAGCACCTTTATGCTTTCTGCCCTGCTGACCCTCATGCTTGGGAGGTACTTTCTGTAAAGCCACTTCATTTTTCTCCTTAAATTCCCTTCTTAAGACTATTCTTTGCTATGAGACCTACAAAAAACTTGACAACAGTTAGGCTGCTGGTGTGTGAGACCATAGCCTATCATGCTTATCAATATAGTCTCCTTGTTCATGGTACTCCTCCATTGATCTGTCTATATCAGGGGTCGGCAGCCTCTGGCATGCGACTTGCTAGGCTAAGCACCCTGGTGGGCCGGGCCAGTTTGTTTACCTGCCGCTTCGGCAGGCTGGCCTGCCGCGGCTCCCACTGGCTGCAGTTCACTGTCCAAGGCCAATGGGGGCGTCTGGAAGTGATGCGGGCGAGTGATGTGCTGGGACGGTGGACCGTGGCCAGTGGAAGCTGTGATCGGCCGAACCTGCCGACGCAGCAGGTAAACAAACTGGCCTGGCCCACCAGGGTGCTTACCCTGGCGAGCCGTGTGCCAGAGGTTGCCGATCCCTGGTCTACATCCATCTGTTATCTCTTGTCTTAAACTTACATTGCAAGTATGGGGTAGGGATTGTCTTTTTATTCTGTTTTGCTGAGTGCCTAATACAGTGGCATGCCTGCGGGAGATCTGCTGAAGCCACAGGACCAGCGGATGCTCCATGCTTGGAGCGGCAAAATGTCTAGAGCTGCCCCTGGATGTGGAGGTATGAGGCAGGGAAGGAGGCGGAGGACATCTCTTGGAAAGCTGACAGTGCTTCAGCCAGAATTTCCTTCCTTAGCTTCTCCTCACCTTGTGTAGTTCCACCTACCCTCATAAGCAACTTCAAAGCCTACCAGTGCCATCAATTATAATAAAATTGTAAGAATTAATTTATAGAATTGTAATTTGTATTTCTTACATATGCCAAATACTTCTGTCTGTATTCTATATTTTCAGATTTATTAATTTTTTTAAATGCAGGAAAGATCCAGTCACAGTGCATTGTTTCTTTATTGTTGTTGATGGCCCTGCTGTTTCAGCCTCTTGTTTTCATTCAGTTTGTTTAGTGTTTTCCATGTGTTCTATGATTGTCTGCCTTCAAACATAATCTACAACCTTGCTGCATCCAGTACAGAACAGCACATTACCATCAATGTGAAATTTGTCCTTACCAAACTCAAATCACCGTTAGAGGTGATTTTTTTTTAAACTTTAATTACATCTGGAGACTGAAGTGAAATATGAGGTGCATTACCACACAAACCCCATATGCTGTTGAGTAACCTCTATATACCAAAGCAGTTTATTGGATTATGATTAGCTGTGTAAACTTAAAATGCATTCAAAAACCAACCACAAGGGAAGTGTGTGTGTATTGAATAAGTGACACTAGTTCTTTCAGTAAAATTTAATTAATGTATTTATTTATTCTCAGTAAAAATTCAAATTCTGCATTTTTGTGAGGCAAACAGATTTCTAGGATCCCTGGTGATCTATGTGAGATGACTTGATGGTCTCAGCTCAATGTCTAGTGGGCAGATGTTCCTATCACAAGAGCTATCATCTGAATTGGCACCCTTGTTGGTAGAGAGGCCATAGATTTGAGTAGATGTAGGGTCTGAACTATATCTTACTCTCTAGAACAACAGTGTGGTGGTCCCTCTAAAACAAAATTGGGGCACACTGGCAGGGTGTTTGCACAGTCAGTGCTCCCTGCTGAACTCTTGTGTGGATAAATGGAGGAATTCAGTTACCAGGACTGTCAAACCAGGACCATCAGTATTAAAGCCACTAGAAACAAAACATAATCCTTGGCTGCGTGCTCTGTTTTGACTACTGCATGACATAGCTCCAGATATATAATTCTCCTTAAGGTAATTGTTCAATGGGAAAAGATAGCACAACGGAGTCCTAGAGCTACCATTACTAGAACAGATAAGAAACGGAATTTCTATTAATTTCAATAGAGGGAATGCACAGGCAGGGTATTTAGCATGATTTTAAAATTGAAAGTGGTGAATCTGTTTAAAAATATAATAGTCTTATAAATTCCAACATGATTCTATGTCTGAAAAGTAAACAGAGGGAAAATGAAATGATCTGAAAAGAATGGTGGTGTCTGTCAAATAAGTGGAACCAACTTTTCTCCATGTTCATGTCCAATTTTAATTTTATTTATCTATAGAAGCACGTGAAGAACCACTCTCTCTAAAGAGAAACAAGATGGTGATTTTATAAAGAAAAGGCTTCAGTTAAGAAAACAACCTGATCTGGTGAGGAGCATTTTGAGCTATTATAGCAAGATACCTCCACAGGAAAGAACTTGTTAATAAAACTTGATGATGGCAATGTTTTAATGAAAGTGCACAGAACCCAAAAAGACACAGATATTGAGTTTATACCCACTCCTCAAGTGTTTGAAGAAATCATCCTTCCACTTCATACCTTACACTTTCTCAGCAGTACTATGACCCAGATTTTAAAGATAGTTAGGTAAAAAATCTCATTTCTGAAACGAGATTTAGGCTTCTAAATCAGCAATGCCTAAATACCTTCAAAAGGCTGAGCTATATATACTTATATGGCAACAACAAGATATTTTATAGTGTATGTAAAATCGCTTACAAAGGGCCAGGACGCTTCTCTCTTACACTTATGAGCACCTATGCACAGAAATAATCCTGCTGAAGCCAATGGCAGTAAATTTGTGTACAGCCTGGCCTATAATCTTATGATTTTAATTGCTATTGGAGATTATATCAAAATAGCTCAAGGTCACAATTTTTTTTCTTCCATAAAATACTGGAAATCTTAATAGAAACATTCTAACATCTGAATGGGCTTTACACTTGATTTATTAAATCAAAGAAATCTCACAACACTTCTGTTAGTGCATAAGTATTGGTAACAACATTTTACAGGCAGAGAAATGGGGAAGTACCCACATTTTAAGCAAATTATGGAGATTTTTAGCCTGTTTTAATTTAGAATTTTAAGTTGGTGAAATAGAGTAAGTGCAAAATGTTGCTCAACTCCGTGTCTCTGCAGAGATGAGCCTGCAAACTAAGCTCTCGGTTTTAATATATTTGGGCATTAAAGCTACATTGCCCCACCCCCACTCCCACTTGACATAGTAATCTGCATAGAAAGTACCACAATAATTACTTTTACAAGTGCCGATTTCAGCACTTACATGAGAGAGCTTATTAACTATACCCTCCAATCATTCATTCTATTCTGAATATATATTACACAAGAGAGCAAAATGTAGAAGTCCTGAACTCAATATTTATGCAGTCCCAATGCAGGCAAAACTTCTATTGGCCTCAATAAGACATTTGCCTGAGCCATAATTAAGTAAGCCCTTCAGAATCTGGACCCTAGTGGAAATATGAGAGCTGAATTTAAAAAGAATTGCCCTGAGTACGCAGAAATGTAGCAAACAAGGGGTGAGGAAGAGAATTCATGGATCCTAGGTTTTAAATTATTAACTCCTATTTGAATTTATCTTCCATCTTCCGTTAAAAACTTTTTACTTAAATATTTTGAAAGAAATTGCCCATATTTGTACTGGCTTGGTGTCAATCAGACTCATACTACCCTTCCACCAAAGATGGAAGTTGATGGCTTCCTTTAGCATGATAAATGTAATCTATTTACTTTTCTGATGACTGTTCAGTATCCATACTATACAATCAAGCCAGTGACTGACATTGCTAAGGGTGGCCAATGCAAAAGTCCAGGGACAGTGTTTCATCTTTGTGAATCAAAATTAGACTCAGCAAACTTTCTTAATGCTAAACTTACAAAGCCAGAACTGTTACAGCCAGCTTATATGGAGCCAGCATTTTGACTGCATAGATAACCTATCTTCAGGTAGTTTAGTTAAGTCATTGATAAACATTACTGAGCCATATGGTAGTGCTTTGAGTTCTTCACATAGTATTTCACTTTTCTTTGTTTTTTCTTTAAAAAATGGTACTGTACTTAGTATTTCATCCAAAGTATGGCATTTGTGTTTAACCCACAAATACAGGGATAGTCCACCCAAATCAAATGATCTCACACATTACCTATTCATTATTATTATTATCTTGGTATTACCATAGCACATACAAGCCTTAGTTGTGGCCTGAATTGAACTTATGTAGGTACTTTTTTCTTTTAAGCATAAAAAAATGTTAAAAACATTTCAAAAGGGGCAAGAGGGCACAGAATTGTGGAAGACATATACAAATGCATTTTGCAGCGTTGCTAGCTCTCATGATTTCATTGTAACTCTAGCAATTTGAGGGGATGTGAGCTTTTTCCACCTGTGTTATGAAAGGCTGCAACTCATGAATTTTCTCTTATTCAAAATGGTCACCATCTCATATTATTGTCAATGGGGTTGAAGTCAGTAAGATGGCTATCTGTGTGTGGAAGTGAGACTGCCCTTAAAGTTGACTGCCATCTCCCCCTCTTCTCAGTGGGATTCTAGCCCCTCTCACAGGCAAAATGGCTGCCACTCTGATTCAGGTGCCTTGATAGGACACTGAGACTGTGAGGAGCTGCAGACACTGTGAAAGGTGTATGAGGGGAGCAGGATTTTGGCGGCATTTTGGTGGCGACGCCTCTTGATGACGCCGCTTGCCGTCGACAAGCAATGTCATCGAGAGGCATCCCTGCTGAAATTCGGGAGCAACGCCTCTCAATGACATCACTTGTCGACAGCAAGCGGCGTCAGCAAGAGGCGTTGCTGCCGAAATGCCGCTGAAATTCAGCGGCATTTTGGCAGGTGCTCTCCCGGGGACCAGGACACAGGTGCATTAAGATGCCCCCATGGGCACCATGGCGCCTGTGGGCACTGTGTTGGGGACCACTGGTTTAAACGAATTCAGCATAAAATACTTTGGATTATATAGATCTGACTGGCACAGAGAAAGAGAGGGAGAGAGTAGGGATCTCATCTGTAATGGGGTCTATATACCCCATACTGAGCTTAGATGGGGGAGGAGAACCTCTCCTGTTTACAAGCAAGCAGTTTGATTACGCCCCCATATAGCTAATCTGCCAGTCATGGAGACAGGCACCTATAGATGCAACCAATAGAGGAAACAAGACCCGCTATAAAGGAGAGAGTACTGAGGTGGCAAAAGGCCTGGGATAGCAAATGGGAAACAGGCCTGCACCAGGCTACCTCCAGGAAAGTAATCAAAAAACTGAAAGAGACTGCAAGCCCTAAAATTTAAAGGACTGCTAGGCTTAATTAGAGGTGAAATTCCAGGTATTGACATGATTGAAGACAAGCTAATGAAGGTCAGACAGGAGAATGTGGGGCTCCTCAAAAGACTACACCAAGAGACTATGATGGCCTCAAATTAGTCCTCAACCTTTGTAGTCAATGAGAGATTTGGCATTGGCCTCAACTGGAGCAGGATTGGGGTCTTGCCTCCTGACTGATACATGCAACGAAACTGTTGTATTCTGGAAGGACACTTACCGAGCTGTAACATCTTTGCAGCTAATATGTATAGGAAAGGTTGGAGGAAAAAAGGAAAAATTAAGGGGGCATCTCAGGAAGTAATGGGGAAAATACTTGCATTCTTGTCCAGTAATTAGTCTTTATCTTTTGTTGCTTTTTAATATTTCTCTCAGTCAGCTGGGCTTTAAATGGTATAATTGGTTCAATATGTCATATCAGAGTGCACATTAGGTAGCTATAAAAATAGCTGCTTTTCCCATACTGACTAGTTTTCCTCATTTCATATTTTATAAATAAAATATGGAAAAGCGACATATTAAGGTCAAACTAATTTTTCAATATGAATAGCTAAGTGAAATCTCTTCCTTTGGAAAAAAAATTAATCCATTAAAAATGAATGACTATTGATCTTACATATTTCAGTCTTCAGGCATCAAAGAGAATACATGCTGAGATTAAGCAGCAATGGTCCTGGGAAGATGTAGACCACTCCAGTAGTATGTCGGCCTGATTTGAAACCAATGAAATATACAGCCTAGACAAAAGGAGCTCTAGGACAGGATCTCTGTGGCTGGGGAAAATGCTGAGTATGGAAGCTATGCTCCCACCCTTCAGCAAATACCCTCTGTTCAAGTCTCTCTCTGTAGTGAGAGTTTTGAATCTTTCAGTGAAAATATTGAAGCTGATTCCTCAAATAATATGATAGATTAAAAAGATGAACCTGAGACACAATTACTTGAATGTGATTTATTTAGGCTAGAAGTCTAAATACTAAGATGGGTGAACCTGAGTGTCTTTTTATGAGGGCATTGATATAATAGGCATCACAGAAACTTGGTGAAACAATGATAATCAATGGGATATGGTAATACCAGGATACAAAACATATAGGAATGACAGAGTAGGCTGTGCTGGTGGAAGAGTAACACTATAGGTGAAAGAGTCAAAACACAGTAAAAAAATCTTAAATGAATTCAAACTGCACCATGGAAATTCCTTGCTTGAATAAGAATATAGCAGTAGGAATATACTACTGACCAGGATAGTGGGATAGTGAGTGTGAAATGCTCTGTGAGATTAGAGAGGCTACAAATATAGAAAATTCAATAGTGAGAGATTTCAGCTATCTCTATACAGACATTGCGCAGGCATACAGGAGTGAAATCAGAAAGGCCAAATCATCACATGTGGAGTTGCAGCTAGCAAGGGATGTTAAGGCCTCATCTACACTGAGGGAGGAGCGTGGGGATCGATCTAAAATACGTTGACTTCAGCTATGCTATTGTCATAGCTGAAGTCAACGTATCTTAAATTGACTTAGAATCACTTACTTCGTGTCCTCGCGGTGTGGGATCGATGGCCGCTGCTCACCCGTTGACTTTGCTTCCGCCACTCACCGAGATGGAGTTCAGCAGTTGATGAGAGAGTGATCGGGGATCGATTTATCACATCTACACTACGTGCAATAAATCGATCCCTGGTGGGTAGTGTAGATGTACCCTAAGAGTAACAAGAAGGGTTTCCTCAGGTATGTTAGCAACAAGAAGAAGTTCAAGGAAAGTGTGGGTCCCTTACTGAATGAGGGAGGCAACCTAGTGACAGAGGATGTGGAAAAAGCTAATGTACTCAATGCTTTTTTTTGCCTCTGTCTTCACGAACAAGATCAGCTCCCAGACTACTGCACTGGGCAGCACAGTATGGGGAGAAGGTGACCAGCTCTCTGTGGATAAAGAAGTGGTTCAGGACCACTTAGAAAACCTGGATGAGCACAAGTCCATGGGGCCAGATGCTCTGCATCTGAGGATGCTAAAGGAGTTGGCAGATATGATTGCAGAGCCATTGGCCATTATCTTTGAAAACTCACGGTGATCAGGGGAGGTCCTGGATAACTGGAAAAAGACTAATGTAGTGCCCTTTAAAAAAGAAAGGAGGAGGATCCGGGGAACTACAGGCCAGTCAGCCTCACCTCAGTCCCTGGAAAAATCATGGAGCAGGTCCTCAATTCTGAAGCACTTAGAGGAGAGGAAAGTGATCAGGAACAGTCAGCATGGATTCACCAAGGGCAAGTCATGCCTGACTAACCTAATTGCCTTCTATGATGAGATAACTGGCTTTGTGGATGAGGAGAAAGCAGTGGACATGTTATTCCTTGACTTTAGCAAAGCTTTTGATATGGTCTTCCACAGTATACTTGCCAGCAAGTTAAAGTAGTATGGGCTGGATGAATGGACTATAAGGTTGATAGAAAGCTGGCTAGACTGTCTGGATCAATGGTAGTGATCAATGGCTCCTTGTCTAGTTGGCAGCTGGTATCAAGTGGAGTGCCCCGACAGTTGGTCCTGGGGCCGGTTTTGCTCAATATCTTCATTAATGATCTGGAGGATGGCGTGGACTGCACTCTCAGCAAGTTTGCAGATGACACTAAACTGGGAGGAGTGGGAGATATGCTGGAGGGTAGGGATAGAATACAGAGGGACCTAGACAAATTAGAGGATTGGGCCAAAAGAAATCTGATGAGGTTCAACAAGGGGTTCAATGCTCAGTGGTTTGAGCATTGGCCTGCTAAACCCAGGGTTGTGAGTTCAATCCTTGAGGGGGCCATTTAGGGAAGTGAGGATTGGTCCTGCTTTGAGCAGCGGGTTGGACTAGATGATCTCCTGAGGTCCCTTCCAACCCTAATAATCTGTGATCCTGTGAAGGACAAGTGCAGAGTCCTGCACTTAGGATGGAAGAATCCCATGCACTGCTTCAGACTAGGGACTGAGTGGCTAGGCAGCAGTTCTGCAGAAAAGGATTTAGGGGTTACAGTGGATGAGAAGCTGGATATGAGTCAACAGGGTACCCTTGTTGCCAAGAAGGCTAATGGCATTTTGGGCTGTATAAGTAGGAGCATTGCCAGCAGATTGAGGGATGTGAACATTCCCCTCTATCTGGCACTGGTTAGGCCTCATCTGGAGTACTGTATCCAGTTTTGGGCCCCACACTACAAGAAGGATGTGGAAAAACTGGAAAGAGTCCAGCTGAGGGCAACAAAAATGATTAGGGGGCTGGAGCATGTGATTTCTGAGGAGAGGCTGAGGGAACTGGACTTTAGGCTGCAGAAGAGAAGAATGAGGGGGGATTTGATAGGTGCTTTCAACTACAGTACCTGAAAGGGGGTTCCAAAGAGGATGGATCTATACTATTTTCAGTGGTAGCAGATGACAGAACAAGGAGTAATGGTCTCAAGTTGCAGTAGGGGAGGTTTAGGTTGGATAGTAGGAAAAACTTTTTCACTAGTAGAGTGGTGAAGCACTGGAATAGGTTACCTAGGGAGGTGGTGGAATCTCCTTCCTTAGATGTTTTTAAGGTCAGGCTTGACAAAGCCCTGGCTGGGATGATTTAGTTGGAGACTGGTACTGCTTTGAGCGGGGGGTTGGACTAGTTGACCTCCTGGGGTCCCTTCCAACCCTGAGATTCCATGATTCTATGGGTACATGTCACCTCAGGATGGGACACAGAGATAACATTTCTAGACACCATTAATGACTGCTTTTGGAGCAGATAGATCTGGAAGATGTAAGGGGAGAGGCAATTCTTGATTTAGTCCTCAGTGGAGTACAGAATCTGGTCCAAGAGGCAAATTTAGCTGAACCACTCACTAACAGCAACAGTAATATAATTAAATTTAATGTCTGTGTGGGAATACCAAAGAAGCCCACCACAGTAGCATTAAACTTCAGAAAGAGGAATTACACAGAAATGAGGAAGCTAGGTAAATGGAAATTAAAAAGAACAGTCACAAGATTGTAATGCCTGCAAGCTGCATGGAAACTTCTTACAAACACCATAAATAGTGGCTCAAATTAAATGTACACTCAAATAAAAAAACACAGAGGACCAAAAAAGTGCCACCAGGCCTAAACAACAAAGTAAAAGAATCGGTTAGAGGCAAAAAGACATCCTTCAAAAATTGGAAGTTAGATCCTACCGAGGAAAATAGAAAGAAGAATAACTCTGGCAAGTCCAGTATAAAAGTATAATTAGGCAGGCCAAAAAAGAATTCTAAGAGCAACTAGCAAAAGACTCTTTTTTTTTTTTTTGCTGTTAATTTTTAAGTACATCAGAAGTAGGAAGCCTGCCAAACAATCAGTGGGGCCACTGGATGATAGAGGACCTAAAGGAGCACTCAAAGAAGCCAAAGAGAAGCAAAATGAATTCTTCACTTGATCTTCACTGCAGAGGATGTGAGGAAGATACTCCTATCTAAGCCATTCTTTTTTAGGTGACAAACCTGAGGAACTGTCCCAGATTGAGGTGTCAGCAGAAAAGGTTCTGGAACAAATTGATGAATTAAACAGTAATAAGTCACCATGACCAGATGGTATTCACCCAAGAATTCTGAAGGAATACGGATATGAAATTGGAGAACTATGAAGTGTAGTATGTAACCTATCACTTAAATCAGCTTCTATACCAGATGACTGGAGGATAGCTAATGTGACACCAACTTTTTAAAAAAGGATCCGGAGGCAATTGCAGGCTTGTAAGCCTACTTTTAGTAGCACACAAACTGGTTGGAATTATAGTAAAGGATTGAATTATCAGACACATAGATAAACATGATTTGTTGGGGAAGAGTCAAAATGGTTTTTGTAAAGGGAAAACATGCCTCACCAATCTATTAGAATTCTTTGAGGGGCTCAACAATTGTGGACAAATGTGATTCATTGGATGTAGTGTACTTGGAGTTTCAGAAAGCCTTTGACAAGGTCCCTCACCATAGGCTTTTAAAGAAAAGTAGGCAGTCATGGGATAAGATGGAAGGTCCTCTCATGGATCCGTAACTGGTTAAAAGACAGGAAATAAAGGGTAAGAAAAAATGGTCAGTTTTCAGAGAGGTAAATAGTGGTATCTCTCAGGGATCTGTACTGGGAATAGTGCTGTTCAACATATACATAAATTATCTAGAAAAAGGGGTAAACAGTGAGGTGGCAAAATTTGCAGATGATACAAAACTACTCAAGATAGTTAAGTCTGAATCTAACTGCAGAGAGTTACAAATGGATCTCAGAAAATTGGGTGACTGGGCAAGAAAATGGCAGATGAAAGCCAATGCTGACAAATGCAAAGTAATGTTCATTGGAAAATATAATCCCAACTGTGTATACAAAATGATGCGGTTTTATATTAGCTGTTACTTCTCAGGAGAGAGATCTTGGTGTCAAAGAATCATATCACCTTGAGAGGTCACCTAGTTCAGTACCCTGCATTCATGGCAAGACTAAGTGTTAGCTAGACCATCCCTGACAGGTGTTTGTCTACCCTGTTCTTAAAAATCTCCAATGATGGAGATTCCACAACCTCCTCCTAGGCAATTTATTCCAGTGCTTAACCACTCTGCCAGTTAGGAAGTTTTTCCTAATGTCCTACCTAAACCCACCTATGCTGCAATTAAGCCCATTGCTTCTTGTGCTATAGACTCATAGACCCATAGACTCATAGACTCTAGGACTGGAAGGGACCTCGAGAGGTCATCGAGTCCAGTCCCCTGCCCTCATGGCAGGACCAAATACTGTCTAGACCATCCCTGATAGACATTTATCTAACCTACTCTTAAATATCTCCAGCGATGGAGATTCCACAACTTCCCTAGGCAATCTATTCCAGTGTTTAACTACCCTGACAGTTAGGAACTTTTTCCTAATGTCCAACCTAAATCTCCCTTGCTGCAGTTTAAGCCCATTGTTTCTTGTTCTATCATTAGAGGCTAAGGTGAACAAGTTTTCTCCCTCCTCCTGATGACACCCTTTTAGATACCTGAAAACTGCTATCAGGTCCCCTCTCAGTCTTCTCTTTTCCAAACTAAACAAACCCAATTCCTTCAGCCTTCCTTCATAGGTCATGTTCTCAAGACCTTTAATCATTCTTGTTGCTCTTCTCTGGACCCTCTCCAATTTCTCCACATCTTTCTTGAAATGCGGTGCCCAGAACTGGACACAATACTCCAGTTGAGGCCTAACCAGCGCAGAGTAAAGCGGAAGAATGACTTCTCGTGTCTTGTTTACAACACACCTGTTTATGCATCCCAGAATCACGTTTGCTTTTTTTGCAACAGTATCACACTGTTGACTCATATTAAGCTTGTGGTCCACTATGACCCCTAGATCTCTTTCTGCCATACTTCTTCCTAGACAGTCTCTTCCCATTCTGTATGTGTGAAACTGATTGTTCCTTCCTAAGTGGAGCACTTTGCATTTATCTTTATTGAACTTCATCCTGTTTACCTCAGACCATTTCTCCAACTTGTCCAGATCATTTTGAATTTTGACCCTGTCCTCCAAAGCAGTTGCAATCCCTCCCAGTTTGGTATCATCCGCAAACTTAATAAGCGTACTTTCTATGCCAACATCTAAATCGTTGATGAAGATATTGAACAGAACCGGCCCCAAAACAGACCTCAGAGTTAAGGGAAAAAAAACTTCTCCCTCCTTCTTACAACTTTTTTTGTACTTGAAAACTGTTATCATGTCCCCCCTCTGAAATGTGACACTAAGAACTGGACACAATACTCCAGCTGAGGCCTACTTAGCGTGGAGTAGATTGGAAGAATTACTTCTTGCTTACAAAACTCCTGCTAATACATCCCAGAATGATGTTTGCTTTTTTTTGAAACAGTGTTACACTGTTGACTCATTTAGCTTGTGATCCACTGTGACCCCCAGTTCCTTTTCTGCAGTACTGCTTTCCAGGCAGTTGTTTATTTGTAGTACAGTAGTTCTCTGAAAACAGCTACTCAGTGTGCAGTGGCAGTCAAAAAGCTAACAAAATTAGGAAATATTAGGAAAGGGATAGATAATAAGACAGAAAATATCATAAAGCTACTATATAAATCCATGGTATGTCCACACCTTGAATAGTGAGTGTAATTCTGGTTGTCCCATCTCAAAAAAGATATTAGAATTAGACAAGGTACAGAGAAGGGCAACAAAAATGATTGAGTATGGAACAACTTCCATATGGGAAAATGGACTGGGACTTTTCAGTTTGGAAAGGAGATGACTAAGGGGGATATGATAGAAGTCTATACAGTTATGACTGGTGTGGAAAAAATAAATAAGGAAGTGTTATTTACTCCTTCACATAACACAAGAACCAGAGTCACCCAATGAAATTAATAAGCAGCAGTTCAAAACAAACATAAAATAATTTTTTAACACAACACAATCAATAAGCTTGTGGATCTTGTTGCTAGAGGATTTTGTGACTGTCAAAACTATACTAGAGTTTAAAAAGAATTAGATAAGTTGATGTAAGATAGGTCCATCAATGGGTATTAACCAAGATAGTCAGAGATGCATCCCTATGATTTAGATGTCCCTAGACTCTGACTGCCAGAAGCTGGTAGTGGAAGAAAAGGGATGGATCGCTCAATGATTGTCTCTTTTGTTCATTCCCTCTGAAGCAACTGGCATTGGCCATTTTTGGAAGACGGGGTACTGGGCTAGATGGACCGTTGGTCTGATCCAGTATGGCTGTTCTTATCTTACGTTCATATACCTGTTACTAAGCAATATAGAACTATTCCATGTGATAAGCCAAACGTGACTGAAGTTTCTTAATGCCATATGGACATTATGAGACAAATTAATTTCTGGTGTAACTCAGTAAAATCAATTGTTACACTGGGGATGAATTTGGCCCAATATTGTTAAATTAGAAATCTAATAATTACACTTTTACATGTTTTAATACTTACACTTTTTTGTTGTCTACTGTAGAAGGCCTGGGGATATTTTCAAATACCATAAATCTCAGTATTGGGTTACTTGATATCTCTTATCCATAAAATGTTTTGCCACAGGCAAACTTTCATCTTCTTCCTTAGTATGCCTTTGTGATCTGACATTCTGACTTTGAGATCTAGGTATCTCACCAATATACATTAGGCCACAAGGGCACTTAATCATGTAAACAACAAATTCAGTGTCACATATAATCCTTTGTCAAATGACAGATTTTTTTCCAGTGTATGTTTTGATCATGATGAAGGGAATTGCCTTTTATTATAGTATAATACCCTGCACATTCAGAGCAGTGAAAGATTACCTATATGGGCTGTAATTATGATTTTTTTTCTCTTGATTTGTGTATGCACTAGAGTCAGATTAGATTATAATGCTTCTCTGATTTGGGTTTTTTGCACGTTATAAAAGAAAGAAGGTCAAATGCATCCAATAATGTTTCCTCTGTGGAAAGAATGTATCACTATTTCTTCATTATGTTGTTAATCCTTTGAGATAGTGGAATGTGGATGCAAATAAATGACACCAAAATCTTTTAATCCTGACTCATAACTCCAGTGTTTAATAGCTCTTATCAGCTGATTGGTGGTTTACAGTGAGTATCAAAATGTCCTGACTTGTATTTTGTGGTGTGGAATGGGGGTCAGCTGATAATGAAGATTACATCTTGCCTAAATGGTTTCCTTCCTTTTTAGTAGCAGTAATTCTTCTGAATGAAAATGATCTTGTCAAGAGGACAGGCAGTTTATTGCATATTGGTGTGTAATGGGATTTGGGAGAAGATGTGGCAGTTACTCTCCCAATTTCAGCTCTACTAGCTAGGTCAGTATGGCATGGAGTTGGATGACATTTGACTAGAATAATTAAGGCTCAACATAGAGTGAACTGTATAGGAATTGTTACAATAGAATGGTTAGGTGGTCAGGTGCAGTTGCTATTGGATGAATTACACGGAGATAAATTTATCAAGATATGAATTTTGGATAATACACAGATTCTGATGGGGTCAGAACCTCACCTAGTGTAAATTATCATAGCTCCATTGATTTTAGTGGAGCTGTACTTGAGGGCCCTCAGGGTTTACCTGCACAGCGTCTTCCCTTTAACTGTCACGTACCATGGACAGCCTATTGCCTCAATGAAGGGTCTTTTCCAATTTTAGGCCCCAAGGACTTGCAAAGTGCTGAGGACCCTCAATGCCCATTGGCTTCCATGGGAGTGCTCAGCACCTAAATCTTGAGCCCTAGTTCAGGAAAGCATTGAAGCACATGCCTAAATTTAGATCCCTTGAAACTAAGCATGCACTTTAGTGTTTTCCTGATTAGGAATGTTCTTAATTGAGGACTATGGGCCTGATCCATTGTAGGTAGTGGAAGTCCTTCCACTGGACTTTGGATATAGGCCTAGGAGAAGAGGGAATGAAAAAGAAATAAGTTTTCTGTAAAGACTTAAAATGCCACAAAATATTGTACTAAATAATAATAATGAAAAGGGGTATTCAGTGCATTTCATCTTTATCTCTCCTTCAATCTTTATTTCCCAACTTCTGTACTAAAAGACTCCAGTTTAGCATTTCGTACCTATTTAATGCCTGGATAAGTACCATTTAATCATTTGTCCCTGGCCAAATGTGTTCCCGTTAGGCAGATTTTATTCCTATACTCTCCCAACTAAGTAGCAGACATTACCACGCACTATCATTAGGCTAAATAGATTTCCTGGGAGATGTCCCAATAAATGATTGGATTGATGTGTTCCAATTAAGTGCCACATATTGTATTTTACTAATGGTACAGAAACAACCAGGTCTATCCTTTGATAAAAATACAGAGCTTTAAAACAGAGTTCTCAGGAATTTGGGGGTCCACTGATACTGAGCTATAGTACAGTATGTTAAATATGACCTGACATATTTTTCAGCAATTTGAGTGAGCTCAAATAAGAGAGGTTCTCTATCTTATTGTATCAAGGCAAACGTGATTAATGATTTCTGTACCTTAATCTGAGCACACAGCAAAAGAAAATGGCACACGCTGGGCATTTTTTTTAGGCTTGTGGTAATCTCACTGTGACAGATCAACTCTAATCTGCAATAATACATGTCTGATATAAAGCTGAATTAATGTTAAGAGAATTATAAGAATAGGTGAACTGTGTCACTTTACAGTAAGATGAAAAGCAGATGGAGTTGGATACCTACAACCAGGGCAATTAATATACAAAAGCAAAGTCCTTGGGCTAAAACCAAAGATCAGATGACCTTGGGGTGAGAGAGGAGATTTATTTGGAAAAAAAAGTATAAAAAAGGTACAGGAAAATAAAACCAGGAACATACCTTTTTTACTCAAGAGCAATGATTACAATAATGAATAACAAAGCAAAACAGACAATGGACTTGGCCAGAGTTACAGACTGTACAGAGATTTTTTTTTGTTGGTTTTTGTTATAATTAACCAGACACATAAGAGAAGTCAGAAGAGTATAATGGAACCGTGAGTCTCCTATAAAGGGAATCTAGAAACAATACACAGTGTCTGTAACATGCTGCCTGGCAAAGGGTCAGAGATGAAAAAGGACCCACTGAGGAGAGAAGATGCTATCTTTCAGTGAAAAACAAAACCTTACACTTCGACTACACAGATGGTACCTATCTATAAGCTTGATCCTGTGCCCATTGACTTCAGTAGTGTAGATTTGGACACTGAAGCAGCATTTGCAGAGTTTAAGGCTAAATATATCACAAATATATTTTCTTTGCTTTTTTTAAATAAGATTTTCTCTTCCTGTGTAATCAGTCTTGTTTTATTACAACCCACTTTGTTTATACTGCTTCTGCATTTCACACAGCTGGGCCTGGAGAGGAGAAACAACCTTCACCCTTCTAAGAAGGAGCACTCATAATGGAAGTGGGTCTGAAGCCTACCCTGCTGCAGATGAAGTCAGATTTACCTAATGAGTCCTGTGTTGCAGGCTGAGGTGGATATTATGTATTCCAGTCATCCTGACCCTGTGTAGAGAACCATGCACACTCCAGGTATTCACAAGCATGTCTCCTCAACCACAGAATTCAGCCTCTGATTAGAAATGTAATAGAATTTTTGCTTAAATTATATAGCAGACTTTATCATATGACTGAATCTGTGACTAGCATGATCATATAGGGCCCAGTCTGAAAATGTTACCTATGTGACTAGTCCCAATGATAGGCAGGAAGCACTTGCTCTGGTAAATTCTCACTAGGTCAAATCCTAAAGATCCTCATTCAGGTTTTACTCAATCAAAACACCAAATGAAGCCAATGTGATTTTTTTGCCTGAATAAGGAGTTAAGATTTTGGCTTGTTTTGTGTTGGAATTAGTTTACTAGCCATGTTGATTTTAGTGTAGTTTGGATGTTTAATTGAAAGCTAAGAAACAAGTGGAGTCTGTGCTAGTGTTTTTATTATGAAAATCCTTTCATTTCCAAAAACAAATAATTGCAAAAAGCTATATATTAACCCTTTGTTCTCACTCATCCTGATTGTTAGGCTGAATGAACAGAAAACATCAGTTAGAAAACCTCAGTTTCAGCACCAGACACCTAAGCCAGCACTTCCTTTTTTTTGTACCAATCATGTTTAATAAGTTCAAAAACATGTCAATGAAAGTGATTGTACCCTTGATGTAAATGTAAAGGTTAATGTAGAAATGGCTATGTAACACTGTTTAAGCTACTCCTTGTCAAATCACATTCTGCTAATGACTTTTCAACTACAAGTCAGACCATTTAAATCCAAGGTTCCTATTGCACTGATCCGGTATAAACAGGTAGCTAGATATAAATACTTAAAGGCAGGAAGTGAAATAAATAAGAGATTTTTTCTTTTCTCTAGGAGGAGGAAAAAAGAATCTGGAAATGACTATCAAAACAGTAACTATTAATAAACTGAAGGAAAAATAAAAGAAGGAATACTTAGATGTTATTCAGCAGTAGAGATTAGCTTCTTGCGAAGTTTTTAAAAATATATGTAGGAAGATTTTAAAACTTGCTTGCCAGAGACTTTTTTTTGCCCTTCCCTCCACCCCCAATATGTTAGATTTATAGTGAAGCACATCACACTTTTTAGACTAATTCAAAATGGATTTTTAGTCCAAACAAACCATATTTTTCAAACGTGTTAAAGAGGGGGATAAAAAAATTCATTCTATTTTAAAGCCATAAATTTTCCAGGCAGTCATGATGAAGAGTTTTTTAAGAAAAAAGGAAGTTTACACTGAGAAATTTCAGGATGTGCTTTATATGAATCTGCTTTGGAAATCCAGGATCAATCCTCATAATCTGATTTTAGAAATACATCAGTGTCATTCTGTATTTCTATTCCCCCCCATACACATCTAAAAGAATGATTACTCTGCTTTTTAAAAAAAAGTAATTATTTTTCCACTGAGGTTAAGGCTGCAGATCAAAAAGGTATTTTCCAGTCAAGTACTGAAATACTTTAAAACTTACTAACTAACAGCTTCACAAGTAGAAAATGATCATCATTAATATCATTCAACGATCTCTGTATTATTGAGGCTATCGTATGTATTTCCTTATTAGCCCAGTGTCTAAACACTGTAAAATGCTACTAAATAGAATGCTTTATTTTTTTTTAAATATACTGTTAAAATGTTTCAAATCAGGCAAATTGGAAATGTAAGATAGAAAATTGTAAAATGACCAGTGGTTAGAGAAAAACTTAAAAATAAAAGGTATGAAGACCTACTTTGTTAAACCCTTAGGCTATGAACCTTATTTATACAACAAAGAACATCTACAGAAAAAGCAACCAGTATAACAAACAGAGGTATGACTAATAGATCGGTATGAACTGCTTGTTTCGTATTCCTCTCATATCTCACCTTTCCCCAAAGCAGATAAAATGAAAGAAAACCCAGCCTCTTTGCCATTCATCCTTCTCAGGTCTGGTACACAAAAGTTATGATTGTTTAATTTTAACCTCAAGCAGTATAGGGTATAGAGCTGTGAGGTGGTAGATGCCCCTTCCAAACTAAATCACCCACTCATAATTCATTTACTTCTTTTGTCTGTTCAGGAAAAGACAACAGGGAAGGTCTCCAGAGGTAAATCTCCCATTTGTAAAATGGTAACAACAATGTTTAAGAGGAAGATTTTCAGAAGTGTTTGGGGCCTTGAAAGTCAATACTTAACAGGGGTATTGTAAATCTCAATCTATTAATGTTCATCAAATGCTTTGAGATCCTCAAATGGAAGATGTTACAATAGTGCAATGTATTATCACTATATTCCGTGATTAAAATGCCCACTCATGTAGGTCTCCATAAGCTAAGTATAGCTGAAGAGTCTGCAATCCAGTAAGTTTAGTGCTCTGTCACTAAAATGCTTGAATAGGTTTTAATAAATGTTGCATCTGGTCCTGTTGTCCTCATGCACATACAATACTCATTGTTTTTTGTGGAAATGTACGCACATGCATAAAATCCATAGGATTAAACCTTTCACCAGTGTTATTTTGAAGTCCAATGGAAAACTAGGCATTTACACTTCCTGATCTAAAGGTACATTGTTGTATTCAATTAGATGTTTCCTATATAGTTGTTTCATAGTTTTAAAATGGATAATAAGCAAATCCTCAAGTGTGAAATTCACCCAGTGCAGAGAATTAGTGCAAGTCCTGTGCCCCACTCAAGTTCCTCTTAAATTCTGTTCTGAGGGCTTGAGTGATGCATAGGTCTTGTGCTGGACTTCTGTACAATGGAGAATTCATCCTAGCAGACTATAGGTAAAAACCTAGCCCTTGACCTTGCAAATACTTATGCATGTGCTTTGACTTTACTTGTAAAAGTGTGAGTAGCCCAATTGATTTATTATATGTAGCCATATAAAGCACTATCATTTTTTGTACAAGAAATGAGAGGCAATATTTTGCTAATGATTTCACCTTTCTCTGTATTACTAAAGCACTGCAATTCACTTTTCAGCTTTGATTATCGTGTTTGATAGGCCTATGTGTAGTGTCAGTTGTTACTCAACTTCATGTCAAATTGTTTCTGTCCTGCTGCTGTAATTAATGCTAGTCCTTGGGCCTGTGACAATGGTGTTTCATTGTGTTGCACATCCAAACTTGGAAATGACAGAAACATATGCCATGTCTGATGAACCTGAAAGTGAGAGTAGGTAGGAACAAATTTGCTAAAAGGTTTATTCCAGTTGACAATCTGCCCTTTGTGATGTTAATAATGCTTCAAGTATGTTGATTATAAATCAAAATATAGCCAGAAGACAGTCAGAGACATTATGGGGAAACAGTAGAATCCTGTTTTAGTATCCCTAGAGCTGATGAACATTGCAGTTTTTAGTTTAGAGGATAGAACCATTCCCTTTTGACAGGAAACTTCTACAAGTAATAGCAGTCAGCATCTGGCTGTATATAATGATTCAAGCCAAGAGTTTCCAGGACAAATCTGTGCACTGAATATAAAGTCTGATCCAAAATCTAAGGATGTCTGTTGGAGTCTTTTCATTGACTTCAGTGGACTTTGGATCAGGCGCTTAGAGTGGCTTACTTCACAGGGTATGATTATGCCTTGGGAAGCACAAGTTACTGGGACTTCTTGGGGCAAATGTATTGGTTTAACTCAGGCAAAACACCTATTAAGATCCAGTAAATGGGTGTCTTTTAAGGAGTAAGGATTTAAGTGACTCATAGCTTTTGCTGGTCCTCTCTACAAGGGTGAATGTCAGTCCTTTTGAGCACTGTGCAGCTCCTCTTGCCCGGTTGGCAAGGAAAGGCAATCCCATGAGCTGCAGAGCTTGAAATGGATGCCTAACCTAGTCCCAAAATGATGATTGCTTGCTTTACTTTTGCTTGAGTTTCTGCCTTAGAATGTAATGGCCCTTTGTCTAAAAGTGAAATTTTGCCCACCCACAAAATGTTCTTTTCCGGAAATGTGGTGATGGCTTGTATTCCTTTCAGATATTAGTGCCAATAGCTTTGCTTGCTTTTCTAGTGTTTGACATATGGAGCTGTGAGCACATGCGAACACTATTCTGAAAAGAGAAACTCTGCCCCCTGCACTCCAAGAAAAAATTCTCCTTGAAATACAGAACATGCAACAATAGATGGAAAAAGATGAAAGAAGTCAAAAGACAAGACAGCTGTTACATTTTTCTAGCAGGCAGCTGAATGCAACAGACGTACTTGGCAAATCTATATTGTTTCATTTCTTTGCACAGATAAACGTGTAGTTCAATAGAGTATTTTATCAGAAATCTTGAGAGTCCTAAGATCTGCTGAATTAAGGAAATTTTGGGCCAGGGTATCAAGGAGGAAACACTTGAAGCTGTTTCTGGCAATAATTCCCTTCAGCTTTCCATTCATGCCCACTTTGTGTTAACTCCTTTATCAGTAGCTCCCACAAATCTTTCAAGTTCTGAATTAAATGATCTATTGCAGAACAAGTACTATACCAAAATCTTGAGGACAGGCAAAAAGTCTATTCACAGCTCATGTTTAGCCTTTTAAAGCAACTTTATCCAAAGCAATGAAACTTGCTACTCATTCTAAGGTGGTTAATTTTCCTTCAGTGCAATTCCCTTTAAAATAAATGTGAGTTATGCATATCTATTAATGGGACGTGAGACCCCAAAATGTTGTTAAGCAACATGTGAATTACGGAGACAACATGCTTAGAAAGAATGCCTGGTCCAGACTTTGAACTTCACAGAATCTTGTCATCTCCATCAGGATGTAGTTTGCAGAAAGGAAGAGGCCTAGCTAAGGCAGTTGAGAAACTATTTGTTCCCTCTTTGTTGAAAACTGTAATACAGTTATTGAGAGTAACACACAGGATGGCTAACACAGCAGGTATTGTTACTGGTTATAAGGACTGGTCAGACAGGAAATCATAAGTCTGACAATGTAATATAATAGAGGTGGGGGGAAATGGATACTCTTTATGTAAAATACAGAATGAGCCTTTAGGAGATGTAGATGATGCATTTTACCGTTTCTACTATCAAGAAACTAAGAACGAATTTCCAACTCCTCTAACTCTCTTGATTAGACTTCCAATAACAAAAATTACATGCCCACTGCCAGGAATCAGGACCTGCAGCAGAACCAGTCTCTAGGCAACCTAACAAATGCAGCTGGTCTATAGTAAGCTGCCTGATTGGCTACACCAGCTGATTGGTGGGCAGGGCTGGATGAAACTTTTGTAGGCCCTGGTGCCGGGACATGGCCATGCCCCTGCTTAGCCTCTTCCTCCCCCTTGGCCCCACTCACATGGGGGAGAGGGCGGGGAGGAATGAGAAGAGGTGGGGGAGAAGAGGGGGCAGAGAGGAGCAAATAGGGGGCAGGGTCTCCGGGGGAAGAGGCTGAGCAGGGGCTGGAGCGCAGGTCTAGCGGGGCCATGGTCCTGTTGCCAGGGCCCCTTCTGAGTGTGGGCCTGGCGCCATTGTAAACCCAGTACTGTCGGTGGGAAGAATCAACAGACCAGCTCTTAAACTGAGCAACAGGAACTGTTCCGTGTCTGTTCAAAGCATTTGTCCTCAGTTGTAATAGCTCCTGAAGCTGTGTGTTCCAGCTCCTCTTGATGGTAGTTCCCTAGCCTTACTCAATATAATCCATCCCTGATCCTCCGCTTTGGTTTCTGACTTTGGCCACTGCCTTAACCACTGCACCTGAGTGCCCATGTCCTCGTCGCTGACACCCGCTTTATGTGTTATACACCCTTATATGTGTTATAACACCCTTCCTCAGCTCATATGCAAGTCCACTGTTCCCCCCCATGTTTAAATCCTTCTTGAAGATCCACGTCTGAAATGCTGCCTCTGGAGACACCTACCTGACTTATAGTGACAGGTATATTGCTAAATGTTACTTAATTTGCCAAGATGTGACCAAGCACCTCCTTCAACACTTTTTTTTTTCCTGTGGTGTACACATTTCCTTAAATTTTTGTTTGCGAGTATATCTGTCCTTAGGTTTCTGAGGCAGGGACCAAATCTACATGTCTTTTGGGAAGTACTTAGTACATTATAAGCTGGGACAGCATATGCTGTCCCTTGAAGGGAAGTTAAAGGTGGGGCACAACTCTAACCCCACTTCAGCACAGAAGAAAAAGAATTTGGGGGCTTGGACTTCCTGAAGGGACATGGTGAGTGACAGCCTAACACAGACATTATTATAAGAAAACCAATACTATCAATCATCACATTGACTAACAAGAATCACGATTTGAATCACTTAATAGTTTTTGTTAAAATCTTCATTTTTAAAAATATTCTGTCAAACCAGACCCTTCTGTGGTCCCTTAACATTTGTTTCTTCCTCTTGCCCACGAACAAATGAATCTGGGCGTACTGCTTGGATATTGTTGTGGTTAGGTTTGTCTCTTCTATACAAACTACCCTCGGCTATACCACTATCTAGTAGTATTAAATGCTTTATTTCTTTACATCTGAATGATCCCCATAATATTCTCACATGCTGGACTCTCTCTGTCTATATATCAGCTCCACTTGCCCAGGGGTGCCTGCCTTGCCAGGGGCCGGAAGGCCCTAAGAGTTCTCATTTGCCTTGTAATCTCCTTTTATTACTAGCTAAAGCTGCGTGCATCAGGCCCATTGACATTTTCACCTTCAAGTCTTGTTCACAAAACAGATAAACAAGACCTGTTAGATAAAAAAAAAGATGGTGGCCCTAGTTCCCACAGCTTTATGGCTATAAAGAAAGATCCCATTTCTTTTCAAATGCCGTGATGATTTTTTTTCTGCATCTGCTCTAACAATATCTTTTGAGAGTTACGTATTTCTTTCATCCCTTGAGGATGAACCTAAGATTCTGAGAAGCAACTTTTTTTCTTCAAAAGAAATGATCTTGTTAATTTCAGGAGGACTTTTTAAAAAAAATGCCAGCCTATATTTCTTCAATCTCTCTTTCCCTGCACCCCCTCCTATTCAAATTAAAGAACATTCATTATTTCTGATACCTTAGGAATTACGTTATTTTCTCCTTCTTGACAAAGAGCCTTGTGTGTTCTGCACTAAAATGCTCTCTTTCGGTTAGGGATCGTGTACAGTTTTTGATGTTGAATATTAGTTCTTAACTGCTCAGCACATGGTCCTAACAAATACTATATTAGCTTCCTTTTTTACAAAGACAACCTACTTTTGTAGCAATGTCATGATGAAAACTCTTGTAATTTACTTTTACTACAGTACCTCATTAAGAGAAATGGAAAGCTGATTTTACAGTCTGAATTGGTACTTACGTAATAAAATAATACATTTCATTGACAGAACTCAAATAAAACATACTTCATTGATACAACACCCTAGTATAATTTTTAATAAGCAAGAGTTCATTGTATTATTCCAAGCAATTTGGTCTGTGATCAAAGTATTGACAAATACTTTTTAAAAAGTCTGTCTGTTGGACATATTCTCCTACATTTCTCTAGAGCACTTACAACATTTAGGACTAATTACCTCTGTCTCCTTCAGAAACCTTTAACAGAGTGATCAGACCCTTTAAGAACCTGGGGAGATATGGGGGACAGGGAGTGACCAACCCTGTCCCAGAGAGAAATCCAGCAGGCAGGTGCCCGCACTCTGAGCTGGAAAATATAAAGGAGAACTCAGCTCCAGGCCACTTTGGAACCAGGTGTTAAAATTGACCCATAATATACCTTAGTCCTGCCAACTGGGAGTGAAAAACATAGAGTAGAGGATACTTGCCCAGTTCTTTTGGCCAAGCACTTTCTGAGATATCAAGGATTAGTGCGCATACTGCCCGGAATGCTAATTAGTGGGTCCTACGCCAGCCCATAAGGACCTCTTAACTCCTCTCCCATTAGTGGACACCCCTTCTGAGGGAATTGGGATAGAGCTTTTTGGACTCCTAGAACTGAAGTCAAGTGGATGTCTATTAATTTTAGTAATTGGAGGCAGTGGCCTTGCACCCTGCAGCCACATAGACAATAGCATATGAATTACTGAAAGTATTCTTCCAGGCAGGATCCTGAGAGTCATCCTGACAGATCAGGGCACAGCCTTTGTGTTGCTGCTAATGCGTGAGGTGTGATCCCTTCCGAGGGTTCACTTGACAAGAACCTCTGTCTACCATCTGCAAACAGATGGGTTGGTAGACGGGTTTACCATATGTTAAAAGGAATGTTACAAAAATTTGTAGCTGCTGAGTCTTGGAATTGAAACAAGATGTTACCCTATTTGTTTGTGATCAGGGAAGTTCCTCGATCTTCTATGGGCTTCTTGCCTTTTGCATTCCTATATGGGAGGCAGCTGTGGACTATACTAGCCTTCCTGCGTGAGTTATGGCAGGAACAAGGCACCATAACCATTAACATAGTACAATATGCTTTTAAGTTAAGGAAACACCTAGATCTGGTAGGGGACTTTGCCAAGGAGAACTTGCAAGCAGCACAGAAGTCCCAAGAACAATACGATAATAGAAAGGCTTGCCTGCAAGTTTACCAGACAGGGGACTGAGTGACATGCATGTATATATTTTTGACACATACATAGAATAAAATCAGAGGTTTTGCAAAACATGCAAACTATTGAAAAAAATAGTACAAGGTTATGTACTACATTTCTGTAACTGAAGCCTTTTAAAAGAAAACATTCTAACTACTATGAAATCTTTACTCTTGTCACTGCTAGAGCAGCCAAACCTTCAAAAAGTGAGGTGAATGCAACTTGACGATCTATATAAGTTACATATTAAGACAATTTTTTACTCCCCATCTCTGCTTCTCTTTCACACTCCATTGTTCACGCTTCGCATTTTCTGCTCCATGTTAATTCTTTCTCACACTCCTTCTCTCTCTGCCCATTGCTGGTCCCTTCATTCAGAGTCTCTCCTAAGCACAATAAGAAACATTCAGTTTTGCTTTAGCCTTCTGAGCCCATGATGTTCAAGCAGATTTAAAATCAGGCATCGTGATTACACTATTACTAACAATGCCCAGAGACGGAACAGAACTAAACTCTTGAGGGCTGGTTTTCAAAAGCATGGAATACACATTTGTAGATCTCGATCCTGAAAACATCACACCTGTACTTAACTTGTGTGTGTTACTAATCTCATTAAACTCACCTGCTGAAGAGCAGCTAATTAGTGTTAAATCATATGCACTATGGCAAGATATTGATCTTTACCAAGCTACTTATGATAAATAAAGTTCCTGGTGGGTCAGTTTTTCAAAGGGGTCTTATCTTGAATTGCAACCTTATGAATTCAGTTTTGCTTGTCCAGATTTTTTGGATTTGTGTAAATTGCATATGCTTATAGAAAGTGGCTAGTTAGACATTTGAACAAAAATTGTCTGTGCCCAGAACGCCTGGAAATTAGGCCTTTAGCTACCTAAAGGAGGCTGATCTTGGTTCCAAATCAACAGTCCATCCTTATTCAGCAAAGCACTGAAATGCACATTTCAATCTCTGCAGATTGACTTCAATGGAATTTAAGCACATACTTAAAATTAAGCATGTGCTTTGCTAAAGCAGGATGGACTTAAGCATGTGCTTGAAGGCATTGCTGAATTGTGGCCTATGGGGTTGATCCTGCTCCACTGAAGTCAATGGAAGCAATGCCTTTGGATCAGGCAGTATGTGTACTAAGCATAGAAGGACTAAGCCTCTGATGTGTGTGTGCAAATCCAATTTACATGAACTAGTCAAAGTTTTGGGTTGCACCTTCAATTTTAGAGGCTATTTTTGAAAATCTGTCCTTTAGACTATCATTTTACTGTATACAAACAGACACTTTGCTACATGAGTTTATAATCCAGGATATACATGTGCCTGAATTACCGTTGTTATAATGACTGTCCTTTTCACCTATATACCACCAAATATGAGGATCTCAAAACACTTTCTAACAATTAATTAAACTGTATATTATCCCTAAGAGGTAACTAACTAAAGAGTACCAAAGATGGAAAAACTCCATATGTTCCTCTGCTTTAGTTGATTTGTTCCCATTAAGATTATTTCCACAGTAATATCTTTAGAAAAAAGAAGTCTAGATAATCACTTAGGCCATCGTGCGAAACAAGTAATCAAATCCTACCTGCTCACACAAGATTCAAATCTCTATTGAAGACAGTTAATTTTTAATGATTTGTCTCAAGAACTAGTTTAACTTTTTAAAACTAAAGGTGATATTAGCCAATGAACGAATGACATCAGTTGAAAAGTACTTTTTTCTTCAAGGTGATTGATGTAATTTTCTATTGAAGTGACCTTTGCTAGAAATGTTTTGGCTGTAATGATTTCCTGTCCTTTTTGCTCAGCAGTCAGAACAGCAGAACTGACATAAGCCTGTTTCAGCCACTTGATATTAAAGTGTAAAGGGAAGTGAGCTATAAAGTATGTATGTCTGTATGACAATGGTGGCAGTGCATACAGGAAAGTGGCAATTTTAGTTAGCTGTAGAAACTTAGAGCCTCATCCTGTGAGGCACTGAGTACCCTTGACTTCCATTTTATTGAATGGGAGTTGAGGAGGCTCAGGATTTTGGACTATTGGGACTCAGTAGAAAAAACAGTGGAATTGCTATTTTAAACTGATACTGCTGGATTTCTGAATAGGAACTGTTGATCTTGGGTGGATTTTACTTCTAATATGGAAACAGAGCAACTCACACTCCTATGTTCTGAATGATCTCAGTAACCAAACTGTGCTGAGCATTTAGCTTATAGCAAATTTTTAATTTACCTTTATAAAAATACATTTTTCTCTCCCTGAAGTCTACTGGTATTTCTACTGGTATTTCCTTACTTGCACAATATCATATTGTTCTATCATAAACATAAGAAATATCAAGGGCTGGAATAAGCTTCTGGAATCTATATCATAGAATGTTACATTATGGTACATTTTCATCAAAATAAGAAGTACCAGTGAATTTCACTGAGAAGGAAATGAATTCTTACAAGAAAAGTCAAAACTTTGTTCTCTACAGAATGTTCACAGCATCTAGTGTGTTAGATCTTCTAGCAAAACCTTTAACTTCATTTTCATTTTGGAGAAATGCTCACCTTTCAAAATGAGAGACCATATTTATTACCATCTGGTTTTTAACAGAAGATATCTTTTGTTAATGAAGTGCACTTGTTATCATACAAGATCTCTGATTTTTTTTCAGTAAATAAACCAAATGTACAAAACAGGAGAAAAATAATAGGATCTGGTCAAAAATAAGGTTGTAATTATAAGACATTCTACTACCAGGATTTATCCCATATACCATATGGCTTATCTAATTAGGAAGAACATTATTTTATTTTTCATCTTTTAATCTTTTAAGCTGAATATAATACCTAAAGTTCTATTGCACGTATTACCATACTTCCAAACTGTGCCTGATTTTGCATCATAATCTTCCCTATCTTCCTCAATATGCTCCTTACCCACTTGTTAAGGGCTGGGTTTAACATAATGATTGATGATGATTTTACAGCTGATCTTTCTTTTAAAATGCTTCCTTTATTCCAACCCTTTTAGCTATATAACCTTGAGGTTAGTATTTCCATTTTTCAAAAACTCCTTCTGGCTATGACCTTTGCCCCTAATTTATAGTTGTTGTCTCCAGCTTCTTAGGCCTGTGAGGTGATGTGACTATTGCGTTATTATTGTTGTATCAGGTATCTTGAGCATAACTGGGATAATGTTAAGAATAATTATGTGATTATGTGCAATATTATATGCAACTTTTTAATTTTTTTCTCAATACATTTTGCAACTTTAGGAAGACCTTTAACTAGATGGTCTCCATAGCTGGCCAAATCCTGTTTGCTTTCCATATGCTAGTAATCACACTGATGTCAACAGGACTATTTAGTATGAGGATGTTGTGAAGATTTGCCCCAGAATTTTAGTTTTTTTCTTTTTAGCTACATTTAGTGCTAGTAGGCCCCAAAGCTGCAAACTGCTAATCATGTGAAAGAATCCAATGGAAATTCATGGGAACACTTGATGGCCCTAGGCTAGGGCTAAGACCTCTCCCCCCACCTATCTACCTACCAGCTCACCAACTGCCCCCTGTGCACATGCCCAGCTCTGCAGGCAAAGCCTGCTGTGGTGGGCTTCTCAAGTCTTCTCCTAATGGAATGAGTCAGTGGGCCAGAGCAAGGAGCTGGGCCCAGGCCAACACAGTGGGACAAAATGGAACTGCTTCTGCAGGGGCTAGCTAGCTCTCCAGCCCCTGATTATCTATGATCTTCAGTAACTGAAGGTTTTTTCTATTGTTAAAGTCACTGTCAGGCAAAGCATCCCCACCCATGCTACTTTTTTATGCATGAGTTTATATCAATGTAAGACACCCTTGGAATCAACTTATTTTTTAATAACAAAAAGTCCAGCCTGTTCTGTTTGAACTACCTCTGTATAGTGGCTTATCAATAAATCATTCAAATGATCTTAGACATCCACTGCAAGGCTGAGAAGCTACATTTTGTCTTCACAATTCTGTTTTTAAAGTTACTTATTCATGGATACGTTAATATTTATACTGATGACATATTCAGAGTTCCTTTGGCCCCAACTCCTTAAAGTAGAATTCAAATTCAATTTAAATGGAGTTCTAATTGTTACCTTGTAAATTATCTTACAGAATGATTTCGGTTTATAAACTGGTGCTTATCTGGAAAGTCAGAATCAAAGAATTATCAGTGTATTTGTACACCTATTGATATTGTGGATGTCTGCATATGAAAGTAAAAATTTAAAACAGACCTTCCAAAAAATGCTGGTCTGTAAGAATGGGGTGCTGGTGGTGGGGAATCAGAACAGGACACTCCCTACTTTAATTTCATTCACCATCAAGCAATCAATACTTAATTCAAAGGCCTTATGGAACAGACACGTCTTGCGCCACCATATTCTGGCTTTGGTTAAGTACAAGTGGGAACAAGCTTGACAAGGTGCCCTCAGCTGCCAACCATTCTCCGCAGTTCAGTTGTGCAGACAGTGTTTCACCCAGAGTGAGAAGTGGGCTTGGGGACATCATAACCAAATATTACTTTAGTGGGAGATAAGATATGTCTATTATTAGGCAATATCACTATAGAGAAGGTAGAAGAGGTATTGGGCCAAATTCCCAGGCAGTGTAAAATTTACACCATTGAGGCTATGCTGACTTGCACCAGCTGAAGATCTTTCCAGCTGGTGTCTGGTAGTTAAAATGGGGATGCCGAGGATGAGAATTTGAGTGTCTCCAGCTCCCAATCAGGAAAAAAAAGCATCTTGTTACAACCATCTCACACAGGGGTTTTGGGAGACTTAATTGATTGAATGCTCGTAAAGCACATGGAGAGCCGCAGATAAATGGAGGTACAACACCCTCTGAACACTTCAAAAGCAGCATTTAACAGGAGGTGTTCCTGAAGTGTAATTCATTGTCACCAGTATCTTAAAACTCCCTGCTCAGGGCTGTCTTCTAAAGCTGAATTTGTGAGTAAGCATAAAACCAATTTGCCATGCTGTTGTCTATAAGGTACTTTCCTCCCTACATAGTGAAAGGGGGAGGAAAATAAAGGACATGGTTCTAGTTTGAAAATATATTAAATTTACAGTATCAATTTGTATAAAAGGGGATTATGTTGTTTAAATAAAGTAACATGCTATTAGCATCAAACTCAGGAATCCTTTCATCATATAATGTTACCATATTAAATATACTATTTTATTTTTGTATATGTTCGGCTTTCTATATATACATAAATATTGCAGCAAAATACCTGCAAATAATGCAGTGGCTGAAATTGATGAGATTATTTGCCGTCACAGCCCCTGCTGTGTGAACTCCCTCAAAAGGAGCCTTTGTTTCCATAGGCAACAGAGCTGCTGTGGCACTATGGATCAAACGCATCCGGATTTACTTTCAGGCCCCCTGAGGTAAACAGTTGCCTGCTGCACTACATAAATACTGAAAGAAAAACTCTCTTGGTAAAAGACCTGACCAGCATGAACTGAGGTAACTACAGGCTGCTCAGAAAAGCCTAACTCAAGCAGCTCAGTGATAAAGGTTCCCTAGGAGAGTGCTACATTCACTGCCATTTTTGCCATTTCTGTCATTTAATGCTGTAACTTTTTGTCTGATATTCATTGCTTTATCTCAGTTTAGAGACACAATAGAAAATCATTAAAGTGATCATTTCCTCCCTCCCTCACCTTTAAAGGATGTCAACATCCTTTTTCAGAAAAAAAAATGGCTTGTCTTGTTGTATTAAGATTTAATAAGAGAATTATAAAATGTTTCAGAATCTATTTGATCCTAGACCTCTCTGTAAATGCTTTAGTTTGTTCCTAATTGTAAGCCAGTGTTTTACCATTGTTAATAGAAATTGTTTGGCATTACATTAGCTGTTTCATTTATGTGGAACCAGATTTTCAAAAGTAATCAGCACCTACATGTGAGGCTGAAAGATCTCAGCACCTAAACAGGGGTCTAAAATCTCACTACTTATTTTATAGTGGTAGCCGTGTTAGTCTGTATCATACCTGCCTACATGCCTCCAGCTTTCATCCAAACCACATCACATGATTAATTGTCTACAGCCAAGCTCTAATATACAACCGCATTTGCGACAAACACCTACAAGATCTCTATCAAGTGTTCTTAAAACTTCAATACCCACCTGCTGAAGTGAAGAAACAGATTGACAGAGCCAGAAGAGTACCCAGAAGTCACCTACTACAGGACAGGTCCAACAAAGAAAGTAACAGAATGCCACTAGCTGTCACCTTCAGCCTCCAACTAAAACCTCTCCAGCGCATCATCAAGTTTCTACAACCTATCCTGAAAGATGATCTCTCACTCTCTCAGATCTTGGGAGACAGGCCAGTCCTTGCTTATAGACAAACCCCAAACCTGAAGCAAATACTCACCAGCAACCACATAAGAACAAAAACACTAACCCAGGAACCTATCCTTGCAACAAAGCCCATTGCCAACTCTGTCCATGTATCTATTCAAGGGATACCATCATAGGACCTCATCACATCAACCACACCATCAGGAGCTTGTTTACCTGCACATCTACCAATGTGATATATGTCATCATGTGCCAGCAATGTCCCTCTGCCATGTACATTGGCCAAACCAGACAGTCTCTATGCAAAAGAATAAATGGACACAGATCAGATGTCAGGAATTATAATATTCAAAAACCAGTCGGAGAACACTTCAACCTCTCTGGTCACTCAATTACAGACCTAGGCGTTGCAATTCTTCAACAAAAAAAACTTCAAAAACAGACTCCAATGAGAAACTGTAGAACTGCAATTAATTTGCAAACTGGACACCATTAAACTAAGCTTGAATAAAGACTGGGAGTGCATGGATCATTACACAAACTAAAAACTATTTCCCCATGCTAATTTTCCCCCAACTGTTACTCACGCCTTCTTGTCAACTGTTTGAAATAGGCCATCCTGATTATCACTGCAAAAGTTTTTATCCTCCTGCTGATAACAGTTCACCTTAATTGATTAGTCTCATTGGAGTTGGTATGGTAACGCCCATTTTTTCGTTTTCTGTGTATATATATCTTCCTACTGTATTTTCCACTGCATGCATCTGATGAAGTGGGTTTTAGCCCATGAAAGCTTATGCCCAAATAATTTTTTTACTACTTATTTTGATGCCTAAATAGGAACTGAGGTCTTCTGAAACTCTGACCCCAGCCATGTGTTCTGAGCCCTTCTATAAATTCCATTCACAAATACTGCCTCAGTATTTGTGAATGGAATTTTCACCTGTAGAATTGATGATTGGAGAATTAGTCGTCAGCTCAAATTGCAGTTACTCTGATTTGTAGACAGAACTGCAGCTGTTGAGAGGGTGTGGTTTGTGACCACAAAAGAGAGAAGGCCTGTTTAGAAAATACTGAACCGTCAGGTTTAATGGAAGTGCCCATACCTGATGAATCATGTCTAAAATAAATTTTAAAAGAGATTTAGTATAAATGAATGCACATGAATTATGACCTTTAAATTAAAAAAAAATGGATAGTTGTAAAGGAAACACGAACCCTGTAGATCAAAGAGAAATGTTAACTATTGGTAAATTATAGCTGAATTTGCTGAGATTGCTTATTCATCTGATTAAAAATGTCATTCTGTGCAATTTATATTTATAGTATTTTGCATTTTCTATTTATCTTGCTTATGGATATTTTCTCCCCAAGTTAAATTTTCACAGGTGTCAGCCACAGAGGTACTATATGCTCCAAGGACTCAATCTGAGAAAAGCCTAATCCCAAATTAAATACACAAAATTCTGCAGCAGTTGCTATAAGAATCTGATTGATTAGTTTTTCTTTTAAAATTGCCCATTGCCATGAAATCTGGACACTTTACGTCTACTAAAAATAATCCAAACCTTCAGAGAATATTTGGCACCTTAGTATTGAAGAGACACTAATAAATATACAATCCATGGCTAAAAATGTTCTGGAGATTATTTAAACATTTGAGGGGGGAAAGTCAGCACTTACACTGCATCCTGAAATTTATGAAATAGAGAATCAGGGAGAACAGATTCCAGAGCCCTGGGCCTTCCATTGGAAAAGCCTTGATGCCTTCCTTAGACAGTTCATCCTTAGGAATCAATAACAAGGATGTCACAAAAGGCTGTCACAATCTTGACTAGACATGAAGCAATTTCTCAAATAACTGAGTCCCATACCACACTGGTCCTACCCATGATGTTTTGGACTCTGCAACACACACACACCACCATGAAAAGTGTCTGTCAAGACATTGGCCCCCTGTAATCATTTTCAAGGGCCTCTATTTTCTTCCTGTTTCTGATAGACTAACTTTTCTCTTCAAAATAGCTGCTGGAAGGTGCGGTCTGCCCTCCTGAATTTGGAAGGGTAATGGAAGGTTGGATGAGATGGGATGGGATGGGATGGGTTGATATCTTTGCCTCGATTATTTTCTACACAAGAGGAGCCTATGAAAGTCACTATGTCCTGGAAATGTGTGATAAATAACTCAGCCCCCCCTGCTTCTTGGGGCAGAAACCCTTGGATAATTACTGATGCACAGAATTCAGAGTAGTCATTTGTCAAGGTTTGTTTCCTAGTTCTATTCCTTTTCTTTCAGTTAATATTAAAGCATTTCAAGGTCAGGAGCAGTAATGATGAGCCTGAGGTAGGCTTATGTTAAATTTGTCCTCAGTGGTCAGGTTAATCTTTTCATTTGTGTTTTTTCCTTGTAAATAAAGACATTGCCTGTGCCACAGAACTAATCTTCCTATTACCTCCCTTCCCTCCTCCCGCATGGTCTATTTTTCTTAGTCTCACCCGTACTTTAAAAAATAGAAAATGTAACTGAGGTGCTGCAATAAGCTTACATCAAGTACTTTATTTAGCAAAAGTTAAAGCTCTCGTTATGAAGTATTTTTTTGTAGGTGTATTGGTCCCAGTATATTAAAAGTCAAGGTGGCTGATGTAATATTTCTTACTGGACAAGCTTTTGTTGGTGAGAGATACAAATTGTGGTCTTACCGAGAGCTCTTCTTAAGGTCTGGGATTGCATCCCTTCCCCAACAGAATGATCTGTGGAAAATAGTTTCAGTGAGTGAGGATGATCTGACTCTTGGTTATTCTTTAATCTGCATTCACAGGGAATATCATCCTAGTTGGGACTAACATTCTCTAGAGAACACTGGTATTGGTAGTGGACAACCAAAGTCGGAAATCTTATTCCGAAAGATTATTGTCGAGTGGAGTATCCTAGACAATGATTTCCAAAAATGCACAAAGTATTAGTTTCCAAGACAAAGGAGAAGAAACTGGAAGTTTTGCATGCATCTCAGTAAAGTGACAGTCATGTCACACATCTGTTGTGATATTTTACGCGTTTCTACCATGCTACATTCTAAGTGACATGGTGAGTAAGACAGTGACATTCACTTGACTGACAAGCATGCCGTATACTCTACAGTACTGAAACCTTCTCAGTTAATGGATGGACAATTTAACTTTATATGTTTGCACTCAAGGTGTTAAACAGAGCAAAGAGAAAACTGTACTGAGAGCAGACAAGAAGGAACTTCTACTATTTAATTTCTCTTTCCACTCTCCAGTTTACTTGTAGCCTAGTAAACATGCAACTCACATGTCTTCAGTACAATAGTCCATCCTTTTTTCTTTGGAAAATAGTAGTGGAGGTACAGAATATCAGAGTTTCCCAGTAGGTGGAATTTTACACATGTAACTCAGGCCTTGTTTTGTTGACAAAAGTTATGCTGCTTTAATTTAACTGCTCTTGCATGTCCACACTGTGCAACTGGCCACACTGTTATGCTGTACAAAGCACACGGGATCTTTTATAGAGGAGAAGGCAAAAATGCTGCATTTATTGAGAATACAGCAGTTAGCATATGCTTTTTAGTCTCTCTCTCTCTCTCTCCTGCCAGTGGATGTTTATAGTTACCAGTCCAGAGACTGGATCAATCTAGTGGCCAGCCTCTGTGAGCTTTCCAGGCTGAGGAATGTCAAAGTTTCCTGGAGCTTTGAAAGGGGAGGAGTGCATGCCTGCAGGGCAGCTGAGTTCAAAACAGTGAGCAGAGGGGTCACAATGGGCATTCTGGGATACTAGAGGAGGCCAGTTAAGTTGTCGACATAACAAACAGCACTGGCACTTTGTCGACAAAACTTTTGCTCAAAAAGCTCTGTAAAAGCAACAAAGAATCCTGTGGCACCTTATAGACTAACAGACGTTTTGGAGCATGAGCTTTCGTGGGTGAATACCCACTGCGTCAGATGCATGTGGTGGAAATTTCCAGGGGCAGGTATATATATGCAAGCAAGCTAGAGATAACGAGGTTAGTTCAATCAGAGAGGATGAGGCCCTGTTCTAGTAGTTGAGGTGTGAAAACCAAGGGAGGAGAAACTGGTTTTGTAGTTGGCAAGCCATTCACAGTCTTCGTTTAATCCTGAGCTGATGGTGTCAAATTTGCAGAAGAACTGAAGCTCAGCAGTTTCTCTTTGAAGTCTGATCCTGAAGTTTTTTTGCTGCAGGATGGTCACCTTAAGGTCTGCTATAGTGTGGCCAAGGATGTTGAAGTGTTCTCCTACAGGTTTTTGTATATTGCCATTCCTAATATCTGATTTGTGTCCATTTATCCTTTTCCGTAGAGACTGTCCAGTTTGGCCGATGTACATAGCTGAGGGGCATTGCTGGCATATGATGGCATATATTACATTGGTGGACATACAGGTGAATGAACCGGTGATGGTGTGGCTGATCTAGTTAGGTCCTGTGATGGTGTCGCTGGTGTAGATATGTGGGCAGAGTTGGCATCGAAGTTTGTTGCATGGTTTGGTTCCTGAGCTAGAGTTACTATAGTGTGGTGTGCAGTTACTGGTGAGACTATGTTTCAGGTTGGCAGATTGTCTGTGGGCGAGGACTGGCCTGCCACCCAAGGCCTGTGAAAGTGTGGGATCATTGTCCAGGATGGGTTGTAGATCCTTGATGATGCGTTGGAGGGGTTTTAGCTGGGGACTGTATGTGATGGCCAGTGGAGTCCTGTTGGTTTCTTTCTTGGGTTTGTCTTGCAGTAGGAGGCTTCTGGGTACACGTCTGGCTCTGTTGATCTGTTTCCTTATTTCCTCGTGCAGGTATTGTAGTTTTGAGAATGCTTGGTGGAGATTTTGTAGGTGCTGATCTCTGTCTGAGGGGTTAGAGCAGATGCGGTTGTACCTCAGTGATTGGCTGTAGACAATGGATCGTGTGATGTGCCTGGGATGGAAGCTGGAGGCATGAAGGTAGGCATAGCGGTCGGTAGGTTTTCGGTATAGGGTGGTGGTAATGTGACCATCACTTATTTGCACCGTGGTGTCTAGGAAGTGCACCTCCCGTGCAGATTGGTCCAGGCTGAGGTTGATGGTGAGGTGGAAGCTGTTGAAATCGTGGTGGAATTTTTCCAGAGTCTACTTCCCATGGGTCCAGATGATGAAGATGTCATCAATGTAGCATAGGTAGTGAAGGGGCGTGAGTGGACGAGAGCTGAGGAAGTGGTGTTCCAGGTCGGCCATAAAAATATTGGCATATTGTGGGGCCATGTGGATGCCCATAGCGGTGCCACTGATCTGGAGATATAGATTGTCATCAAATTTGAAATAGTTGTGTGTGAGGATAAAGGCACAGAGCTCAGCAGCCAGTTGTGCTATGGCATCATCAGGGATACTGTTCCTGACAGCTTGTATTCCATCTGTGTGTGGGATGTTTGTGTAGAGAGCCTCTACATCCATGGCGGCTAGGATGGTATTTTCTGGAAGGTCACCAACGCACTGTAGTTTCCTCAGGAAATCAGTGGTGTCACGGAGATAGCTGGGAGTGCTGGTGGCATAGGGTCTGAGTAGAGAGTACACATATCCAGACAGTCCTTCAGTGAGAGTGCCAATGCCCGAGATGATGGAGTGTCCAGGATTTCCAGGTTTGTGGATCTTGGGTAGTAGATAGAATAACCCTGGTCAGGTCTCTAAGGGTATGTTGATTTGTTCCAGTGTTCCCAGAAGCCTCCCAGAGCTGCAGCACTGATTACACTGAGGCTTTACAGCGCTGTATCTTGCAGCGCTCCGGGGTGTGTTTTTTCACACCCCTGAGGTCGAAAGCCTCAGTGTAGCCATGGCCTGAGATCAGGAAGGGAGCGTGTGTGGATAGATAAAAGGATAGTTTAAATGCAGACATTTCTTTCCCTCTACTACCTTCTCTCCGTCAGTTCCCAGTTCAGGGATGGATTCAGGATAAAAGGCCAGTATGCAAATAAATTGAAGGGGCTCAAAAAATGGAAATATAAACTGCTAGACTGACAGGTAGGAGCTGGGCAGGTACAAGGAGCAGAGATGTTGCAGAGGCGTAAGCACATCAGAGCATTTGGGAAGCTGCAGGACCACCCCTAGCCTGAACTGCAATCAGTTTGCAAAGAGGTTTCTTCCTTTGGGCCTCACGTAAAATGGACTTTGGTACTAATCTGTCCCTGCCATCACATTTCTATGCCATAGATAGTGAGGCAGTGATTTTTTTATAAAGCCCTTTTTAAAAACTCTACTGAAAATGTGATTAGATATATTCAATCAACTGAGTTCACACAACAAAAATTAGAATGAGTGAAGAAACGAGTTCTCTCTCTCTGTTTCTGTTCTTCTCTTTCCTCTTCTATCTGCTTCATTTAATTGGCTTTCTCATGAAATTTTCTGGGTTTGAAGGAGACAGGATAAGAGAGGAAAAAACTATTTGGACCATTTTACAAAAAAAATAAAAATAAAAATAAAATCTCTTTTATGACTCAACCAATGTGGGTGTATTTGTTTTATCTGAAATGCAGGGCAGTATTAGCCTTGAGCTTGCCCTCTCTAGGGAAGAAATGGAGAGAGATTATATTCTAATGTGTGAGTCTGAGCAAATAAACAAACTGAGATCATTCCTGGGAGGTGGGGGATGGGTGAATGTGTATGCATAGCACAGGATCAGGGGGACTTTCCCCTTTATATCTGAGAGAGATTTACAACCTTAACTCATCTTAACAAAGGATTGAGATAGTGAATTTCCTTTTAGAAACCCAGTTGCATTTGGATCAGTGACACAACCCCTTATGGCCCTTGCAAGCTGTGCAAAAACAAAACTCTTAAAACCACTTCCCGAGCTTCCGATGTCATGTTTCTCCCTTGTTTCATCCTCACGTGGCTCTCTGTTCTGCTCTTCACTGTACAGTGCTCTGCTCAATGCTTCCCCATTGTGGTTATCTACATTAGAACCTCTGGGAAACTGTAAGTGAGAGTGGAGGCCATGACGATTTTGCAAGGTCCTATGGGTGGTGGGAAAGCAACATGTATTCATAAACCATTTTAATAATTAAACAACACTTACCCTGTTCCACCAGATTTAGTCAACAGCAGTCACCCTCATCTACACCAGAACACAGAAAGAAGCTAGCAGCTTCTAGGCCAAATCACTATGGAGTTATGACAAACCCAATGATGTTAGGAGAATGTTCAGGGAAGGGAGATTGCTGCTGTCATAAACAGATAAGTAAGAGTTAATAGAACAAAAGTGCTTCATATCTCTTTTGCCTGGAAAGGGTTAACAAGAACAGTGAGTCTGGCTGTCACCTGACCAGAGGGCCAATCAGAGGACAGGATACTTTCAAATCTTGAGGGAGGGAAGTTTTTGTGTCTGCTGTTAGAATTTGGTTGTTGTTCACTCTGGGGGCTCAGAGGGACCAGACGTGCAACTAGGTTTCTCTGCAATCTCTCCGATACAGGCTCTTATAAGTTCAGAATAGTGAGTACTAGGTAGATAAAGTAAGTTAGGCTTATGGTTGTTTAGTTTATTTGCAAATGTGCATTTGGCTGAAAGGAGTTCAAATTGGTATTTTGCTGAAAAGATTTTAATTTGTACTTGTATACTTAGGCTGGGAGGGTATTCCCAGTGTCTATAGCTGAAAGAATCTGTACCTATTCCATTTTTTTAAATTTACAAAGATAATTTTCACTGTTTTTTTGTTTCTTTAATGAAAAGCTTTTCTTGTTTAAGAACCTGATTTTTTTTTTATTCTGGTGAGACCTCGGGGGACTGGGTCTGGATTCACCGGGGAATTGGTGGTGAGAAAGGAGGGAAGTGGGAGAGAGAGGCTAATTTCTCTCTGTGTTAGGATTACTCTCTCTCTCAGGGAGAGTCTGGGAGGGGGAAAGAGAAGGAGGGGGGGAAGGTGCATTTTCCTCTCTGTTTTAAGATTCAAGGAGTTTGAAACACAGTGATCATCCAGGGTAACCCAGGGGAAGTCTGGGAGAGGCAACGGTGAGGGAAAGGGTTTACTTTCCTTGTGTTAAGACCCAGAGGGCCTGGGTCTTGGGGGTCCCCGGGCAAGGTTTTGGGGGGACCAGAATGTACCAGGCACTGGAATTCCTGGTTGGTGGCAGCGCTACAAGTACTAAGCTGGTAATTGAGCTTAGAGGAATTCATGCTGGTACCTCATCTTTTGGACGCTAAGGTTCAGAATGGGGGTTTATACCATGACAGCTGCATTTTTAAAAATCCACATCTCCCTCTTCTGACATCCAGCCTCAACAGTAATTTGTTTCCTCCTTCCACTTCCCTCGCTGTACCTTCTTCCAATCCTGCCTGTTATACCTGGCATCTCCTCCCACTTCTAGTATACCAGGTCCTCGCTCCCTCATTCAAGAAGTGGCTAAAGACTTACTTCTTCTGTGAGGCTCCAGCAGAACAAGGAATAAATAAAATAAAATATCTATGCCAGCTCCTTCCCTGTCTGTGCATCTTGCTTTATGTGTCTGTGATTTAGGCCCTGATCCTGCTGTCGAGTCCATGCAGATGGTGCTCTTGTGGGGCACCACTGAATTCATCAGGATTCTGAGCAGCCATAAGGGTACATCACATAGATCAGATTGGAGAACAGGGCCCATCAGCTGAAAGCCCACCCAGGCAGGGGCTGTCCAAATGTGTATTTACAGTACTAGCTTCATCCTTAGCTAGTCAGAGAATAGATTTTCATAACAGAGGCACATCAGTAAATTTGGATCACTCTGCTCCCTGTTGCATTCACATAACTTTGATACTCGGAAGTAATTAAGTGCATTATGGGCAAGCAGCGTGTTTATACAAATATTGCTCTAAAAATCCATGTTCTAAGAGTGTATTCCATTACTTGAGACAAAATAATACTATTGCCTATTTTTCCCCCTAACCTTATTATACTCCTCTTCCCTTTCCTTTTACCTGCATTTGATTTATTTATCTTTGACAGATATTCTCCCTATCCTGGGGGCTTATGGTAGCCTAACTTGACTGTCTGTCTTTTCATTTCTTTTAATGTCAACGTTTCATCTTTTTGAGGAGAAATAAAACACCTGAAGAGGTTGAGCTAGATTAGTAGCATTTTAAATACTGCAGTTCAACAGTATTTAAAACAAGTCACTTAATGTGGATTTTTTAAATAAAAATATTAAACAAAATGGATACTTGTCTTAAAACACCCCCATTCCCCCCCCAAAAGAGAACATTAAGAAATTGATTTTTCTTTTGGGTCTGGGTGATGTTATTTCATAAATTGAATGTCATCATTAACTTTTAGTAAGGCAAATAAATAAATAGAGCTTGGGGGCAATATGAGAATCAGTGCTGTGACTGAAATAGTGCTGAGGTATAATGATAAAAATAAGGAACTGATATTATTAGGTTGGGAAACAATTCCAAGGCATGAGGGAAAAATATTTGACATGATGAATAATTCATAAAATAGGGTACATATTTCAACTCATTTATTTATGTATTTAAAATTGTGCTTTTTTTGCTGACTAGCAATTTTATGCTAATACAAGAAACAATACAAATTCCTTAATTTGTAATTGATGCTTTAAAAATTTTGGTCTGTCAAAGTCAAAATAAAACTTCATAGCTTCACTCCGCTTTGGTTTATTCTCATACAGAGGAGTAGGGTGGGGACCTAAGTTCCAACTACAAAAAATTTTCCATGAGGTGTAGAGCAGTGGTACTTTACTCACACCGATGAACACACCCACTCACACTTTATTTGCATCAGTTTACTGGTGATGATGATGGGGAACTAGAAAGAACCAGGCTTGACTTTCAGATGCCAGATTGGTCTTCAGGTCTGGAAAAGGACCAAATTCTGCCCTTGGTCACTTCTCTGAAATCTCATTAAAATCATTATTATTGGGTATAAATAAGGGTAAATAATGACCCAAACAGAACACATTTGATATGAAAATCACCAAATGATGATAAATGTTGAACCTCATGGTATTTTTACTGAATCATTTTCAGAGTAGGACCATACTTGGATGCTGTTAAAATCTACTACAGTTCAAAATTATTTAAAAAGCAATTAATAACTTTTGGAACCACTCAGCCATTTAGTTGTCAGATGGTATTTTAGTCTAGTCTCTTCTCTCTGCCCTCCCTTCCACAGCTCTTTGTTTCAGTTAGGAACTCTTGCCAGGTGATATTTGTGGTTACTTCTTATGTACTTTAGAAAAGACAAAAAATGTAAGTAATAAGAGACACAAACTCCTTTCATTCTGTACACGGAACAAGAAAAGAACAGGACTAATTGCTGGTAACCAAGTTTCTATTTTCTACCATAATAAAAATAATAGACATTATTATTAGAGGATCAATCCTATGAAATTTTTCAGACAAAATTCCATTGAAATTATCTTCGGGAAGTCAATGGGATTTTGTCATGAGTGAAGACTATAGGATCAAGACCTTCCAACCCGAATAATCTATGATTCTATGAATCTGTGGGAGAACTGTATATATGAAGCCACTCATATGTGTAAAGCTAAGCATGTGCATAAAGACTAGGGCAAAAGCCTCTTAAAAGAAATTTAGAACCTTTCTTGTGATTTATTCCTTAAATTTCAATGGGAACCTGATCCTAAAATGAAGAAATATGCAGGAGATATTTTCCCTCTATTAACTTCTGTTTTTCTTGGCAAAACATTGTAATTTGCAGTGTTTATATAATTATATTCCAGTGTAACTCAAGTATGTAATGACATTTCTCCAATGAAAGCATTTAAATAACTCAGGAAATTGCTTTACTGTTCTGTTTCCTGACTTAAAACCCATTTTGTCATGTTCATTTTATTGTTCAATCCATCTCAACTCATCTACACATATTCCACACTATATAAATCAAAATAAAATATTTACCTGATCAGTTTTTAATATACAGATGTACATGCATACATGCTATACCAAAGGCAAGTTATACATATACAAAATATTTGTGTGTGTGTATACACACACACACACACACACACACATCTATGCTTTTCAACCTTCAAACTGTTTTTAGTTGGTATTAAATGCAGAAAGCTCATGTAGTGAGATAATAGCACAACGTAATTAGAACAAAAATAGAAGAATTTCCTTAAATTAGGAAAGTTATAGAATAATAATTAAAAACACACAAAATAGAAACTTTCATTTTTGTTATAAAACCAGTGAAGCAAAGTAAACCTACTGTTTCTGCCCTTCTCCATGGCTGGATTTGAGTTAGGTTTTTTTGCATATATAAAATAAAAGAGACATTTTGTTTTGTCATATGAAATAAAATGATCTGAGATAGGAGCAAATACTCCAAAAAGGAAAGGGACAATTTGCCAGACCTGCTGTAAAACAGTTGCTTTCTCTTCTTTTACCATAATGGTGCAGCTTTTAAACAAGTGACAGGTTAATCTGTTTCATTTTGATCTCAGCATTTTCTAATTTAGTGGATAAAATTAAAGAACAAACGCAAACTGAACATCACAGGTGTAGTGTAGGTTTTTAATCTGATTGATTCTAGATTCACTCTAGTCAGTGAATGGGGCTACTCATAATGTATGTCAGAAAATAAAATGGGAATCTTTGCTCTTGAAATACTTTAATTTCCCTTTCAGATAAATCAAGAAAATACAGTAAACTGAGAACAATTAAGTTTGACCTGCACAGTTTTTTCAAGAATTAGAGTTTAAGAAACTACAGTAGAAATTGAGGGAGGCAGATTGAACACGGAGGTCAAACAAGGACAAATTCTTGTACTAATGAACTGCCATATGCATTCAAATTGACCTGGATGCAGGTCCAAAGGCAGAATATGGTCATAAGTGAATATTTTAGAAAATAGAGGATTCCATCCAACTGATGCTTCTCAGGTTACATGATGAAATACAGACCCATTTGTTTGTGATCCTTACCTCTAGAGCTGGATGAAATTTTTTGGACAAAACTCTTTTTCGCTGAAAAAATGCAGATTGGTTTTACTGAAACATCTCATGAATTCATGTCAAATTTGCCACATTGTTTAATCAAAAATAAAGTGAAAATTGAAATGTCGTTTTGATGTGAAAGAATTAGATTTTTCAGTTTAAAACAACTTTTTGTTTTAAAATTTATTTCACTTTTATTTTAAAAGGACAAAAAAATCAAATTAAATTTTTTTTGGGGGGGGTCAAACAAAAAAAAGTTCAACCCAAGCATGCTTCAGGTCTATCAGAAATTATTTTATTTTTGTGTTTTATTTTTCAGTTCAGCCAAACAACCAAAAAATCAGTTATTTGCACAGTTCTACTTATCTGTATATAACTTCCACAAAAAACGAACAAAGAAAATAAGAGTGTGTGTGAGTATAAAATTAATCCTGACATGTAGTAGAATTGTCTAGCTTGGCCTGATAGCTTATAACTGTAAAAGCCTTTTCTTCATAAAGCACTTCACGCTATGTATTCAAAACCACATACTTCAGCCCTTAACTGAACAAAACTCCCGTTGTTCTCAGTGGGAGTTCTGTTCAATTAAGGGCTTCACAACTTTTGTCCTCAGGAACACTGATGGTTTTGGAGTGAATATTTTGCTACTTTTAAGGTGTTTTTTAAAGTGAAGGGCCTTACATTTTGCTAAATCTTCATGAGGATCTCCAATTGACATAAGGTACCAAAGGGGCCAAAAAAGCCATGATTTATTCTGAGGATTCACCTGGATAAGTGTTTAATTTTCCATAGATGTTTAAGTTCAGCAAAAGAAGTCTAATTTGATCTTCAGCCTTGCCTTGCTTCTCATAAGATCCATTCTGATAGATCTGATGAGACTCTGAATTTTTCCAAATAAAACCTACAGGTTTTAATACTGATTATTGGTTGTTAACAAGTAGTCAATGTTGTTGAAGGTAAATATGTGCCCCATCAAATAATATACATGAGTTTTTGTTTTATAGTGTCATACAGTTGATTAGTTACATAAACAAAAATAATGTTCATTTAAAAATGTCACTTTCCTTAACAATTTAAGAAATGCAAGATATGGAATAGGTTCTAATTCTGCACATCCCAAGCCTAACTGTTTTGAGTGAAAAACGAACAACATCTACCCATAGGATATACCTGGCATATATTTATTACAACAATCCTGAGAGGCAATTTCCATTTAGATGTGTTCTCTCTCAGACTGTATTATTAAAAAAGTTAAGGTGAAGAGAGGATCAAGATTGGATCTTTCAAAGATGAAGCTACAAAAAACAAAACTTAATGGAGCAATGTAATCTACTCAGAGCGGTAAGGAAATAGCCCACAACTTTTACAGCTATTGTACAGAAAATAGTCAATAGGCATTGAGTTTCTATGGTCTTTTGAGTTCTGTGAGTTTTACATGTCTAAAGGCTGTAGGATTGTGCCCTGTGTCATTATAAAACAAAGCAAATATGCAAACAATACTTTTTAGGTGTAAAGGTGGAGAGGCTTAAAAAGGACACATAACCGCTCATCTATGGGATAAGGATCTAGGTAGGCTGACAAGTGAATGCAAACCTTCAAAGTTCTCCTAGTTTGTGTATGTGAAATTGAGTCTGTGTTGATTCAGGAATGAAGGTTGCTTAGAAATAACTGTGACATTTTCCTAATACTACCCATTTTGGGGCAAAATTATTGTTGTTAAAGATCTGACTTCTGTTAGTGTTGTAGCATATGTATAGTTCCATATAAGTTCTCTGGACAGTGCATTTCCCCTTAAATCATTAACATTTCCTAGCATAACTCATTTTGTTTTCAAATATCAATCATGTTTTCTAAATGTACACACAAGATCTCTGAACAATCAAAGTCTCCCATTGACTTCAGCAGGATTTGGATCAAGGCCTTAGACGGTGGTTCACTTTTGATGTGGCACCTTTAAGCACACTGAGGAGTCTTCGCATCCTGGAAATAGCTGAAGCAATTCAGAAATGCCACACAAGTCCTTCAGTTCTGGGCAGGTTCTCTTTGGAGACCTGAGTGTGATAAAATGATCCAATTGTGGCTAGTTGCTCCTGGGAAGAGTCAACCTGTTGGTTATTAGGAAACATCATAAGAATAGTTTCTCAGTCTGTCTCCCTGTAGCCTAGGCTGGGCAATCCCGCTCCTGCTATCCCTCTCCCTTCCACTGAGCTACAAAACCTGCACATGCTCAATAGGGGGTCTCTGTGAGAAACCGGGAGGACTTAAAGAGACAGTTATATGACACTGGTCAATTAAAGTCTAGCACTTTGAATCTGTGTAGTTTTAACAGAGGGGTAACTGACACACCTGGGGTAATGTCAGAATTGACACAGATTGGAACAAGTGGAAGGGTGCTGATTTAGGGGCTGTTTTGTGTAACTTGTTACAAAAATGGGAGATAGGAGGCACAAGCCCAAAGGTAGAATGTAGTACTTGGCAGAGGAGACCTGCAGGGACAAAGATGTGATGGCAGGTAGAAGGGAAAAATAAAGACAAACACAGGGTTTCCTGCAGCTGTTTAGTCATCCAGTATTGGAGTATTCTTATGAGAATTGTTTTGATAATTGTAACTCATAATTCATCTACAGAAAGCACTGAGCATTTGAGATATGATGAAGCTGCTGAGGCATGTCGTTGTCCATAGATTGTGGTAACACTGCTCCAATAATGGCAAGTCCCACCTGACTGCAATTGCTCAACTACTTTAAAAGATTTATGCTGATTTATCCAACCTACCTGTCAACTTACCGAGCTGTGCAGGAATTATAATTGCATATTTGAAAGCTCTATCTCCAAAGTTTATCAATATTTTTAGAGGAACATCCCATTCAAGATAATTATCATTCTCCAGAACATGTGTCTTCCTTCAAAGGAACAGAGGACTGGAAGGGATCTTTGGGGTCACCCTGTTCAGTCTCCTGCTATTGCAAGCAGTCCCTTTGTAGACAATCTTTTCCCTTCTTGCACACATGCACCAAACAGAACATGTGTATGCTGCTAGAGCTTGGGTAGAGACTTTGGGGTGGAGAAAGGAAGACTATGAAAGGAGGAAGGAAGGGTTTGTCCTGTGTGGAAACTGCTCCACTGCACAAAGCGTGATTACGCTCAACTTGAAGAATACTTAGAAATGGAAGGGGTAACCAGAATGCAATTATGCCACACTGAAATTAGATGGGACATGGACATAAATGTAATATTGTTTGAATTGTACTACTTGCAGTGTAAGACTTGCTGTTGAACTGTAATCAGTGTAGGAATGAGGCAGGGTTAAATCCCAGGCATAAATTAGACAAACTCTTTTATTCTATGCTGGTTTTACAACAGACCCTGGGGGCCACTTCAGATATTGGATGCAGAGACACCTTAGGCCTGCCCCTTCAGCGGGGGTGGGGTGCTAGAGCTGCTGCTGTGACTCCTATATCTTGACCAGGTGTTCCTACATAATGGAGAAATCCCCCACCATTTTGATCTGTCAGGTACAAGCCCATGTTGTATTGGCCCAGGAGATTTTAATTCAAAACATCCATTTTTTGAAGGTGTATAAGTGAAAGTATTTGAAATGCAGTAAACTCCCAAAATATTCACTTTGTAGCTGAGGGCAGTTGTATGCCAAATTTCAGTTCTGAGTGAATCTCACAGGTGTTGTGACTTCTCCAATGATGTACAAAGTGTACTAAGTGGTTATATTCACCCTCTTTTATAAATTAAAGAGACCAACTGCAGAGACTGAAATCAGACTCGGGGCTTTGCATTTGCTTTGTTTTATTAAATAAAAAGATGTCTAAGGTTCCATCACACAGAGAGACAGACTACCATTTAGGATGAGTGATTAATAAAAGCTTTACATAAATCCATAAAGGGAAATTGGAGTCAAATCCAAATCCAAACACAAGCCCTGTTTGCAAATTAGAACCCAAATCCTAATCCTTCTGAGATTTGCCCATCCCTCTTTGAAACTACATTGTTGTTATTTCCCAAACAGATTCTTTATGAGGGCTTTGAAAGTATTTAGAGTTGGTTTGTCTCTCAGATGGACTAATTCTAAATACAACCCCAACAAAAAACAAACTTAGTATAAAGCCAGCACCAATGTTGTTATAATCTTTACCTGTCCCATAATTAAATACAAATGGGCCCATGTGATATATATCCTTATGATTACTAAACTGAAAATTGTGCTTATTCTCTAGAATATGCTTCTGTCTTTACTCCACTGGAGAGCATATGCTCATACAATAATACAAAATAGTATAAAGTTGAAGCATAAACTTTTCAGTTATCCCTTGATTAGAATTTAACAATACTGCTTATATGTACATATTATAATGTATAGAATATATATTGTGTGTGAAGATAATAGCTGTGCTAGCACAAATCTTCCCTATATGCTGTAAGTAGCAGCCCTGGTGACTGGCTTCCCAGGAGATATGATGAATATGGGTGGTGGGAAACTGAGATGGCTCAGGTTATATAGTAGGAAGAGGTACTGAGAGCTTTTTCAGTTCCTGCTGAAGAGAAGAGCAGATATCTGAGGGCAGTGATTGAGGAATGAAGAATCCAGCGGTGCCTGCCTCTTCCAGTAAATTGTGTGCATCTCGGGGAAACAAGAATATGGACACTGAGTTTGGAGCTGTTGCTGTCAGTGGTTGATGGTATATCATTGCCAAAGAACAGCTGGGGAGAGTCTCTGGAGGAAGGCAAAGCAGGTGGTAGGCGCAAGCCAGACAAGAGTGAGGGTGAGATGTGGCTTTAGGCCACCTTTGTGCCCCGCAAATTCTGGGCTGCTATGGAGCTAAAACAGCTCCCAGCATAAGGTAGAGAAGCCTGCAGCTGTTGAGAATTATGTCAGTCTGTCTCAGGTCAGCTATGGGCTATGAGGCAGCACAGATTCCCAGAGTGCCATTGTTATCGATCCTTGCACTGCTTCCCCCTTTCTCTTGGGCTGGCAGTTGAGGCAGCACAGGGCCATTAACGTCATTCTGACACCTTGCTATGCCAAGAAATTCTCCCCCATCCTCTTGTGGCTTGTTAACAGCCCCTTTATGCTACTCTATAGTAGTTGAGGCTGGCCCTTTAAGATTAGAGTTTGGGCCTCTACCAGCCATATTGTTTCCTTTAGCAGTCCACTGGAATATGGTGGACCACTGTGATTTTCTTAATTGTAGAGAATATCTTCCCAAGTATGGCTCTCCCAGTCTCAAAATTGGTTCTGAACACTAGATCTCACCAATATCTTTTAAATAAACCTCACCTAAAGTTTCTAGGACAAGTTATTTAAAGATAAGGCAAAAAATGTTTGAAGAATTTTCAAAATTTGACTAAGACCTATTTGGGTCCCATCTTTCCAAAGTGGACCATCTGAGTCTCTTCACAATAAGGTAAGATCTTTGTCTACGAAACAGAAAGGACTTTGAGGATATTGGTTTAGGGAACTAAGCACAAATATGTTAGTTAAGGAAGAGATTTGCTTTCCATTACCGAATAAAGTCTACTGCTTCTCCATATTTCTATACATTTAGGCTTGGCATAATTCAATTCTTATTTTTGTATAATTTCAATGGATATAATTTGTTTGTATTGACTTAAATGTTCACAGTTGTACAAAACTATGGGTTTTAAGCTTTTTTTAGTTTATCCATTTAAATTTTCACAGTTGCAGGAAATTATGGGTGGGTCAAATAAAGGGGAGATAATTAATGACAGTAGAAGTTGAAATTCAAAAAGTTAATGCTTTATATCCATTAAAACACAAATTGTCAACATTACATATCAAAATATACCAAGTAAATATCCTTAAATCAAACTCTAATAAGTTCTCAAGAAGCATTGTCCAACTTGCCTATCTGTAAATTTTCATTATTATGAGTTGAAATATTTTTTTCCAATATCTACTGATATCTACAAATAAAAAATGAATCTTCCAAGCATATGTACACTGTATTTAGTGCTTTTAAGCTGTAGGTCTCAAAACACTTTACAAAAGAAGGTAATTACTATTATAATCCCAATTAAAATTGGGAAAACTGAAGCAGAGGGTGAACTGAAGAGCCTTATCAAATCACACAGTAGGGTAGTGAAAGACAGAAATAAAGCCTAAATTTCCTAATTCCCCATGTAGTGTCCTACCCACTAAACATACTCTCTTTATATATAAAGTGCATAGTATAAGTACAGACAGACCTCAAATTCAGTTGGCTGTTTAAAACTTAGCCGATCTGTCCTCCACATATATATATGATGCCAGCTTTTAGATGTGCTTATTCTGTCAGACTGTCAATCCCTGGTGAAAAGCATAGTTAGAATGCTATGACATCACCAAGATACAAGGGTAGATATTTTAAGTTAAGAAACTGTTTGAAGATATAGACCAAAGTATTGACTAGTGTAGGCATAACTGTTTAAATAATAACTTGGAAGAACTCCTTGAATAACTAGTAAAATTGCCAAAGCAGCCTGAATAACCGTGATCTGCTAGAGGCACATGCAGTATGTAATGTAGGATAGGCTAATTTAAACAGAGCATATTTTGCTGTATTTGTTATTAATTTGTGAGAGAATGTAGTGATTATGAAAATGCAGGACTAGTAGCACTGGTTTGAACCAGGCTTAAGGTGGGCAGGCACTTTGCAATCTTCTCCACATAGTTCTGCAAACGAATGACAACCCTGCTGCCACTACCACTACAGTAACTTTTGAGAGTGTTTCTTCTGTGCTGATGTTGCAAATTGTGGCAAACTGCGTCATGGTTTTTTTGTAGTAGTTTTACTTTATTTAGTCCAAAGGAAAAGGAACAATCGAGACCATTCAGTGATTGCAACCTTATTCTAGTCTATATAATTTTATTTTATCTTTAATAGAATGATCATTACTCCACTGTAGACTATGAGCACCTCATCATTATGTCCATGGCATTGGTACAAAATAGCCTGCAGTACGACATCTGTAATGGATCAAAACAGTGTTACATACTGCTTTGTGCACTAAGTGGAGAGGATAAGAGGTTCAAAAAGATGTCATCCCCACCCTCCACATTTATGCCTGCAGTTTGTTTTATTTTGTTTGCAAAGGGCACTTATGAACAAATATTGGGTAGTGGCTAACTGTCCCATATGCACATGAAAGTACAGCTTACAATGTGAATTAAGGGCTTCATATGAATAAATTATTGCAGGTGCACATTTGGAGGCTACTTTTGAAAATGTAGCCCATAGTATTAATCTTAATTCTTTATGATATGGCTAAATAAGAACTAGAATGAGACAATTACCATCGTTCTCAGTCTTGGCCTATCTTCAATAGAACTTTAACCCAGGCCTCCAGAGGTATAAGGCTAGTTCACTGACCCACTAAACTACCTAATCCCATTTCACTTACATTGTAAAATTCTGAATGAACAAGAACAAATTCCCTTAATGCTGCTTTTTCCTATTGGTTTTTCATGTTGCTCACATTCAGCAGTTTACAAAATAAAAATTGACTAGATTAGCGAGTTAGAGAATGTTTGTGTTAACATATTTTTAATGCTGATGTCCCAAATGATTTTACTACTTATGCTGTCTGAATAAAGCAGGAAAACTCAATTCCTATAGAAAATATGTATTATTGGATGCATATTTTGACTTTTAAGATGCACTACAAACTACGTCTTTGAATTAAAGACCAAGCAAAAAAAATAATGTTTACTCAAGAATTTTTTCAATTGAAGAATACTACTATTTATGTATAGACCTAACAGCAATGTATCAAGGAAAGGGCTCGTTTTGCTTGAATTTCCTTTTCAATAATGTTTCCAAAGCCATTCTGTTGACTTTAATGATTGTTAAATATTTAGAATTTTAATGTAGGAGACCAAATAGAATAATGCATGAAAGCAATAAATAAATAAGTAGACAAATAGAAATGCTAGACAGATAGATAGTGGAGCTTTTACTTAAAGATCGACCGATTGGCTCAGAAAAAACATTTTAGTTCCTTTGAAAGTAAAGATATGAGAGTGCATTTGCTTGGCTTGCATTATATAGCCATCAATGATGGCTCAGATACTGACTGTTTTCTGAACCTAAAAATATCTAGGTTTTAGGTAGTGCTTTTTTATCCATAGATCTCAAAGCGCTATATGAAAGAGGTAGTTCACTTTATCCCTTCCTTTATAGATGAGTCAACCAAGGCAGAGAGAGGTGAAGTTGCTTGGCCAGAGTCACCCAGCAGGGATACATCTACACTGCAAAAAAAAAAAAAAAGCTGCAGCAGCAACTCTCAGAGCCCCAGTTTACGGATTCAGGCTTGTGGGGCTCATATTATATTACTAAAATTAGTAATATAAATGTTCCTGCTCAGGCTGGAGCTAGGTCTCTGAAACCTGGCAAGTGGGTCTTACAGCCCAAACTCCAGCCTGCTATTTTTAGCACCATAGAGCAATCCTGAGTGTGCAGACCCAGGCTCTGAGACTTGCTTCTGTGACTTTTATTTTGTAGTGCAACTGTACCTTAGGAGACTCAAACACAATCTAGTTTTCCTGTGTCCAGTACCCTGTTCACTGGGACACACTGCTAAGTTTTACCTTCATTTACAATCACCGCAACACATAGCTTACAAGATTTTTCAGGTCCTGTATTATAGAATCATAGAACTGGAAGGGACCTTGAGAGGTCATCTAGTCCAGTCCCCTGCACTCATGGCAGGACTGAGTATTATCTAAGTATTATGTAGCCTTATTGATATAACCTAAAAAGCCTTAGCATAAGTAATTAAACCTAGAGCATAAGATATCACAAGATAGAATGCTGTAGTGACTAAACTGCTGACAGGTAACCACAAGAAGCTCTGTTATGCTAGCTTGGGATACTTTAAAGTCAGGAACATCAGCAGATGTCTGACCACGAGAATGTCATGGCCTTATATGCTGATGAACGTGAGGTGACTGGATTACTAACCTATGGGAGAAGAGTACCCCACTATTAATAGAGTGAGAAAATAAGGAAAAGGGGATGAAACCTTTAATAAATATGCATTGGCATAGTAGCATCAGCATAATACATAAAAGTTATATCCGGGCCTGTCTGCCTGGTGGGAGATATAGCTCTTGGGAGTTGCCAGGATGATGACAAGGCAGATGATGATGATGAGGAGGAAGATAACAACAAGTCCTTCAAGATATTCTGCAAGGGATAATCTGAGTATATGGATGCTCAGACACACATTCCATATTATCCCCATATACCTTGTTGAGTGGGAGTGTTTGTAACTTTGCTAACTGTGTTATTAAAAACTACAGCAAATTCAAGAAAGGTTTTTCCTACGTGAGTGTGTTCCAACCATGCACATTAGGGTTTCCAACAGAATAGTCATTCCATGCCTGATTTTGTGACAAGAACCAATCAAATCTCAGCATGTTAGTGGGGAATTCTTAAGTAATCAATATAGTTACTATACAATCAATAGTTCAGGCAACAATTACACAGGCCATAGAATTTCACCAAATAGTTCCTGTATCAAGCCCACTTTGGTTGAGCAAGAGTATATCTTTTAGACAGACATCCAATCTTGACTGAAAGACTTAAGTGATGGAGAATCCACCACACCCCTTGGTAAGTTCTTCCAGTGGTTAATTACAACTGAAGTGAAGGGCCTAACTGTAGAAACATTTTTTAAAAGGTTAGCCATAATGTATATAACATGGTACATAATTTGTTTGTAGTTGTCTGTCCACCCCAGCATATGTTGCTTCTCTTTTTAGATGATTCCTGGAGGCAGGGCCTGTCTTTCTATGTGCTTGACCAACCCCTAGAGCAATGGGGACCTGATCTTGAAGTAGTGCTGTGGTGCTATAGCAAGTAATAAAAATATACTGGCTAACTCTTGACCCTGAATGTTTCTGAGACTGTAGGCAAGCCAGGAATCATTGTGAGCATTATGAATATATAATATTAAGTTGTGTGGCAGAGCTCTGACCTTGCCCCCATGGGTCCTGCGCTTCTAGGCAGTTTATGCTACCCTCAGTGGCTCACTGTGACCCTCCACGTAGCCCTTGTCTCTCTAGGGCTAGGTTTACAGTCTACTGAGTCCTTTTCATCATAGGCCAGCAAGGAGGTTGGTGAGAGAGCTCCCACAATCTTTGTTGTCCCTGGGGGCTTATTTCAGAACAGTTTAGCTTCTTGTCCTGACAGGGGCCTGACTTCCTCTCCTAGGAGGTGTTCTTGTAGTGGTGGATTGGGAGGGAACCCAGGCCTACCTTCTACTCTGGGTTCCAGCCCAGGAACCTTAATGGTAGCAGCTGTTGGCAGCCAGCCTTTCACTGCCAGAGTTGCTACATTTCCCTGGGCCACTTCCCCACAGCTCTCCTGCTTCTGCTTTCTTCACCCTTACCTTGGGGCTCCCTTAACAATGGTTTGAGGGTGTCTTCATTAATCAGCCTTTCAGCCACACTTCCTCTCCTCTGGCTCTCTTCTGCCTGACTGCAGTGAGCCCTTTTGATAGTATCAGTGGGGCCTTAATTAGAGTCAGGTGGTCACATTAGCTTAATGGCCTCACCTAACTCTGCAGGTTAATTAGAGTCAGGTATTCTCATTAGCCTGGAGCAGCCCCTGCTCTGGTCAGTCAGGGAACAGAAAACTGTTAATCCAGTGGCCAGTATATCTGCCTTCTGCTGTTCTGCTGTACCCAACTGGCCTGGGTCTATCACAGTTGCAATAATCAGTTACATATTTATTTGCATTTTAATAATTGTAGTTTAAATTACAATTTTAGAGAGTTATTAACAGTTGAGCACCATTACTCCTTTAACTTTTCTCTGATATGCTTTTAAAGAGGCTGTTGAGACATGACCACCTCTTGCCATATGTTGAGGTTTTTGGAAGCACTGGGACTGGTATTATAGACAGATTGTAATTAAATACTCGGCTCCTGCCAGGGTGCTGGAACAATTTGCATAGTGCGGGTGCTGAGAGCCACTGAACCAAACTGTAAACTCTGTATATGATGGAAATGACTTCAAGCCAGGCAGCACCTCCAGCATCCCTAGTTCCAGCACATATGGCTCCTGCTTGCTCATGGTTGCATCTCTGTTTACTATGGGAGTGCCAGACTTCTGGAGGGAACTGTATCTTTTCATTACTCTGGGAATTGCTGCCTCAGTGTTGTCTTAGACATACTAATCTGAAAAATGATATTGCATGTCCTCACCCTTGCTGGGAAGCATCTGTAAACCATGCATTTGTGTTGGAAGTAAGTGAGGAAGTCAAAATACCCAGCCTACTCAGAGACTGCCCAGTTCTTCTTCGAGTGATTGCTCATATCCATTCCAGTTAGGTGTGCGCGCCGTGCGTGCACGTTCGTCGGAAACTTTTTACCCTAGCAACTCCAGTGGGCCGGCAGGTCGCCCCCTAGAGTGGCGTCGCCATGACGCCTGATATATACCCCTGCCGGCCCACCCGCTCCTCAGTTCCTTCTTACTGCCGTGTCGGTCGTTGGAACTGTGGAGCACGGCTTTGCTGTCTTCCACGTACCTAGCTCTCCTTTGTTGTACTGTTTATAGTTGTAGTTAGTAGTTAAGTGTAGTTAGTTAAGTAGGAATATAGTAAATAGTTATAAATAATAGTGTAAATATTTGTTAGCTGGTTTGGGCCGTAGCCCTTCCCGGCACCCGGCACCGGGTCCATGCCTGGTTCGCTGGGCTTCAAGCAATGCGCGGCCTGTAAGAAGCCGATGCCGACCAGCGATCCCCATGACGCGTGCCTAAAGTGCCTGGGGGAATCGCACATCTCGGACAAGTGCCGCATTTGTAAGGCTTTTAAGCGTAGGACAAAGAAGGAGAGAGACCAGAGACTGAGGACTCTCCTTATAGAAGCGGCACTCGACCCGGCAGCTTCACAGACCGTCACCTCTACACCGGCACCGGACCGCGCCAGCACCGGAAAGACTCCCCGGCACCGACTTTCCCCGGCACCAGGTCCCGAAGCAAGGCCCTCGAAGTCTGCAACTCCATCCAGACAGACTCGAGTGGAGCGCCCGGCACCTGCCTCTGCCGCGGCACCACCGACAGGAATCCCATCGACTCTGGGCCCGGAGGGTCTGTCGAGTCCGGTCCCGCCTAGCTCCCCCATAAGATCTGGGGTTGAGCTATTGGTCCCATCGACGCCGGAGACCTTCGCCTCGGCACGGGACCTAATTGCCCTGACTGAGCCAACTCAGCCTCCACCCCCGGTACCTCCGGTGAGGGTTGTGTCCAGAGGCAAACCGATGATGAGAGCGCCGTCTCGGGACTCACGCTCGCTGTCGAGGTCCCGTCACTGTGGTCGCTCCAGATCCCGGCGCCGCTCGCAGTCCTGGCACCGCTCCCCTTGGCGGTACCGGTCGCACTCGCAGCACTGATCATCCTCCGGGCAGTCCCGGTCTGGCTCTAGTCATCGATACCGGCACCGGGACTCTAGGAACCATTCCCGTCGTCGATCAGCTCCCCAGTAGACCTCCCAGCACCGAGCTGGTGGCAGGTCCCGGCACCGCGTCGGTGGCAGGTCCCGGTCCCGATCCCGGCACCGAGTCCAAGACAGACCCCGGTCCCGATCCCGGCACCGGTATGACTCCCGGTACCGGTCCCCGACACCGAGAACATCTTCGGCGCCAGGACGAGGAGATTCTTACCAGCTGCGGTCGGCCCCTCCATGGCCTTCCAGACAGCCATCTGTGTCGTCGCAGGCGGACAGTGTTTATGCACTGGGCACAGACAGGCAAGTGGCCCCTTTTCAAGACCCTCCTCAACAGGACCAGGGACCGCAGCAGTGGGGGTTCTGGACACCCTGGGTGTATCACCAAGCCCAGGGCCCCCAACAGCTTCCTCCTAGGCCTGCGATGACGGAGCACAGGGCGCCGGAGGCGTCGCTGTCTCGACCCCCTCCTCCCCGGATGGAGAGGATGGGTCAAAACAGCAAGACCCTGAGCTCCCTCCGGAGTAAGAGGCAAGGGCTCAGACAGACCCCCCGCTGGACACTCTCTTGCTAGGGGTCTCCTCATTGTCTTCTCCCGATGAGGCTGTGGCAGGCACCTCTTCCTCTAGCCCTCCTCCACTAGATCACAGGGCACATCAGGACCTCCTCAGGCACATAGCGCAGAACTTGAGCCTGCAAGCTGAGGAGGTCTCCGAGATCGAGGATCCCGTCGTCAGCATCCTCTCCTCTGATGCTCCCACCAGGGTCGCCCTGCCCTTTATTTGGACGATCCAGGCCAATGCCAATACGATCTGGCAATCGCCGGCCTCCATTCCCCCTACTGCACGGGGCGTCGAGCGGAAGTACATGGCCCCCTCCAAGGGCTATGAGTACCTCCACATTCACCCGATACCGTGCTCCCTCATGGTGCAGTCAGTGAACGAGAGGGAGCGTCATGGATAAGAAGCCCCAGCTCCCAAATCCAAGGAGTCCAGGTGTATGGACCTCCTCGGCCGCAAGGTCTATTTGACGGGGGCCCTTCAGCTCAGGGTGTCCAACCAGCAAGCCCTTCTTAGCCACTACGCCTTTAACTCTTGGGTGGTAGCGGATAAGTTTAAAGAGCTGTTGCCACAGGAGGCGCGTCAAGAATTTGCGGCAATTCTTGACGAGGGCAAGAAGGTTGCAAGAACCTCGTTGCAGGCCTCCTTGGACGCTGTGGACTTGGCTGCTCGTACCCTCGCCTCGGGGGTGACAATGCGCCGCATCTCCTGGCTTCAGGTTTCTGGCCTTCCACCGGAGCTCCAATACACCATCCAGGACCTCCCGTTCGAAGGCCAGGGCCTGTTCTCGAAGAAGACAGACCCCAGACTAAAAAGTCTGAAGGACAATCGGGTCATTATACGCTCCCATGGGATGCACACGCCCGGGACACAACGCAGACCATTCCGGCCGCAACAACAGCAGCAGCGCCGGCTGTACCCCCAGTTCCGCCAGCGGCAGGACCTCAATAGGCGCCGCGGCAGAAATGGAAGGCGCAGACAGTCGGGCAATCAAGGGGGGCAGAACCAAAGCTCCTCTAAAGCCCCACCTGAACCCAAACCTTCGTTTTGAAGGTGCGCCTGACGGCGTAGTACCAGTTTCCCCCACGGATCCTTCCCCCCCGTTTTCCAACCGCCTTTCGTTTTTCCTCCAGGCGTGGACCCAAATAACATCGGACCGCTGGGTCTTACGCACGGTGCAGACGGGATACCGTCTGCAGTTTATGTCTTTTCCTCCCTCCCGCCCCCCACCCTCGTCCCTCTTCAGGGACCCCTCTCATGAGCAATTCCTCCGCCAGGAGGTGCAGACGCTCCTTGACAAAGGAGCCATAGAGGCGGTTCCGGAGAACGAGAAGGGCAAGGGGTTTTATTCCCGCTACTTTCTGATCCCCAAGGCCAAGGGAGGCCTCAGACCCATCCTCGACCTGCGGGAACTCAACAAATATCTGGTGAAGTTGAAGTTCCGCATGGTATCCCTGGGGACCATTATCCCATCTCTGGATCCTGGAGACTGGTATGCCGCCCTCGACATGCAGGACGCTTATTTTCATATCGCCATATGGCCACACCACAGACGTTTCCTTCGGTTCGTGGTCGACCGCCATCACTACCAATTAGCTGCCCTCCCATTTGGCCTCTCTACGGCCCCGAGGGTATTCACCAAATGCATGGCTGTTGTTGTCGCACATCTTCGACGCAGTCGCATTCACGTGTTCCCTTACCTCGACGATTGGCTGATTCGGGGCACCTCAGAGCTGCAGGTCCGCAGCCAGGTCCGCAGGATCACTGGCCTGTTTACTACCTTGGGCCTCATGATCAACGTGGACAAGTCCACTCTGCTCCCCTCGCAGAGGGTAGAGTTAATTGGGGCCGTCCTGGACTCCACCTTGGCCAGGGCCCTTCTACCGTTGCCCAGGTTCCAGTGGCTGTCGACCATCGTTCAGTGCTTGCTGGCGGCCCCCCTGACCTCTATAAGGACATGCCTAACCCTGTTAGGCCACATGGCGGCCTGCACGTTTGTGACAGGGTATGCACGGCTCTGCATGAGGCCCCTCCAATCTTGGCTCATCACACAATACCGGCCGGCCAGACAGTCGCTAGACACGCTTGTCACAATCCCCCAGGGGGTGTTGGATTCCCTCGGCTCGTGGCTAGACCAGTCCGTCGTGTGTGCGGGGCTCCCATTTCACCCATCCCAGCCCTCGGTGTCCCTAACAACGGATGCCTCAGATCTCGGCTGGGGGGCCCACCTGGGAACTCTGAGGACACAGGGCCTGTGGTCCCCGCAAGAGATGGATCTACACATCAACATGCGGGAGTTGAGAGCGGTCCGCCTTGTTTGTCAAACGTTCTGTCACCAGCTTCGAGGTCGTTGTGTCGCGGTATTCACCGACAACACGATGACCATTACTATATCAACAAGCAGGGCAGCACCAGATCCTCTCCCCTATGTCATGAGGCGATGCGACTCTGGGTCTTTTGTATAGCCCACTCCATTCACCTCACGGCTTCCTTCCTCCCCGGAGTACAGAACATGCTGGCGGACCACCTGAGCAGGTCCTTCCTCTCGCATGAGTGGTCCCTCCGCCCGGACATCGCCCTCTCGATCTTCCAGAGGTGGGGTTGTCCCCGTGTGGACCTCTTCGCGTCCGGGGGGAACAGGAAATGCCAGGCGTTCTGCTCCTTTCAGGGCCGGGAACCCAGGTCTATAGCGGACGCCTTCCTTATTCCGTGGACGACCCACTTGTTCTATGCGTTCCCTCCATTCCCACTAGTCCACAAGGTCCTTCTGAACGTGTGCAGGGACAGGGCCCGCGTGATTATGGTAGCCCCAGCGTGGCCCAGGCAGCATTGGTACCCCATGTTGCTGGACCTGGCCATAGCCAACCCAGTCCCCCTGCCCCTTCACCCAGACCTGATCACCCAGGACCACGGTACTCTCTGTCACCCGGACCTCCAGTCGCTGCACCTAGCAGCGTGGCTCCTGCGTGGCTGACCAGATCCGAGTTACACTGCTCTACCCCGGTACGTGAGGTACTCTTGGGCAGCAGGAAACCTTCCACTAGAGCGACGTACTCGGCCAAGTGGAAGCGTTTCTCCTGTTGGTGCACAGAGAGGGGTTTCCTCCCTATGGAAGTTTCGGTCGCCAATATATTGGACTATATTTGGTCCCTCAAGCAACAGGGCCTGGCGATATCATCCCTTCGGGTTCACCTGGCGGCTATCTCCACCTTTCACCCGGGTGGGGATGGCCGCTCCGTTTTCTCTCACCTGACGGTGACTAGGTTCCTTAAGGGGCTGGAACGTCTATACCCCAACGTCCGACCCCCTGCCCCTACCTGGGATCTTAACCTGGTTCTGACTCGGCTCATGGGGCCCCCCTTTGAGCCGTTAGCGACTTGTTCCCTGCTCTATCTTTCTTGGAAGATTGCCTTTCTAGTAGCCATTACCTCAGCTAGACGGGTGTTGGAACTCCGGGCACTCACGGTAGATCCCCCGTAGACGGTCTTCCATAAAGATAAGGTGCAGCTGAGACCGCACCCTGCCTTTCTCCCCAAGGTGGTCTCAGCCTTTCACGTCAACCAGGAAATCTTCCTCCTGGTTTTTTTCCCGAAGCCTCATTCCTCACGCAGGGAGCAACAACTCCACTCGCTTGATGTCCGTCGGGCTCTCGCGTTTTATGTGGAGAGGACCAAACCCTTCCACAAATCCCCCCAGCTTTTCGTGGCAGTAGCGGACCGCGTTAAGGGGCTTCCCATTTCCTCGCAGAGGTTATCCTCGTGGGTAACATCCTGTATCAGGACCTGCTATGACTTGGCTCACATTCATACGGGCCGTGTGACTGCGCATTCTACCAGGGCGCAGGCGTCGTCGTTGGCTTTCCTCGCCCACGTGCCCATCCAGGAGATCTGTCGGGCAGCGACCTGGTCATCGGTCCACACCTTTGCTGCCCACTATGCCCTGGTCCAGCAGTCCAGAGAGGACGCGGCTTTCGGATCTGCAGTGCTCCATGCCGCGACTTCTCACTCCGACCCCACCGCCTAGGTATGGCTTGGGATTCACCTAACTGGAATGGATATGAGCAATCACTCGAAGAAGAAAAGATGGTTACTCACCTTTGTAACTGTTGTTCTTCGAGATGTGTTGCTCATATCCATTCCACACCTGCCCTCCTTCCCCACTGTCGGAGTAGCTGGCAAGAAGGAACTGAGGAGCGGGTGGGCCGGCAGGGGTATATATCAGGCGCCATGGCGACGCCACTCTAGGGGGCGACCTGCCGGCCCACTGGAGTTGCTAGGGTAAAAAGTTTCCGACGAATGTGCATGCGCGGTGTGCACACCTAACTGGAATGGATATGAGCAACACATCTCGAAGAACAACAGTTACAAAGGTGAGTAACCGTCTTTTCCTTTGGGTTTAGAGGGAGGCGCTATTTAGATTTTGTATAGTTAATATTTAATTTATCAGAAAAACATGATTTTCCTTTCCTTTCAATTTACTTTCTCTCATTTTGGAGATTTTTTTCCCCCTATCACTCTCATACAAGCAGCTGATCTTCATTATTCTGAGTACTGATTTGCCTAAAAGAAAATGTACTATAAGGGAATAATATTAACTTGACAGAGAAATAGAGCTGAATGATATAAGTCTTTTCCTTCTCTAACATGTATGAGTCTATGAAACCATGGCATAGGGAACAGCAACTCTGACCCACCTCCTTCCTTTTTTTTAGTTAATCTCTATCAACTTTTTAATATAGATTCTCATGTTTGTCATATGAATTAGTAATTAATGTGATCCTATTCCTCATGTTAATATGTTCATTGAAAGTGACATAGAAGGAAGGGCATTTTGATCTACAGAGAATTAATTAGCATGTACTTTTCAGTATATCATCTAGTGTTAATTAGCAGTTAAACCATTTTTTTGTGCATGACCTGATGATTTAAATACACTGTTCTGTTACGGCAACCCTGGGGGAAAGTAACTTGAAAGGGTATTTTCTTCTTGAAAATGGAACTTTGTGCATCAGCTTTCTTACTGCTGCACAGTGTTGAAGTATCAGATCTTTCTCTCAGTCCTTCCACAATATGAAATTCTACATAATAAACCATGACATAGACAAACAGCAGTGGTGGCACTAATCAAATAAAATAATGTTATGGGTTTCTCTGAAATTTATGTCTATATTTAGGAGTTGGATAGCACCATTTGAATCTTCATAAAAACAACTGGCATAAATCAATACTGCTGCAGTGACTTCAATGAAGCTATGCCAATTTATACAAAATGATAATCTGGCTCAAGGAATTCTAGAAATATCAGAAGGTGAAATAGTCCAGTATGCTTGTGCTTTTTTGGATACCATTTCCTTCTTAGGATGTCCAATGAACACATCTAGACATTTTTTTGCTCCAGTTGTTTTGAGGGGCACTCTTTTTTATTATCTATGTTATAAAATGATTCTGCCCAAGTTCTTCTTCGAGTGATTGCTCACATCCATTCCAGTTAGGTGTGCGCGCCGCGCGTGCACGTTCGTCGGAAACTTTTTACCCTAGCAACTCCAGTGGGCCGGCAGGTCGCCCCCTGGAGGTGCGCCGCCATGGCGCCCAATATATAACCCTGCCGGCCCACCCGCTCCTCAGTTCCTTCTTACCGCCGTGTCGGTCGTTGGAACTGTGGAGCGCAGCTTAGCTGTCCTCCACGTCCCTAGCTCTCCTTGTTATCTCTCGATTATCTCTCGTACTGTTAATTAGATTGTTGAGTGTAGATAGTAGTACTTAAGTTAATAGGTTGTAAATAGTTCTTCGCCGGGGGCTTAGCCCTTCACGGCACCCGGCACCGGGCTCATGCCTGGTTCGTCGGGCTTCAAGCAGTGTGCGGCCTGCAAGAAGCCTATGCCCACCAGCGACCCCCACGACGCGTGCCTGAAGTGCCTGGGGGAATCGCACAGATCGGACAAGTGCCGCATCTGCAAGGCTTTTAAGCCAAGAACAAAGAAGGAGAGGGATCAAAGACTCCGAACTCTCCTTATGGAGGCGGCACTTGACCCGGCGGCTTCGCAGGCCGTGATCTCGATGCCGGCAACGGATCGCACCGGCACCGGAAAGACTCCCCGGCACCGACCTTCTCCGGCACCGGGGACAGAACCGAGGCCGTCGAAGTCTACTACTCCGGCCAGGCAGACCCGACTGGAGCGCCCGGCCTGAACACCGGCCGCGGCGCCGCCGGCACCGTCGACTCCGGGCCCGGCGGGTCCGTCGAGTCCGGTGCCGCCAAGCTCCCCCATGAGATCTGGGGCTGAGATATTGGTCCCATCCATGCCGGAGACCTTCGCCTCGGCTCGGGACCTCATAGCACTGACTGAGTCCACTCAGCAGCCACCCCCGGTACCTCCGGTGCGGGTCGTGTCCCGAGGCAAGCCCATGATGTCGGCACCGTCTCGGGACTCACGCTCACGATCGAGGTCCCGACGCCACGGTCGCTCCAGCCGCCGCTCGCAGTCCCGGCACCGCTCCCCTCGGCGGTACCGGTCGCACTCGCGGCGCCAGTCGGCCTCAAGGCAGTCGCGGTCGGACTCCAGCCGCCGATACCGGCACCGCGACTCCAGGAGCCAGTCCTGACATTACTCGCCGCACCGGTCGACCTCCCGGCACCGAGTTGGTGGCAGGTCCCGGTCTCGGTCGACCTCCCGGCACCGAGCTGGTGGCAGGTCCCGGTCCCGGTCGACCTCCCGGCACTGAGCTGGTGGCAGGTCCCGGTCCCGATCCCGGCACCGTTTTGACTCCCGGCACCGGTCCCCGGCACCGAGACATTCGTCCATGCCGACCCGCGCAGACCCTTACCAACCAGGGTCAGCTCCGCCGTGGCCTTCTAGACAGCCGTTGGTCTCTTCCCAAACGGACAGCGGGTATGCGCTGGGCACCGACCGGCAGGCGGCGCTATTTAGCAATCCGCCACAACAAGACCAAGGCCCGCAGCAATGGGGGTTCTGGACACCCTGGGCATACCATCAAGCCCAGGGGCCCCAACAGCTCCCTGCTAGGCCTGCGACGGCGGAGCGCAGGGTGCCAGAAGCCTCATTGTCTCGCCCCCCTCCCTCCCCGGATCGGGAGGAAGGGTCCAAGCAACAAGATTCCGCTCTGGCTCCTGAGGCAGAGGCGAGGGCCAAGGGAGACCCTCCATTAGACACTCTCTTGCCGGGGGTCTCCTCATCCTCCTCCCCTGATGAAGAGGTGGCTGGTACCTCCTCCAACAGCCCCCCCCCCCCGCTGGATCTCAGAGCGCACCAAGACCTCCTCCGACGAGTAGCCCAGAATCTGAGTCTGCAAGCCGAGGAGGTCTCGGAAATAGAGGATCCGATTGTCACCATCCTCTCAGCAGATGCTCCCACCAGGGTCGCCCTGCCCTTCGTAAGAACCTTCCAGGCCAACGCCAACACCATCTGGCAGTCTCCGGCCTCCATCCCCCCTACTGCGAAGGGCGTCGAAAGGAAGTACATGGCCCCTTCTAAAGGCTATGAGTACCTCCATGTACACCCGACGCCGGGTTCCCTGGTGGTTCAATCGGTGAATGACAGAGAGCGTCATGGGCAGGAGGCTCCAGCCCCCAAATCCAGAGAGGCCAGGCGAATGGACCTCCTCGGCCGTAAGGTATACTCGGCTGGGGCGCTGCAGCTCAGGGTTTCGAACCAGCAAGCCCTGCTGAGCAGATACGCCTTCAACTCCTGGGTGGCAGCAGACAAATTCAAGGAGCTGCTGCCGCAAGACGCTCGCCAGGAATTTGCAGCCATCTTGGATGAAGGCAAGAAGGTTGCACGCACGTCCTTGCAAGCTTCTTTGGACGCTGCAGACTCGGCTGCCCGTACCCTCGCGTCGGGAGTAACGATGCGTCGCATCTCCTGGCTGCAGGTTTCTGGCCTTCCGCCGGAGCTCCAGCATACCATCCAGGACCTCCCCTTTGAAGGCCAGGGCCTGTTTTCTGAAAAGACAGACCCCAGACTCAAGAGTCTGAAAGATAATCGGGTCATTATGCGGTCCCTCGGGATGCACACACCGGTAACGCAACGCAGACCCTTCCGGCCACAGCAACAACAGCAGCGCAGGCCGTATTCCCAGTTCCGCCAGCGGCAGGACCTTTACAGGCGCCGCGGCAGGAATGGAAGGCGCGGGCATTCGGGGAACCAAGGAGGGCAGAACCAAGGCTCCTCTAAGCCCCCGCCTGGACCCAAGCCTTCATTTTGAAGGTGCGCTCGAGGGCGCAGTAACAGTTTCCCCCATGGATCCTTCCCCCCCGTTTTCCAACCGCCTTTCGTTTTTCCTCCCGGCGTGGTCCCAAATAACATCAGACCGCTGGGTCTTACGCACGGTGCAGACGGGATACCGCCTGCAGTTTGTATCATTTCCTCCTTCCCGCCCCCCTTCCTCGTCCCTCTTCAGGGACCCCTCTCACGAGCAATTCCTTTGGCAGGAGGTGCAGACGCTCCTCAGCAAAGGAGCTATAGAGGCGGTTCCGGAAAACGAGAAAGGCAAGGGGTTTTATTCCCGCTACTTTCTGATCCCCAAGGCCAAGGGAGGCCTCAGGCCTATCCTCGACCTGCGAGAGCTCAACAAATACCTGGTGAAGTTGAAGTTCCGCATGGTATCCCTGGGGACCATTATCCCATCCCTGGATCCGGGAGACTGGTACGCCGCCCTCAACATGCAGGACGCGTATTTTCACATTGCCATTTGGCCACACCACAGACGTTTCCTTCGCTTCGTGGTGGGCCTCCTTCATTACCAATTTGCAGTCCTCCCATTTGGCCTGTCCACGGCCCCGAGGGTGTTTACAAAATGCATGGCAGTGGTTGTGGCGCATCTTCGGCGCAATCGTATCCACGTGTTTCCTTATCTGGACGATTGGTTGATTCGGGGCACGTCGGAACAACAAGTCCACAGCCACGTGCGCGTGATCACCGGCATGTTCACCACTTTGGGCCTCTTGATAAACACGGACAAGTCCACCCTGATTCCCACGCAGAGGGTGGAATTCATCGGGGCCGTGCTGGACGCCACTGTGGCCAGGGCCTTACTGCCATTGCAGAGGTTCCAGGCCTTGTCGGCGATCGTTCAACGACTGCGGACAGCCCCCTTGACATCAGTGCGGACATGTCTAGCCCTGTTAGGCCACATGGCGGCTTGCACCTTTGTGACCGGTTACGCTCGGCTCCGCATGAGGCCCCTCCAGTTGTGGCTCATCGATCATTACAGGCCGGCAAGGCAGCCGCTAGACATGCTAATCACAATCCCCCAAGGGGTGTTAGATTCTCTCGGCTGGTGGCTAGACCAGTCCGTGCTATGTGCGGGACTCCCTTTCCACCCACCTCAGCCCTCGGTGTCCCTGACAACGGATGCCTCAGGTCTAGGCTGGGGGGCCCACCTCGGGACCCTGAGAACGCAGGGCCTGTGGTCCCAGGAGGAGGCGGGGTTGCACATCAACATGCGGGAGTTGCGAGCGGTCCGCCTTGCTTGTCAAACGTTCTGCCATCAGCTTCAGGGTCGTTGTATCGCAGTGTTCACCGACAACACGACGACCATGTATTATATCAACAAGCAAGGCGGCACCAGATCCTCCCCCCTGTGTCACGAGGCGATGCGACTCTGGGACTTTTGTGTAGCCCACTCCATTCACCTCACGGCTTCCTTCCTCCCCGGAGTACGGAACACGCTGGCGGATCGATTGAGCAGATCCTTCCTGTCGCACGAGTGGTCCCTTCGCCCGGACGTCGCCCTCTCCATCTTCCGGAGGTGGGGTTATCCCCGGGTGGACCTCTTCGCGTCCAGGGGGAACAGGAAGTGCCAAGCGTTCTGCTCCTTTCAGGGCAGGGAGCCCGGGTCGATAGCGGATGCCTTCCTTATTCAGTGGTCGACCCACCTGTACTATGCGTTTCCCCCGTTCCCTCTGGTCCACAGGGTCCTTCTGAAGGTGCGCAGGGACAGGGCTCACGTGATCATGGTAGCCCCGGCATTGCCCAGGCAGCACTGGTACCCCATGCTGCTGGACCTGACCATAGCCGACCCAGTTCCCCTGCCCCTTCACCCGGACCTGATTACCCAGGAGCACGGGACCCTCTGTCACCCGGACCTGCAGTCGCTGCACCTAGCGGCGTGGCTCCTGCGTGGCTGACTGGTTCTGAGCTGCGCTGCTCCTCGCCGGTGAGGGAGGTGCTTTTGGGCAGCAGGAAGCCTTCCACGAGAGCGACATATTCGGCCAAGTGGAAGCGTTTCTCCTGTTGGTGCGTGGAGAGAAATCTCCGCCCTATGGAAGTGTCGGTGGCCGACATCTTAGACTACGTTTGGTCCCTCAAACAGCAAGGTCTGGCCATATCGTCGTTGCGAGTCCACCTGGCAGCTATCTCCACCTTTCACCCGGGTGCGGATGGTCGTTCTGTTTTTTCTCACCCGACGGTGTCTAGATTCCTTAAGGGGCTGGAACGTTTATACCCTAACGTCCGTCCCCCTGCTCCAACCTGGGATCTTAACCTGGTGTTGTCCCGGCTCATGGGACCCCTCTTTGAACCGTTAGCCACTTGCTCCCTGCTTTTCCTCTCTTGGAAGACTGCCTTTCTAGTAGCTATCACCTCAGCTAGGCGGGTGTCGGAACTCTGGGCTCTTGTGGTAGACCCCCCGTATACAGTCTTCCACAAAGATAAGGTGCAGCTGAGACCACACCCTGCCTTTCTTCCCAAGGTAGTCTCGTCCTTCCACATCAGCCAAGAGATATTCCTTCCGGTTTTTTTCCCGAAACCTCACTCCTCAGGCAGGGAGCAGCAGCTCCACTCGCTTGATGTCCGTAGGGCTCTCGCGTTCTACGTGGAGAGGACTAAGCCCTTCCGCAAATCCCCCCAGCTTTTCATGGCGGTAGCGGACCGCATGAAAGGGCTTCCTATCTCCTCCCAGAGGTTATCCTCTTGGGTGACGTCCTGCATCAGGACCTGTTATGACTTGGCCCATGTCCCTACGGGCCGTGTGACTGCGCATTCTACCAGGGCTCAGGCGTCGTCGCTGGCTTTCCTCGCCCGTGTGCCCATCCAGGAAATCTGTCGGGCAGCGACCTGGTCATCGGTCCACACCTTTGCTTCCCACTACGCCCTGGTCCAGCAGTCAAGAGAGGATGCGGCCTTCGGATCTGCAGTGCTCCATGCCGCTACTTCTCACTCCGACCCCACCGCCTAGGTATGGCTTGGGATTCACCTAACTGGAATGGATGTGAGCAATCACTCGAAGAAGAAAAGACGGTTACTCACCTTTGTAACTGTTGTTCTTCGAGATGTGTTGCTCACATCCATTCCACACCTGCCCTCCTTCCCCACTGTCGGAGTAGCCGGCAAGAAGGAACTGAGGAGCGGGCGGGCCGGCAGGGTTATATATTGGGCGCCATGGCGGCGCCACTCCAGGGGGTGACCTGCCGGCCCACTGGAGTTGCTAGGGTAAAAAGTTTCCGACGAACGTGCACGCGCGGCGCACGCACCTAACTGGAATGGATGTGAGCAACACATCTCGAAGAACAACAGTTCTTCTTCGAGTGATTGCTCACATCCATTCCAGTTAGGTGTGCGCGCCGCGCGTGCACGTTCGTCGGAAACTTTTTTACCCTAGCAACTCCAGTGGGCCGGCAGGTCGCTCCCTAGAGTGGCGCCACCATGGCGCTCTATATATACCCCCGCCGGCCCGCCCGCTCCTCAGTTCCTTCTTACCGCCGTGTCGGTCGTTGGAACTGTGGAGCGCGGCATAGCTGTCCTCCACGTCCCTAGCTCTCCTAGTTTCTATCGCTTGTCTATCGCTTATCTCTAGTTCCATATAGTTGTTAATTAGTATTGTTAAGTAGATAGTTTAGTAAATAGTTGTTAAGTAGTTCTTTGCCGGGGGCTTAGCCCTTCCCGGCACCCGGCGCCAGGCTCATGCCTGTTTCGCCAGGCTTCAAGCAGTGTGTGGCCTGCAAGAAGCCCATGCCTACCAGCGATCCCCACGAAGCGTGCCTGAAGTGCCTCGGGGAATCGCACAGATCTGACAAGTGCCGCATCTGTAAGGCTTTTAAGCCGAGGACAAAAAAGGAGAGGGATCAGAGGCTCCGAACTCTCCTAATGGAGGCGGCACTTGACCCGTCGACTTCGCAGACCGTGGTTTCGGCACCGGCACCGGATCGCTCCGGCACCGAGAAGACTCCCCGGCACCGACCTTCTCCGGCACCGGAATCAGAGCCTAGGCCTTCAAAGTCTGATACTCCGGCCAGGCAGACCCGGCTTGAGCGCCCGGCCTCGACATCGGCCGCGGCGCCGCCGGCACCGTCAGCACCGTTGACTCCGGGCCCGGCGGGTCCGTTGAGTCCGGTGCCGCCGAGCTCCCCCATGAGATCTGGGGTTGAGATAGTGGTCCCATCCACTCCGGAGACCTTCGCCTCGGCTCGGGACCTTATTGCCCTGACTGAGCCCACTCGGCTGCCACCCCCGGTACCTCCGGTGCGGGTTGTGTCCAGAGGCAAGCCCATGCTGTCGGCGCCGCCCAGAGACAGTCGTTCGCCATCCAGGTCCCGACGTCTTGGGCGCTCCAGATCCCGACGCCGCTCGCAGTCCCGGCACCGCTCCCCTCAGCGATACCGGTCGCACTCGCGGCAACGGTCGGCATCGAGACGGTCGCGGTCAGGCTCCAGTCGGCGTCATCGGCACCGCGACTCCAGGAGCAGGTCCCGACGCTACTCGCCGCACCGGTCGACCTCCCGGCACCGAGCTGGTGGCAGGTCCCGGTCTCGGTCGACCTCCCGGCGCCGAGCTGGTGGTAGGTCCCGGTCAACCTCCTGGCACCGAGCTGGGGGCAGGTCCCGGTCGACCTCCCGGCACCGAGCTGGTGGCAGGTCCCGCTACCGAAGCGGCACCCGGTACCGATCAGGATCCCGGCACCGTGATAGATCCCGGTCCCGGTCCCGGTCCCGGCACCGATATGACTCCCGGCACCGGTCCCCGGCACCGAGACGATCCTCCGTGCCGGCCCGCGCGGACCCATACCATCCGGGGTCGGCCCCGCCGTGGCCCTCGAGACAGCCGTCCGTATCTTCTCAGACGGACAGTGGGTATGCGCTCGGCACCGACCGGCAGGCGGCGCTGTTCGGGGATCCGCCGCTGCAAGACCAAGGCCCACAACAGTGGGGATTCTGGACACCCTGGGCATACCATCAGGCCCAGGGCCCCCAGCAGCTCCCTGCCAGACCGGCGACTGCGGAGCGTAGGGCCCCTGAAGCCTCCTTGTCTCGCCCCCCCCCCCTCCCCAGAAGGGGAGGAAGGGTCCAAACAGCAGGACTCCGCTGTGGCTCCGGAGACAGAGGCGAGGGCTGAGGATGACCCTCAGTTGGACACTATCGTGCCTGGGGTCTCCTCATCCTCCTCCCCGGATGAGGCGGTGGCGGGTACCTCCTCCAACAGTCCCCCCCCGCTGGATCTCAGGGCGCACCAGGACCTCCTCAGGCGTTTGGCTCAAAACCTGAGTCTGCAGGCAGAGGAGGTCTCGGAGATAGAGGACCCAATTGTCACCATCCTCTCTTCCGATGCTCCCACCAGGGTCGCCCTGCCGTTCATACGGACCATCCAGGCCAATGCCAATACTATCTGGCAGTCCCCGGCCTCCATCCCTCCGACAGCGAAAGGAGTCGAGAGGAAGTACATGGCCCCTTCTAAGGGGTACGAATATTTACATGTTCACCCGACTCCCGGTTCACTGGTAGTGCAATCGGTGAACGATAGGGAGCGTCACGGCCAGGAGGCTCCGGCCCCCAAATCCAGAGAAGCCAGGCGGATGGACCTCCTTGGCCGTAAGGTGTATTCGGCTGGGGCGCTGCAGCTCAGGGTCTCTAACCAGCAGGCCCTGCTGAGCAGATACGCCTTTAACTCCTGGGTGGCAGTGGACAAATTTAAGGAGCTGCTGCCACAGGATGCTCGCCAAGAGTTTACGGCCATCCTGGACGAAGGCAAGAAGGTCGCACGCACGGCCTTACAAGCCTCCTTGGACGCTGCGGACTCGGCTGCCCGTACCCTCGCGTCAGGAGTTACGATGCGTCGCATCTCCTGGCTGCAGTTTCCGGCCTTCCGCCGGAGCTCCAGCACACGATACAGGACCTTCCTTTCGAAGGCCAGGGCCTGTTTTTCCGATAAGACAGACCCCAGACTTAAGAGTCTAAAGGACAACCGGGTCATTGCGCGGTCCCTCGGGATGCACACCCCCGTGACACAGCGTAGACCCTTTAGGCCGCAACAACAGCAGCACCGTAGGCCGTTTTCCCAGTTCCGCCAGCGGCAGGACCTTTACAGGCGCCGCGGCAGGAACGGCAGGCGCAGGCAGTCTGGGAACCAAGGGGGGCAGAACCAAGGCTCCTCGAAACCCCCGCCTGGTCCTAAACCTTCATTTTGAAGGTGCGCCCGAGGGCGCGGTAACAGTTTCCCTTATGGATCCTTTCCCCCCGTTTTCAAGCCGCCCTTCGTTTTTCCTCCCGGCGTGGTCCCAAATAACATCGGACCGCTGGGTCTTAAGCCTGGTGCAGACGGGATACCGCCTGCAGTTTGTTTCGTTTCCTCCTTCCCGCCCTCCTTCCTCGTCCCTCTTCAGGGACCCCTCTCACGAGCAATTCCTTCGACAGGAGGTGCAGACGCTCCTGAGCAAAGGAGCTATAGAGGCGGTTCCGGAGAACGAGAAAGGCAAGGGGTTTTATTCCCGCTACTTTCTGATCCCCAAGGCCAAGGGGGGCCTCAGGCCTATCCTCGACCTGCGAGAACTCAACAAATACCTCGTGAAGTTGAAGTTCCGCATGGTATCCCTGGGGACCATTATTCCATCCCTGGATCCGGGAGACTGGTACGCCGCCCTCGACATGCAGGACGCGTATTTCCACATTGCCATTTGGCCGCGCCACAGACGCTTTCTCCGCTTCGTTGTGGGGGCTCTTCATTATCAGTTTGCAGTCCTCCCATTCGGCCTGTCCACGGCCCCGAGGGTGTTTACAAAATGCATGGCAGTTGTCGTGGCGCATCTTCGGCGCAACCGTATCCACGTGTTCCCTTATCTGGACGACTGGTTGATTCGGGGCACGTCGGAACAGCAGGTCAGCAGCCATGTCCGCCTGATCACCGCCATATTTGCAAGTCTGGGCCTCTTGATAAACACAGACAAGTCCACTCTGAGGCCCACGCAGAAGGTGGAATTTATCGGGGCGGTCTTGGATGCCACTGTGGGCAGGGCCTCGCTACCTCTGCAACGGTTCCAGACCATGGCGGCGATCGTTCAACGCTTGCGGTCAGCCCCGTTGACGTCAGTGAGGACATGTCTAACCCTGTTAGGCCACATGGCGGCGTGCACTTTTGTGACCGGCTACGCTCGGCTCCACATGAGGCCTCTCCAGCTGTGGCTTATCAGCCGTTACAGGCCGCAAAGGCAACCTTTAGACATGTTAGTCACAATTCCCCAGAAGGTCTTAGATTCTCTCGGCTGGTGGTTGGACCAGTCCGTATTATGTGCGGGTCTTCCCTTTCACCCCTCTCAGCCATCGGTATCCCTGACAACGGATGCCTCAGATCTGGGCTGGGGGGCCCACCTAGGGACCCTGCGGACACAGGGCCTGTGGTCCCAGGAGGAGGTGGGGCTCCACATCAACATACGGGAGTTGAGAGCGGTCCGCCTTGCTTGTCAAGCGTTTCTCATCAGCTTCAGGGTCGTTGTGTCGCCGTGTTTACGGACAACACGACGACGATGTACTATATCAACAAGCAGGGCGGCACCAGGTCCTCCTCCCTGTGCCACGAGGCGATACGTCTCTGGGACTTTTGCGTAGCCCACTCCATTCACCTCAGGGCTTCCTTCCTCCCTGGAGTACGGAACACTCTGGCAGATCGATTGAGCAGATCCTTCCTGTCACACGAGTGGTCCCTTCGCCCGGATGTCGCTCTCTCCATTTCCGGAGGTGGGGTTATCCCCGGGTGGACCTCTTCGCGTCCAAGGGGAACAGAAGTGCCCAGCGTTCTGCTCCTTTCAGGGCAGGGAGCCGGGGTCGATAGCGGATGCCTTCCTCATCCAGTGGTCGACCCACCTGTACTATGCATTTCCCCCGTTCCCTCTGGTCCACAAGGTCCTCCTGAAGGTGCGCAGGGACAGGGCGCTCGTGATCATGGTGGCCCCGGCGTGGCCCAGGCAGCACTGGTACACCATGCTGCTGGACTTGGCCATAGCCGACCCAGTTCCCCTGCCCCTTCATCCGGACCTGATTACCCAGGACCACGGGACCCTCTGTCACCCAGACCTGCAGTCGCTGCACCTAGCGGCCTGGCTCCTGCGTGGCTGACTGGCTCAGAGCTGCGCTGCTCTACGCCCGTGAGAGAGGTGCTCTTGAGCAGCAGGAAACCGTCCACAAGAGCCACATATTCAGCGAAATGGAAGCGCTTCTCCTGTTGGTGCGTAGAGAGAAATCTCCGCCCTATGGAAGTTTCGGTTTCCGAAATATTAGACTACGTTTTGTCCCTCAAAGGGCAAGGTCTGGCTTTATCGTCATTGCGAGTCCACCTAGCAGCTATCTCCACCTTTCACCCGGGTGTGGACGGTCGCTCCGTTTTTTCTCACCCGACGGTGTCGAGATTCCTTAAAGGGCTGGAACGTTTATTCCCTAACGTCCGTCCCCCTGCCCCAACCTGGGATCTTAACCTGGTGTTGTCCCGGCTCATGGGACCCCCCTTTGAGCCGTTAGCTACTTGCTCCCTGCTCTACCTCTCTTGGAAAACTGCCTTTCTAGTGGCTATCACCTCAGCTAGACGGGTGTCGGAGCTCCGAGCTCTGGTGGTAGACCCTCCATATACGGTCTTCCACAAGGATAAGGTGCAGCTGAGGCCACACCCTGCTTTTCTGCCCAAGGTGGTCTCAGCCTTTCATATCAACCAAGAGATTTTCCTTCCGGTTTTTTTCCCAAAACCTCACTCCTCAGGCAGGGAGCAGCAGCTCCACTCGCTGGATGTCCGTAGGGCTCTCGCGTTCTACATAGAGAGGACTAAGCCCTTCCGAAAATCCCCCCAACTTTTCGTGGCGGTAGCAGATCGTATGAAAGGTCTTCCTATCTCCTCCCAGAGGATATCCTCTTGGGTTACGTCCTGTATCAGGACTTGTTATGACTTGGCCCATGTCCCTGCGGGCCGTGTGACTGCGCATTCTACCAGGGCGCAGGCGTCGTCGCTGGCTTTCCTAGCCCGTGTGCCCATCCAGGAAATCTGTCGGGCAGCGACCTGGTCATCGGTCCACACCTTTGCTTCCCACTACGCCCTGGTCCAGCAGTCGAGGGAGGATGCGGCCTTCGGAACTGCAGTGCTCCGGGCCGCGACTTCTCACTCCGACCCCACCGCCTAGGTATGGCTTGGGAGTCACCTAACTGGAATGGATGTGAGCAATCACTCGAAGAAGAAAAGACGGTTACTCACCTTTGTAACTGTTGTTCTTCGAGATGTGTTGCTCACATCCATTCCACACCCGCCCTCCTTCCCCACTGTCGGAGTAACCGGCAAGAAGGAACTGAGGAGCGGGCGGGCCGGCGGGGGTATATATAGAGCGCCATGGTGGCGCCACTCTAGGGGGCGACCTGCCGGCCCACTGGAGTTGCTAGGGTAAAAAAGTTTCCGACGAACGTGCACGCGCGGCGCGCACACCTAACTGGAATGGATGTGAGCAACACATCTCGAAGAACAACAGTTACAAAGGTGAGTAACCGTCTTTTACAAAGGTGAGTAACCGTCTTTTCTCTAGTTCAGTGGTTCTCAACTAGAGGTACATGTGCCCCAGTATGCAGAGGTTTTCCAGGGGATACATCAATTAATCTAGATATTTGCCTAGTTTTACAACAGGCTACATAAAAAGCACCAGTGAAGTCAGTAGAAACTAAAATTTCATACAGACAATGACTTGTTTATATTGCTCTATAGACTATACACTGAAATGTAAGTACAATATTTATATTCAGTGGATTTATTTTATAATGATATGGTAAAAATGAGAAAGTAAGCAATTTTTCAGTAATAGTGTGCTGTGACACTTTTGTATTTTTAAATCTGATTTTTGTAAGCAAGTCGTTTTTAAGTGAGGTGAAACTTGCAGTACGCAAGACAAATCAGGCTCCTACTTTCCTCATTTGTAGGTTACATCCCCCAAATTTTGGTACCTTTTTTTCAGTGCTCCATTAACTTTATTGAGTACTTTCATCATTTTGAATACATCCATTAGATTTCTTTGAAGTCTTATTTTCTAGTAAATCCAACTCCCTTGACCTCTTCTCATAAGATTATTCAGAGCAGGTATCCCTTTTTTGCCTTATGTTGCGTACAGTCTTACACAAGTCTTATGTTTCTTTTTAACTTTTACTTTTTTACTACAGTTGAGAGATGATTTAACACTACGGAATCAGGTTGTTTTGTATTCATATGGGAGAAATAACAGGAACTGGGAGACAAAACCAAGTGAGCAGCAAGTTTCTGTGTTGTTGCCTTGACTTCTTTGGAATGGCAGAATGTAATGAAAAGTAAAAGATGATGTGTGACTAAAAAGGAAATACAATACATTTACACAAGTGGCAGATTTTTTCTAGACAGTTTATGCCCACCCAGTCCTGAGGCTGGTAAGTGGAAATTTTTTTAATAACCATGATGACAAGGCTTTTTGTCTAATCTGAATGGGTCTGATGAAGGCATTTGTATAATAGACTAAGAAGTCCAAGACTATCTCAGTTAGATGCACAAATAGACTTCCTATTTTTACAATACAGTAAGTGTGGACTTTCTATCCTGCATCATCATGACTGACTGACACTTTCAGACCAGTTGTAGAAGACTATGTATGACTGTTGTTTCTGCTGTTTGTCCGTCATGCATGCAGCTATTTTGCACATGTGCTCTAACATGAAAGCTCATCCCTTAGTCTGTGAATGGTCCTAATTAACAAGCATAAATTTGGATTTGAAGGACTATGCAGTACATTAGACCTTTGAGGAAAAAGAGATGAGATCAATTAAAACTATGAAGATTTGTTGGGTCAAATAGCCTTTTTCTGTTCCTAAAATTCTTTGTGTTTTAATTAGATCTGGGCAAACAATTTGCAGGAAATAATTTACTGAAAGAATTTAGCCATTTTCCCTGTGAATTCCTTCTGTACTGTCTGTGAGCAGATTGTAATTTCTTCCAAATTAATCATAATTCAAATATAATCATTTTAAAAAAAATCTATGGATTGGTTGTAAGCAATTTATTATGAGTATTCAGTATCTGATATTTGGTTAGCTGTTTCACTGTTTTCAGTGGAAAGCAATTCAGAAGTCTCTGCTTAGATCTAGATTCAGATTAGTTATAGGTAAGATTTTGGATGTTGAGGTGTGAGGATGAAGCAGGATTTATATTCAAATGTGACAACGTTTTATGAGTTGTTCACATGAATTTTCAACTCAGAATATCCCATTTCATTCAATCTGGGCTACCTTGAGATGATCTGGAATATAGGTCCCTTCTAGTTTTAGAACTAATTTAGAATCAAAAGTGTAAGGAAGATTCAAATTTAAGGATTTAAATTTAACCCTCTACAGAAGTCCAGGTGGTTTGGATTTGAAATTCATGTTAACAGACCACATCTCCTAGAAATCAACATTCTAGGTAAAAATTGTCATTTTAAATACAGTGCCCTGGTGCTGAATGTTCTAAGTGCAGCCTCTTTTGAAGCAGGAAGAGCTAACAAAGTGTGCTTGTTGTCTAAAGCTCACCTTGGTAATGTGTCACAGACAAAGCTGTAGATACATGGCTGTCTAAGATGTGGTTTATGAGACAATAAAGTCTTCTCTGGAGAGACTTCATGCTCTCATAAAATGTTTTTTAAACATGAAAAATGGATTGAATATCTTTATCTTTATTTGTAGTTTTAGAATTTTAATGTGAATAAACCTCCAGAGCATTTCTGAGATTGGGGCCTGCATTCTAAATCCTCTCAGATGACTTGAAAAGCAGGCCTCAGTTCTACCCACATTACATATTTAAATTTATACATTTGCAAGATAAAGGGAATAGAATAAAATGTAAGACTGATGTGAAACTAGACAATGTTTGAAATATCAATCACATCCGCTCCTATGTCTTTTTAAAAAGCCTGAGTCATATTAGTTTTAAATTGCATTTTGTATGTGTGAGTCTATCCTGTCCTGTGGTGGGTGAAGAGTCATAAGGAGGTTCAGACACACTGTTCCAACTCTGGAAAACCATTTTTCAAAAGCCAAACAGTGAGGGGCCTGCTCTGCTCATTAACATCCATTCATTAGCATGTCAGATGACACAGGGGCCAGCTATAGGTTATGTACAATAATAATTTGTCCTAGTAAAAATACTTAAAATATGTTCACATACTTCATTCTTCCTTTTTTGTTTTGTTCCTATTCTAGCTCGGAAAAGGTTTACTTGGAAGATTTAAAATAGCCTGAAACCTATCATCTCAAAAGCCTCAGCCTTAGGTTTACTGAGATGGTCTTTCCATTGTCCTTTCGATACTCCTTCCCCTTGAAGAAACCAGTGTAAAAATGCTTATAATTACTTCCATCCCCCAAGCCCTAGTCACCCTTTGCCTGGTGCTTAGAGACCGTATTATGGAGTGTGTGAATTGCAGAATCTTGACTCAGTCATTGGCAGAGGAATTAAACTCACAGTTTCTAGGTCAAGTAATACAACAATGTGTAAAGATGCAGTGGTAGCAGCTTTTATTCATATCTGGTTTCCCCTCTTTGTTTATCTTTTTTCATGACTTCCCTCTCACTTTCCATAGGCATATTGGTACCTGTGCTTTCAGGAAAACCTATTACTGCTTGTATGAGTGAGTAGCGTAAATATGGGCTCCTTGAAGAGCCTGGAGGCTTATAAATCATCATCCACTAAATGATGAACAGGGAGAACAGAGTAAGGTTGGCCCAATATTCTTTATTCATCATCATGGGATGGAGAGTGGAGAGAATAAAGGAGAATGCTTTAAAGAAAACTCTCCTTTGATTTGTGCCTAATGATCCAGAAATGTACAGCTCAGTAAAGTTGAAGTCATCGCTTTATATCTTTTTGGTGCTCAGTGGTGACAACAGGGGGCATGATGAATTCTTTTGATCTAAACAGGAATATCATATTACAGGCCTGCACAACTCATAAAGCGGCGAGGGCCACATTACTCCAAAGAAAACAGCGAGGGCTGAAACCTCCCGGCCCCACAGAAACACCCTGCCCAGGGCTGCCCAGCCCTGCGGAAACAAACCCTCTTTCCCCAGCACTGCCCCACCAAAACAGCTGTGGGCCAAAAAGAAAGGTTGAGGGTGGGGAGGTGATACTTTATTTTAAATCAATGGGGGGCTCCCAGCTGAAGAGGTGGCTGGGAGCCCTCAGGGTCAAATTAAAGGACCTGGGGCTCCGGCGGCTGGCGGCTTGCTGCCCCAAGCAAAAAAAAACTTTGGCTACCCCCCATCCCAGCCCTGGGCTCCCCCCTGTACCCCTCTGCTGCCCCAGTCCTGGGCCCTCCCCCCACCGACCCACATCCCCTGCTGCCCCAGTGCTGGGCTTCCCCCTTTCCTCCCCACCAGTGCCCTCCCCCCACCCCACTGCTGCCCCAGCCTTGGGCTCCCCGCCACCAGTCCCCCCCCCCCACCTCCTGCCGCCCCAGCCCTGGGTCACTGGTAACGCTCCCAGAGCAGGTCATTCAGCAGGAATTTTGGATGTGCACAAAACACAGACAGGATTGCTTCCCATATGGTACAGAGCTGCAGTAAAATGGAACAATTTTCAGCTTGTGTGATTGGAGGATATCTGGATGCATATTATAAGACTGTCCTCCATAATGAGGAAAAGTTGAGGTGCCTTTATTATTCTTTTGTTCCACTCTTTCTTTCTATGGGGAATTTGCCAATGCAATATCACTGTCTTCTTTTTAAACAAACAAAAAGGCAATGACTGTTGAAAATAGCAATTCCAGTCCTAATAAGCATTTCTTGCTCAATTTTATCCTACTTTTTCTACAGCAAGTTACAGTGGATCAGTATATTTGATTTGGGAGAAATGAAGTAACTGCTGCCCAACTGAGCTTGAGCGCTCCTGAATTTGAGGTGTTCAAATCTGGAAGGCAGGTGCTAGATGGGGGGCAGGCCTGTGGGCTCCACGGGGGAGCATGGCAGCAATGTGTCTGGAGCTGCATGGAGCCAGACACGCTGATCTGAGTGGCACGGTAAGGGGGCTGGGGGTTGAAGGGGTAGGGGTTCTGGGGGGCAGTCAAGGACAGGAAGCAGGGGGGTTGGATGGGGTGGAGGTTCAGGGGGCAGTCAGGGGACAGGCAGCAGTTGGATAGGCATGGGAGTTCCAGGGGTTTATCAGGAGACAGGTAGGGGGTGGGGTCCTGGGGGAAAGTTGGGGTCTCAGAAGGGAGCAGTTGGGGGCAAGGAGAAGGGAGGCTTAGATAGTGGCTGGGATCCCAAGGGGCAGTTAGGGGCAGGGGGTCTCAGGAGGGGGCAATCGGGGGATAGGCATTTAGATAGGGGGTGGGGTCCTGGGGGACAGTTAGGGGAAGGGGTCCTGGGAGAGGAGTATCAGGGGACAAGGACCAGTGGTGTTAGATAGGGGGTGAGGGTCCTGGGGGCCAGCTGGGGCAGGGTCCGGGGAGGGGGCAATCAGCGGCCCGCGAGCTGGGATTCAAGGCAGCCCAGAGCCTTTGACTCCTGGCCGCGGCTTGAATTTAAAGGGCTCTGAGCTCCCCGCTGCTGCAGGCAGCGCAGAGCCCTTTGATTCCCAGCCACAGCTGGGATTTAAAGAGCTCTGGGCTCCTCATTCCCGGCCGCGGCTGGGATTTAAAGGGCTCTGTGCTCCCTGCCGCTGCCAGAAGCGCAGAACCCTTTGAATCCCTGCCGTGGCCGGGATTCAAAGGGCTCTGGGCTGCCCACAGAGCGCTGTATGCGGGGGATTTAGAATCTCCCCACAGGCTGCACAGTGAGGCTCCGCGGGCTGTATGTTGTGCAGGCCAGATCTAGTCAATACATTTCTAAAATGCTTTGGGTTAAAAATCTGCATATGAAATGCACTATATAAAAAGCAATTCCAGCTTTTACATGGAGGGGTTATCCTGTCAGTATCTCTTCTGTGAAGTGAAGTCCAAAACGTTAATTGTTAGTGAAACTTATCTCATCTCTGCATTGATCCCCCATGTGAAACACATATTGTATTTTATAATGTAGTTTTATTTGGGTTTCCAAGGCTGGCCCTAATTTTCAGCTTCTAATTTTCAAAGGCTTAAGGAAAAAAGCTATTCTCAGCTGCTGCATTCTTTATTCTATGAAGTGTTCATGTTATCTTTAAAACATTTTAAGACAGAAAAATGAGTATAATTCTGATGTAGGGTACTGAAGGCCAAGAGACAACACCCCTCTGTTTGTCCACAACTCACATGTAGCAAAGGCAAACGCAAGCTTCTCTACAGTACTTTGCCTTTATTTCTGGTCTTCCTGAGGATAAAGGAGTTGATTTGTATGTTTTGGAGAATGGATGAGTACTCAAAAAAGCTAACACAGACACACTCTTTGAAGCCCTGCTGAAGATGTACTCTACTATGTCTAAAAAAATCAAGTCCTGTGATAAAAAAGCTGGATGAAGTACAACTAAGGGGAAGAAAGAGATCCATGGTTGGATAGAAGAAAGCCAAGTTTGTGGGAGAGCTACGGAAATGTAACTTCCTATGATGTGCAAATGTGTTTATGTTTATTAATTGTTTGGTCTTATTTGCCTTTATGACCACTGCGGCAGGTGAAATGGTAGTTCAAGAATGCAGAATAGGGTCCTGAGTCAGCATTAAATTAGGAGTTGATCCCCTCCACAGTATTGAAGCCCAGGGATCCAAAACCAGTGGATTCCTTGGGAGCTCTAAGATGAAATTCCAGGGTCACCAGTGGCTCCCCCGAAATCCATGAGCTTTGGGGACCAAACAGCCTGATCATTCACTGGAAAGCCATCCTTCCTCACTTACCAAAGTTACCAATGGAAACCTCTACAATAGAACTGCAGTGAATTTCCAGCACCTTGTACAAATTTTTTCCAGGTAGGGGGAATTTGTCTGCCAAACTGCCAGCTCTTTTGGGCAGGAACCTTGTCTTTTATTTGTTGCACGCTTATGGTACTATACAAAATATAAGGATAAAATACATCTCCACTGATTCCCACCCACTTCATCCCTAAAGTACTGCTTACACACATAAATACTCATTATATGTGCAGAACATTGAAAGAAGGAGAAAAGTAAATATTTCTTGGGTCCAAATTCTCCCCATTGCATCATCTTATATATCACAGCTGCACCTCAGTCAGTAACATATAAATTGCTGTAATTCATCCTCTGAGAAGTCTGTAAGAGCAATGCATTGACTGTGTCATTTAACATGGCCATTTGTTATGCACTTGGAAATATCCCTCACAGAGTTTAGAAAACATTACATGTTTTCTTGGAAATGAAGGTCAGGATTCACATTGAAGTTAAACCCTACGCTTTTGGAAAAGAGTGATGGAATCTTTAATGTCCGTCTGAACAGCCAGGCAGACCTCAGTGTAATGTCTCCACTGAAAATCAGAGTGCCTTTATTAATAATGTACAAGCTGAAAATCCTGCCTTTCTATGGCTGAAATCTGAGCAACTTAGGCAGAGCCACTCGACAGTGGTTGTTTGAAATTAATAGGCACACAAGTGAATAGAAAATTAGTGTATCAGGCAAATGAGCCCAAAGCAGTCATGAATGTCATGAATTCACCTTACTACCTTTGTATCCCACATGTTCTTCTAAGCCCCTGCCCTGCCTCCCTTTTTGAGTCAGGAACCCAGAGAGGCCTCAAAGAAGGGGATGATGTCCCCTGGGCAGACTATGCTAATACTGCTAAGATTGTGACCATGCCCTAAGAAGAGATTCTGCAGCCTAGCAGGAAGCACCCCAGGGGGAAGTTTAACTTGGGGTGGAGCATGAGTGGTCCAGACACTGAAACATCCCTTAAGGCTCCAAGTCCCACTCCTGTTGGGAGAGAACCCCCAAGTGGGGAGGAAGGGACACACAGGAGGGACTGATGCCTGTTGCATGTGACCCAGACAGACACTCCAGGATGAGCAGACTGAAGAGAACGGTGGAATCACTGCCTGACCAGTAGGCAAACTGGCCATTGACTGACCACTACAGGTACACAAGTAGAGGATGGAGTATTGAACCCTATCTCTACCTTGTGCACTCATGCAGGGTCTCTGCAATCAGACCCATAAGAACTTGCCTCAAATATGGGTAAGTTACTATTGTTTTGGAATATGTTTGTGAACAATGTCTCTTCTTCCCCCAAATGCTCACAAATGTGTCCTTTCATCTGACAGAGAACGTTACATATATCAATCTGATGCAGAGTTGCAGATTGCATATTTTTGATTTTTTTAAAGTGATACCTCTTTGACTTAGTGCAAAACTATCCATAATGAACAAACTATTTCCTTCTTGTTTTAGCCCTATTCTCCAAAGATAGTCAAAGTTCTAGCCCAGGTGACACCAAGCCACATTTCATCTCAAGCAATTTGAAATGGCAGAGTTATACAATTTGTAATGGAATTTATGTCATGTGGTCAGACCTCACTAAAGAGGTTCCATAGATCAGTCTATAAGATAAATTACAGTATATGAGGAGGACCTGACAACCCATTATGGGCCTGATTGTGCAAACCTTGCTCAGGGCTAAATTCTGCCAACCTCATTCACATAGAGTAATTTACACCTCAGGTAGTCCTACAGCAATCAGTGAGACTACTTGCAGAGTAAGATAATATCCAGTGTGAGTACGTTAGGCAAAATTAAGACCTATGTATTGGGATAGTTGGTGACCAACCAGCATATATTATGCTAATATTAGTGGGACATTCCAGAAATATATGTTATAAGGCAGCAGGCCAAGGGATGTACTGGCCGCTGCTTCCAGCAGCTCCATTGGCATTTCCCCATGCTAATTTTTCCCCTACTGTTACTACTCACACCTTCTTGTCACGGTTTGAAATGGGCCATCCTGATTATCACTACAAAAGTTTTTTTTCTCCTTCTGATAATAGAACAACCTGAATTGATTAGTCTAGTTAGAATTAGTATGAACAACCCCCATTTTTTCATGTTCTCTGTATATTTATATCTTCCTACTGTATTTTTCCGCTGCATGCATCTGATGAAGGCGGTTTAGCCCATGTAAGCTTATGCCCAAATACATTTGTTAGTCTCTGAGGTGCCACAAGTACTCCTGTTCTTTTTAAAATATATATATATATATAGTGGTTGAATTTAGTTTAAAAAGGATACAAGCTCATTCTTTTTCAGTAAGCCTTATGTCTTCTAGGAAACTGGTATCATTTAGATAGTATTATCCATGAATGTTTAGAATGTGATGGTTTCCAGCTGTATTATGTGGATCACTGGTGTTCCATGGTGGTCCTTCCTTTATAAATTTGGCTAATTGTATTTCAGGAACTCTCAGAATTTTTAGAGGCAGCTCTTTTCTTTTCCCATTTAAATTCAAATATTAAGCTCTTGGTTATATCCACCATTAAGTCTTTCTCTGTTGGGTGCTTTTTTGCTGGATTCAGCCTTCATCAAACTTTCAAAAATGGAAGAGGTAGCAAACACACAGGAAGACAGAATCAAACTGCAAAATGACTTGGAAAGATTAAAGTAGGGATTCATAAATGAAAATTATATACTCAGGGAGAGAGAATAAATAGCACAGATGCACAGACATAACCAATCACAGTAGCATTAATTACATCTAGCCTCCTTAAAATTGTCCTACTTTTTCACGTAACGAAGCAGCCTGGTTGCCTCTGGGAAGGTGCCAAGTTGAGACTGAGGGCTCAGAAGAGAAGGTGGCCATGAGACCAGGAAACATACTTTAAGATGTGGCTCATGATACAAAAAAGTCTGAGAACACCTGTTCAACACTGTTACCTCCTTGAGGCTGGGATCATGCCTATTTTTTATGTTTGAACAGCAAAGAAGACACTCATCATTATTATTCTTAAGAGTCTGACTTGAGTGGAAAAAAGCAAGGATGAGTAATGAAACTTAACATTGAAATTCAAATCTGAAATTTTGTCCTTAACTTATTGGGTCCTAAAGATTTCTCCAGTGGCTTTAGTACAGCTTTCTGCAGGCGTGGGGAGTTTTGAATAAAAGAATAAAGAACTGCAGGCAGATGCACTTTTCTATGCTCTCGCAGTTCTAATAAAATGTGTTGGTAAAATCTGAATAAAAATTAAAGGGGAAAGAAGGAAGTGGAACTGACAGAGGAGAAAGAAATGAGAGGCAAGAGCAGGTAAATAAAGAATGAGGCAGTTAGAAGACTGTAAGCACTTCAGGGCAGAGACTATCCCTTGCTATGTATTTATACAACTCCTAGAACAATAGGGCCTGTGATCTCAGTTGGGGCCTCTAGTGCCACTTCAATACAAATAAATAATGATAAACCAAAAGGGTAATGAGACAATAAGAAAATGAATGAGGAAAAGAGGCAAGGAAGGGATGAAAAAGAGTAATAGGAAACATAAGTAAATTCCATTATAGACAGATTATGGCCTTAATCAGAATTTATTGAAATTAAGCTGAAGCTGAGCTGTGCTTGTATAGTTCAGGGTACATATATTGGAGGTGCAAAAGGGACTCAAAGCAACATTTACATTCTCTGTCCTAGTGCTGATCTCATCCCTGGATTTATAGGCTGTGGGTCATGACCCCAGAATGGGTCACTACTACTTCGTTTTAATGGGGTCACCAAGGCTGCTGTTAGACTTGCACAAGCCCAGGGCTGAAGCTGAAGCCTAAGCCCACTGCCTGGGGCTGAAGCTGAAGCCTGAAGACTTCAGCCTTGGGTGGTAGGGGCTCAGGTTACAGCTCCCACATCTGGGGCTGAAGCCCCCAGGCTTTGGCTTCACTCCCTCCACTCCCCGGCCTGGGGTGGGCTCAGGGTTGGGCTTAGGTTCAGTCCCTCTTCTCAGGGTTGTGTAGTATTTTTTGTTGTCATAAGGGGGTCAAGGTGCAATGAAGTTTGAGAACTGCTGGATTCTGATTTGTGACAGCTGAAGGGGCCATTCCAGCACCTGGATTTGTGACAGCTGAAGGGGCCATTCCAACACCTGGAGTTCACTGAAGCATAAAGGAGCCAGGTATGATGTTCCATTCAATTGACTTTGCCTTTGCGCTAGGGGCCAGGAGGGGAATGGTGTTGGGGTCAGGCAGTGATTCCCCTAGGTTGGGGGAATATTCTACTGGCCATCTAACTCGACTTTAGTTCAAAGCTACACCAGGGAAGGATCTGGGTCAGGATCTTTTAGCTATCTCTCAACACTGGTGCACTGTAAGAATATGGATTGCAGCTAAGATCTAAGTAATAACTTGATCACAATTAGCCCAGACTTTTTCTACACTAGTTACACTTCATCAAACTTAAAGCTGCCAGTGTATTTCCCAGAACAGTCCATGATTTCAAAGAATATCCTCTGAATTCATGGTTACATCTTAAGAGTAGAATATACCTTGTTTAAATTTAATAGCGGCTAATCTGACATATTAGATGATTTATGCACATACTTTAAACCCATTAGGGCAGCATGATAAATTTTAGAAAAATAAGTGGCTGTATCTGCCCTATAATTTTAATTAGTCTTCTGGCAGCAAAAGCTTGTTTCATGAGCTACATTGTTTCATTCACAGTACTAGCTTCATAACAGTGGCAGTCCCGTTTGTTAATATTTGGGTAAAACATGACTACATTAAAAAGTATGTTTGTGTATAATGAGGTAAGACGCATGCTCTGTGTAACAGATTATGTTCTGACATCCTCAGAAAATGTAAACTTAAAGACTGGCCTACAATCATCTGGAGTAACTCACTTCATTGAAGTTAATGGATATAAACTAGCTTAAGTGGAAACAGAGCCAGGTTCATGGTTCTTTGATCATGTATTTCAAAGGATGCATTAGCTAATGGCAGAATGGGGTGAGCATTATACACAAGAAAAATATAATAAATGAGACTCATTGCCTAGCTTCTGCCAGAGGAATCCAAACTGAAATCCTCACGCAAGTGAAAATTTTCTCTGGTATGGGGACAGCAGCAGAAGTTGCTGGCAAGCATGGCTCTGCTGAAGTGCATTGCACAGCTCAGAAAGTGGCAGGGCCTTTCTGGGGAGCAGAACATGCTCATTCATCACACCTCCTGAGGACATTCTGGTGGCTGGGGACCTATAGATTCCTACTTTCCTCAGGGTAAAACCCTGCTGAGATGTAGCTGGCCACACAAGGACAGAAGGTGCAGATTGAAAATTGTGATTGGGTGGAAAAGAGTGTTGTATCCTGTGGTGATATCACCTTAGGCTTTGATCTTGTCCGATCTCATATGCCGACCAGGCCTGGTTAATTTTTAGTTTGGTCCTTTAAGGAAAATCCAGAGTACTGCAGAAAGTAGTATATATTAACATTCTTTAATCAACAATACTAGGATGAAAATTTTGTAAGCACCTTGCTCCAGAGCAGGGATTGGCAACCTTTGGCACGTGGGAAGTGGCACAGGACAAGGGATGTGCTGGCCATGACTTCCCGCAACCCATATTGGCCTGGAGCGGTGAACTGTGGCCAGTGGGAGCTGCGATCAGCTGAACCTGCGGACGAGGCAGGTAACAAACCGGCCCAGCCCTCCAGGTTTCTTTCCCTGGCGGGTCGCGTGTCAAAGGTTGCCGATCTCTGCTCCAGAGAGTTCAGAAATATTCTAAGGGAAGCATTCGTGTGTGTGTGTGTGTGTGTGTGTGTGTGTGTGTGTGTGTGTGTGTGTGTGTGTGTGTGTGTGTGTGTTGTGTGTGAATCCACTATGTTCAACAGTACATGTTTGGGCTCTAAAATATTATACAGCAGTTTTACATAATTTCATTGACTCAGTGGTGTTACCCTTGCTTTAACCCTGCTGTAAGTGAAGGTAGACACTGTGTTATCTCCAATTTAAACATTAGAGCTCTCTGATGCATGTTATTGTGATTGACACTAATAGAGGGCACAGCTCATTAATGTGAGCTCATATTTAAGCACTGCTAATAATCAAGACAGAGCTTCTTAAAGTTATGGGCATACCAATGTAGTATATAATTAAATGTGTATGGTATCTATTATTGGTTATAATTAAGATGCATTATCTTTGTTGTTTATTATAATATCAAAATGTACTATAATCACACTGAAAAGCAGTGTTTGTCATGTCCTATTGCTTAATTATGGAAAAGTACTATATGACTTCAGGTTGTGCTGATTAAAGCAATTAGTACAAAATTATAACCAGAAGCTATTAAAAAGTGTATAAATATTTACAAGCCTTTACATGACTACAAGAACCAGGCTTTAAACATTGAATATTTCCTTTTTTCACTGATAATTTTTGTCCAGTTCTCAATTAGGAAAACATGGTAGTGCTCCATCCAGCACTTGCTAGGTTATTATGCTGCAATGCACTTTATGTACATGGTGCATGGTTTGTTTAAAATGAGAATATTCTAAACGGGTACTGTCAAGTACTTATAAATAACTGAGAATTGTGAAAATTGGTCTTGATTCTCCTCTCATTTACACAAGATTGACAAAGATGTATCTCTGTAGGAGCACCTCAACTGAAGCCAAACACCAGCATCCAGTCCAAACAGGCCTGTGGTTTATGTTCTAGTGTTGAAAGTTTGAAAATACTAAGCCCCTGACTGTTTACCTTCTTCTCCATTTGAAAAGCATTGACTGTCTCGGATAGTCTTTAGAGAGGAAAATTATTACTTATTAGTTCAAAGGAAAAAACCTTGAGGCCTGTGCAGGCCTTTTGATTCCATGATGGGAGTTCTGCACTGACCTGAAAGGGCATCCTAGGGTCACAGAAGGGGAAAAAATTATCATCAATCTCAAGCATTCAAAATCATCATTCAGGCCCCAAGAATCAAGAGATTTTTTAAAATTACATTTTGGGTTCGTCTTATTTACCTTCTGGGTTTTGAGCCTTTAGGGTGCACTTGGGTCACATAGTCAAGCTTTTTCCTTGCAACCATATGGACTGGAAACATACTTTTTATTTAAATTAAAATTGAGATTCTCATGAAATAATGTGATTCCATGAACTAGGACTTTTTTTTTTAAAAAAAAATCACCAAATAGTGCAAAACTCATGATAGAATTGTAGAGGTGTTCCAAGTGCTGTTCAAGATTTTGTCTCCAATTTCTCTCCAGTATCTTCTACACTGCTGGGTTTCTTTCTTTCCCTAGTGTGAGGCTCAGTTAGAGTTTCACATGCAACAGGTATTGGTAGGGGGGACTGAGAATGGGCAGGGAAAGGAAACATGGGAGGCAAGTTTGTAGAAATTTTGGTGGTGCCCAGAACCCGCCCCCCAACTCTGCCCCCCCAACTCCGCCCTCTCAAACTCTGCCTCCACTTGCCTAAGGCTCTGGGCGGGGTTTCAGGAGGGAGGTCTGGGGTGCAGGTCCTGGGCTGGGGATTAGGGTGCAGGAGGGGTGCAGGCTTTGGGAAGGAGTTTGGGTGCTGGGTGCAGGCTCTGGGCTGGGGCACGGGGTGGGTGTGCAGGAGGGGGTGAGGGCTGCAGGCTTTGGGATGGAGTTTGGGTGCAAGGTCTGGGCTGGTGGTGGGGTGTAGGAAGGGGTGATGGGTGCAGGCTCTCGGAGGGAGTTTGGGTGCTGGGTGCAGGCTCTGGGCTAGGGCAGGGGGTAGGTGTGCAGGAGGAGGTGAGGGGTGCAGGCTTTGGGATGGAGTTTGGGTGCAGGCTCAGCTGGGAGTGGGGGTGTAGGAAGAGGGAGGTGGTGCACGCTGGGGCAGAGGATCAGGGTGCAGAGGAATGAGGGTTGGGGCTGAGGAGGGGTTCATGATGCAGGGGGGCTCAGAGCTGGGGCAGAGGCTCAAGGTATGGGGGATGAGGGCTCTGGCTGGGGCTGAGGATTAGGGTGCAGGAGGATGAGGGCTCTGGCTGGGGATGAGGATCAGGGTGCAGGGGGATGAGGGCTCAGGCTGGGGATGAGGATTTGGGTGCAGGGTATGAGGGCTCTGGCTGGGGATGAGGATCAGGGTGCAGGGGATGAGGATCAGGGTGCAGGGGGATGAGGGGCTCTGGCTGGGGATGACTATTAGGATACGGGGGGATGAGGGCTCTGTCTGGGGATGAGGATTAGGGTGCAGAGGGATGAGGGCTCTGGCTGGGCAGAGGATCAGGGTGCAGGGGGATGAGGGTTGGGCTGAGGATGAGGGTTTGGGGCGTTGGAGAGGCTCAGGGCTAGGGCAGAAGAGCAGGGTAAGGGCAGCCTGCCTTGCCATTAGCGGATGGCAGGTGCTAGGACCCTGGGGCAGCAGACAGCAGTTCTGGCGGGAGCCGATCTGCAAGCAGGCAAGGACACGGCGGAGGGGGGACACGGGGAGGGGAGGAAGGTGGAGGCCGGGACCTGCTCCAGGCAGGGTCACGGCGTGGCGGGGCGGTGTGGGGGAGACCCGCGGGGGCCGGGACCCAATCCAGGCAGGGCTAGGGGAGAGACCCAGCTCCAAATATTGCTGGAGCAGGGTACCTGGCCCTGAATATTCCTGGAGCCCGGGCACCTCAAGCCCATATAACTCGCTGCCTATGAAAGGAAATAGTCACAGACATGCCAACTCTTGTGAATTGCTCATGAGAGTTGCGATTTCTGAGTAAAATTAAGCCTCACTCATGATCTCGTGATAGAACTCTCAAATGTCAGGATTGGTGGGGGTTTTCCTAGTGCAGCGCATTCTTAAAATGTGTTTCCAGTCAAATGGGACTTATCCCACCCTAAACAAAGGAATGTGATTTCTCCACCAGGCAGTTACTTCCAAAGTACTTTGAAAGACAAGGAATATTCATTTACATTATGAATTAAACAAGGCTAACAAATGGGGCGGGGTGGATTGGGGGAGGAGGGTGAAGAGACAGCAGGGCTACATCCTAGCAGGGAAAAGAAACTTCATCTGAGATACAATGAAGGGGGGAAGGGCCAAACCTCACACAAGCAATTGAATCAACTGAAAAAAGGGAAAAAGAAAAAAAAAAAAGGTCCTGAAAGTTGAGGGCTCTAAAAGTTAGTCTTAATTTTGCATAGAAATCCTGTCAGCCAGCCCAGGTGTGGCTGGGACTCTGGCTGTCAGCCCTGGACAGCTGCTCCCCTACCAGCTAGGGAAGTGGGAGAGGGGAGGCTGACCCCACTGCAGCACTCACCAGGCCTCGCCTTGGGAGGGTGAAGAACCCTAAGGAGCAGAGGGGGGGGCTGGGGATGCAGGGGAGCTGAAGTGAGAAGAGTGAGGGCCGATGGAGTGTGTGGGGACTGTATTGATGGTGGGTTCTGAGCAGATGGGGTAAGTGCTGGTGTCAACTGGGTAGGAGGACTGAACTGATGAGGTGGTGATGATGGGGACTAGGGGACTGAATGAGGGGGTTGAACTGAGAGGGTTGGATGGGAATTGAACTGATGGGAGACTAGGCGACAGGACTAGTTTCTGGGCAGGATATGGGCAGGTGTGGGAGAATGGCAACACTAATTGTCACATGCACACACCATAGGAATTGGCAGGAGGAGTTCAGAAATCAATAGACTGATCTAAAAAAACACAATATAATCTTTTTTTAAAAAGTCATGATTTTTTGGGGGGGCTGACTCATGATTTTTGATCTCTTGAAGTTGGCAGTATTGCGGTCGCTGCTTTTTCTTTGACCACATCAGCATTTGAATCTCCCAGCATGATGTCTGTGTAGGTGTTGTGCATTGCTGCTTGAATTTTCAATGCAAAGGTGCACCAGAAGTCTGCTCTTTTTCTGGTGTAACAATATGATTTTGGCATGGTATAATGTGGACCTTTATTCAGTTGCTTGAGTGTCATGTAGCAACCGGGATGTTCAGTCTTGAGATAACTTTCCCAATATTATAAATAATATTTTAATATGTTATATCCCCTCATTTTATTTTTTGTTTCACCCATTCAGTAAATTTCTGGCTTCAATCTGAAACATTCCTCCCTGGCATTAACCTCACAAAGGAAAGAAATGGGGTCCTAAACTCATTCTGAAGAAATTGACTATAGCAGTGAGATGATCTGGAGGTAACAGACCAAGTGTGCATTAAGGGTTAAATCCTCCCTTTCCTGCCCAGCTTGAATATTGAGCTTGGTGCAGGAGTTCTGTGGGAATTTGAGATGCAATCCTTCCTTTGCAGCCCACTTTGTCCTAAGGTTGCATCAAATTCTATTACTCCTTTATTCTAACACCATGCGTGTCAATAGCTGGTAGATCTTGCACTGTCCCCCAGCCCCTCCAAACCTGTCTTGCACAATATTGCACGGAGGGCCCCTAAGTTTTCATGGTAAACTGGGTCAAACTACTATTGTAGACATCACAAATCCTTTCCTTTGCATGCAGTTCAGCTGTGTTGATTCTAGGATCTCTACGGATATGTAAGAGAGGGGTCAGGATTTGTCCCTAAAACAATATTTTTAATCTGCATGCATATACAAATTGTATGGATGCTGTTAAGAAATATATCCAGTGCTTGGTTCATGCTTGATCAATAAATAATACATAAACATTAGGAAGTTTTTAATTCATTCCTTGTAGGTTGTTAGGCAGCAGAATGTAGTGTGTCTTACTGCAAAAGACCTTACTTTTAAAAATTATTGAGATTGTTAATTAAGTGATGAAACATACTGTAAAGGATGTGCAGTGAATTATACTGTATTACAGTCATTCATCAGGATTCTCCTTAGCCAGTCAAATCACTTCATTTCCCACTTTATGCATTTTTTTTAAAGACAACATCACTGTGTCATTCCCTGATATATAGAAAAAGAGCTGAACAAAATGAAAAACAGCTTCGGTTCCTCCCTTTACTTTCATATGCAGATGAATGGACCTGACTGAGGCATGCAGTGCAACAGCTAAAGTGAACTGTGGAGTGGGAGCTGGAGGCCATTTAACTGACTGTCAGATGCCCTCTGGCAAGTGCACATACTTCCCAACCTTGAACAGTCAAGGCCCTACTAAAAGAAACAAACAAACCTTGAGCTGGCTAGAATATCCATTAAAATTAATAGGAACAAAACTCAGGGCAGGTCTTCACTACCCGCCGGTGGTCTATTGGGGGTCGATTTATCGCATCTAGTGTAGATGTGATAAAATCATACCCCGATCGTGCTCCCCATCTACTCCAGAACTCCAGCCCACGAGAGGTGGAAGCAGAGTTGACGGGGGAGCGGCAGCGGTCGACTCACTGCTGTCCTCATGGCCAGGTAAGTTGACCTAAGATACGCTGACTTCAGCTACACTATTTGCATAGCTGAAGTTGCATAATTTAGGTCGACAGGCCACTAGTGTAGACCTGGGCTGAGTCAGACTCTGTTTAGTGTCAGAAATACCTTATGTATCTCTGATGAACCAATAATTGGTGAGCTGAACTACCATATTTGTAATACCTCCTTCTTGCTCTATTGGCTTCTGTTCCATTCAAAATCATGCAGCATATTTGATCCTTGGTTGCATGTGCTTCTCTAGTGCAGCTCTTGATTAAGGCTTTTCACTAGTTCCTGATTCGTTATGGACACATTCACTCTGGCATGTAAGGCCTTTCATGACAGAATGCCTTCTTACCTGTGTACTCTGGCTTCTATATAAATATCTATTCAGACTGTGCTCAGTTTTCTGGTTTATTTTTAGAATTATATTTTTACCATTTACCAGCACTAAAAATCAGTCCTGGGCCCGGGTTATTCTCTTGTAGTGCAATTCTTTACCTTGCAAAGATCAAACAGGGATCCTATTGGGCTTAGGGTTACCATACGCCTGGTGTCATGGAGTTGGGGGAGACAAGGCCCCTCACCCCCAGCTCCCTGCGATTTACTGTGACTCTCAGCCAGACAGTAACACAGAAGGTTTATTTAGACGACAGGAACACAGTCCAAGACTGGTCTTGCAGGTACAGACAACAGACCCCCCTCAGGTCCATCTTGGGGGGGCTCCAGGGAGGCCAGATCTGTGTCTGGGCTCCCCTCCATTTTCACAGCCAGCTCCAAACTGAAACTCTCCAGCCCCTCCTCTGCTTTTTGTCTCTTTCCAGGGCCAGGAGGTCACCTGATCTCTTTGTTCTCCAACACCTTCAGTTGGCATCTTTGCAGACAGGGCTGGCTCTAGGCACCAGCGCTCCAAGCATGTGCTTGGGGTGGCACTTTCCAAGGGGCAGTACTCTGGCTCCCTTTTTTTTTTCTTTGCTTGGGGTGCAAAAAGCCGGGAGCCGGCCTTGAGTGAAGGTGAGCTGTGGAGGTGGGAGGCACGAGGAGGGCCGCAGGAAGTAACCCGGGGGAGGCAGAGGAACTGCTCCCCCTCCCATCTCATCTCCGCTCCACTGCCACCTGCTCCCCCAAGTGTGCTGCTGCTCCACTTCTCCCCCCCTCCCTCCCAGGCTTGCCGCGCGAATCTGCTGTTTTGTGGCAAGCCTGGGAGGGAGGGGGGAGAAGTGGAGCGGTGGTGGCACACTCAGGGGAGCAGGTAGAGCAGAGGTGAGTGCAGCAGTGGAAGGCGCGTGGAAGGCCGCAGGATATAACCCTGGGGGGTGGGGAATTGGAACTGCTTCCGCTCAGCTCACCTCTGCCTCCTCCCCCGAGTGAGCTGCCGTGCCGTTTCTCACCCCTCCCTCCCAGGCAATCCTGGGAGGGAGGGAGGGGTAGGAAGGGAAATGCCCGGGGGAGGAGGCAGGTCTGGGGATTTGGGGAAGGGTTTGGAATGGGGCTGGGAAGGGGCAGAGCTGGGGCGAGGCCAGGGGAGTGCGCGGGAAAATTTTTTTGCTTGGGTGGCAAAAAACTTTGGAGCCGGCCCTGTTTGCAGAGAAGGAGCCCAGGTCATCAGGAGACAGGGTGTCAGCCATTCTCTGTGCAGACAGGATCACACTGGCCCCCTAGGACTCTGCAACAATCACACACCCCTAGATACTTGAGAAATGCATAGCGGAAACTGAGGCACCCACACAGCACTCACAGAAAACATTAAGAATGTACCCACTTTGTCACACCTGGGTTTTCCCAGACATTGCCTCTTTTTTGATCCTCTGCCCTCTATTCAAGTGGATTTTTTCGAAGAGGAGGCAATGTCTGGGAATTTTGTCCAGACATTGCAGCTCAGAAATAGCCCCAATTGGTTTGCTTTCCAGTTGGTCACTGTCCCTCCTCTGCATCCACATATGATTGGTCCCTCACAGCTGCCAGATCTTGTCCACCCAGGCCCTGGCTCCCAGTCCTGGGGAAAGGGAGAGCCCTGCAGGGAGGCGCTGCTGGATGGCTGTTGCTAGGGTTGCCAAGTCTGACTGAAGCTGTTCTGGGAGATTTTTTTTTCCAGCATGATGTAATGTCATTTTCTTATAATAGCCTTTTAAAATCTCCAGGATTGCTTTTGATAGTCACTGAAAAATCAAGGCCAATTCTGGGAGACGCCAGGCCAGTCCTGGAGAGTTGGCAACCACAGCTGTCCTGGATCTGCACCAGCTGCCCTGTAATCATGACACGAGTGACCCTGCCTCCCCTGACTCTCTCATCTAAAGAATGAGGCCACAGATACCCCTTCCAGCACTGCCCAGGTACTCCTCCCAGTATACACACACCCCTTAAAATAAAAAAAAGGGTGCCTAATCTGTAGCAGAATGGAACAAGAAGTGAAGCGTTGGAGTTCCAAGCCTCTGCTCTGTAACCACTAGATAATGCTCTCTCCTTCATCTGAGTCAAGCTGTTAAACAAACATACCACCTTTTCAACATGAATCCCTGAGTTTGCTACCTCAGAGAGAAGAAATTAAGGGACGGTTCTGGTAAATGATGTGCAGCAAGCTAATTGCCTGAGATTTTATCTCTGGTGGTTCTCTGTACTCAGCAACAACAAAGCACTTTAAGTCTGTTACATACATGCCCAGTCTTGGTCATGTAAAATAACAAGTAATAATATCTGACCACAATGAGAACATGTTGTAGTGATCTCATTGTTACTTTGTGGTTTCAGCAGCCCTGCTCTCATTGAGAGTGCTTTCAAAATTTTAGTCAATGCAACAACATATTTGTTTGATACTCTTCATTACAAATCTAATAGGGAAGGACCTGGAGGACTGTCAAATGGATCCAAGTGTGAACCAGAACTGCTAAAGCCACAAGGTAATATACATAATGAGACCATTGCTACAGCTATGCTGTTTGGTAGAGTTAACTCACAAAAAAAGTCAGTATAGGCCTTAGCTTGAGTTTGCACCTATGAACCAGCAGAGATTGAAATATTTGGAATTTCAGGGATGGAAATTCTGGTTTTTGACCAGCTTTGCACAACATTGATAACAAAATATAATGGGTCCAGTGAGATCTCATGAATTTATAGATAAAACTAGGTGTTCTCTATAAACTTGCAATGAACAGTAACTGATTGTGATCCTGAGTTTGTGCTTATGCAAACAAAGGAATTTTTTCATTCATGTAAATAAAAACCATTCTGAATTTACTCCTTGTGACTTTGTGTGTGAATTGGAGAGTTAGTGAACTGCTGTGTGACCTGATATTGAGAGGTTACTGCAGCATAATCCTGCACATGCAAATGTTTTGTTGGGGACCTCACTTGGTATAACCCAGGTAATTCGGGAGAATGGAAGGCCATGAGAGCCGATGAAGTTCTCTTGTTCTGAGCCATAGTGTACCAGCTCCTCCATTTTGAGTTTTACTCTCCATGTTTGACCTCAGGTTGCCCTTGTTGGGAGGGGCTACTCCTACTCCCTCTGTTGCTGGGCAGATTTAACCTTTGGGCGGGAAACTGAACTGTTACTAGGCAGACTTGGCCTTGGGTGGGGACAGTGTGAGTGACAGATCATGTTATAATGTGTATCAGTTTTGGTTTCAGTATAAATAGTTAGGTAAGCTGTTTGTTTGGCGCGCTTGATCTGAGTCCTGTGTGGCTCCAGGCGTCTTATTTGAGCTCAAATAAAGTTGGTTACTTTTCCACCCTGGTGTGTTTAATTGGTTGCGAAGCACACCGGGCAACGGACCCAACCGTTGCCACCCTCGGGCACTCTGTGCCAGCAACAGTTTTCGTTGTTGTGTTTTTGTGTATAAACATGGTTTAACCTTCAGGGAGACATGGGCAACCAAGTTCTTTAAAATGTCTTATTTTTCCCCTTGAAGCAACAGAAAGAGAGTATAGGGAGGGGTGCTGCAGGGAGACCCAAAGAGCATTTTTAAGTGATTTTTATTCCCCCTTGAGCATCAGAGAGACTGAGAAATAAAGTGAGAGGATAAGTCTGTAATGACTTTAATCAAGGCCTCCACAAGATGGCAAGCTATTTTGGCCTTTATTTTTTAAGCAAGACAAAAAATAAGCATGTGTCCCTTGTGGGATTTCCCAAATTCATGAAGTTCTAATTTTGAAGTGTCTGCAAAAGAAAGCTGAAGCTTAAGGAAATACTTACTCTTGTATCTCTTTTAGGGATGGTTGAACTAACTCAGAAGAACTAGAAATTCTCCTGATCCACATCCTGTTTCTACAATTAAACATGAACCAACACTATTTAAAGGTCCTGAAATGCTCAGATAATTATCTTCCATTCCACTTTCCAGCAGTGACTTAATTCTGAAGGGCTAAAATAGCAAGAGAAAGGCACTTTTAAAAATATTTCCAGCTAGAATAATAAAGCTGAAGTCATAGGTGCTGACTCCATGGGTGCTTCAGGTCTGGAGCATTGGTGGAAAAAAACCGTGGCTCCTCAGCACCCACCAGCCACAGCTGTTTGGTGGCTTGGAGATGGGTTTGGGGAGGGCGGAGTGTGTCAGATGGGTGGGGCCTCGGGAAGAGGGTGGGGAGGGGGTCAGAAGAGGTGGAATCAGGGTGTGGCCTTGGAAGAGAGGGCAGAGTGAGGGAAGGGCCTTGTGGGCAGGGCCACCCAGAGGATTCAGGGGGCCTGGGGCAAAGCAATTTTGAGGGCCCCTTCCATAAAAAAAGTTGCAATACTATAGAATATATATGCTCATGGGGGCCCCTCCGAGGCCCTGGGCAAATTGCCCCACTTGCCCCCCTCCGGGCGGCCCTGCTTGTGGGCAAGGGTGAAGTGGGGGTGGGGCCTCGGGGCAGACGAAGGTAAAGACGTAAAGAAATCTGTTACTGCCTGAGAGATTCTGGGAATCATCTGGAATTTTAGAGGCTCATCTGAACTGAACGTGAATTCTGAACCTTTAGAGATTCACCCATCATTAGTTCCTTTAATGTGAACAATTTCTGAGGCAAGTCAAAATATGAAGTGCAAAAAGAAAAGTAGGCCTTTGGAAGCTTTCGCTAGCGTTAGGACATTCAATGGTGCTGAAGGATTGCTTAACTCAGGCTTGCATACAGCAGTGTGACAGAAACCAAAGGAAGGTGTTTTGCTGAACAGTTCCTCAGTGACAACGGACATAGCTGCAACTACAAAGGCAGTAATGTGGACTTTTAGCCTTGTGACAGCGTGCAGAGCCATTGGGAGGAGGGGACACGGTTGCTGTATGGCAAACTATATTATTTTGATGGTCTCTTCTTCATTTCACTTGAATTTATTAGTCTGTGGAATCTATGGGCCATATTCAGTGTTGATATAATTTGATGCCACTTCTCTGAGGTGGAGTTGTACCTGCTTATGCCAGTAGTAGTATTGCCAAGCTTCAAAGTCCAGAAATCATGAGTCAGCCCACAAAAAATCATGATTGGATCAAAAATAGAGTTTTTTTTAAATTAATTAATATTTTTGAACTGTCTTCTGATTTTTGAACTCTTCCTTCATGCCCACAATGTGTATATGACAATTAGTGTTGACAGTTCATAGTGCGAAATAGGATTTTGGCTACAAACCAGTACCATCAGTTAATTTTCTGCCCCAACCCACCCATCAACTATGTATCTCCTGTCCCAGCTCAGTTAATTGTGTGCTTCCCAGCACTAACATGTGCTGCAGGCCCCACCCCCCATATCAGATCTACCCACCTAGCCACACATTAAATCTGCAGCTTCCTTGATCCTTCGAGCAATATCTGTGGCTTGTTCACCACTGTACTCTGCTATTACTGACCCAGTGGTTCTCCACCTCTCAGAGGACATGGGGAAGAGCACCTCCATGGGCCCTTCACATCCACCCTTTCCAGGTCTGTGGTTACAGCATTAGAGAGGAGGAGTGGGCAGAAGAGATGAGTGAGGAGGATCTGAGAGGAGGATTTGGCCTATTTTTCACAAGAGTGGAGTGTGGAAGAGGAAGCAGAGGCATCCTGAGCTGTTGGGCTCTTTCTGCTCCCGACTCGCCTCTTGTGAAAATAGTATTGGCTGCTCCCTCTTTTGCCTCCCATCCTTAATTCAGTCCCCTTGGTTGTATGGTTAGGCTCTGCAGAATTGGAGTTTAATTTTTTTATAATTTTGATTGATAATATTTTATTGTAAAGCACCGAGATTCAAAATGTTAAAGTCTTATAACCATTAAAACACAAATTATTGACATCACATGTCAAAAGATACAAAGTAAATATCCTTAAATGAAACCCCAGTAAGTTCAAGCAGCATTTTTCTTTCTTTGCCTATCTGTAAATTTCAATTATCATTGGTGGAAACATTTGTTGTTGGTGAAATTGATATTTATCAACAAAAAGGAAATCATAGAATCATAGGACTAGAAGGGATCTTGAGAGGTCATCTAGTCCAGTCCCCTGCACTCATGGCAGAACTAAATATTATCTAGACCATTCCTGAGAGGAACACTTTCAAGCCTAATTATGATACAGGATTTCATTACATGATTACTTACTATTTTTTCCACAGAACTCCAGCCTCATTCAGTGCACAGGATGGATGGTGTATAGAATAAGCAACTACTCAATATTTTGTTTTATCCTCACTGTTCAATGCATGGTCCCATGCCTTATTTATTTATTTTCCTCATGGGCTTTCCTATGATATTCATCACTATAGTATCTGAGTACTTCACAAACAATTAATTAATTAATCTTCACAATACCCCTATAAAGTGAGAGGATATTATTCCCATTTTACAGATGGGGAACTGAGGCAACTTGATGGGGTGTACAAGACCCACACTGGTGAACTAAGGTTTAAAGAACAGCTCTTGTCTCACAAGCCCCTGACCAGCTGCACCTTCTGGGAATGCTGACACTGGAAGCTGGAGTCAAAAGGCAGTAGCTCAGCTCAGCCTGGGTGGACAGAGCAGGGAGTAGTCATGAGCTTTGAAGTCCTCCAGAGAAGCTGCTGGAACTCCACATGGCTGAGACCAGGCCCAACTGCCAAGCTGCCACAGGCCCTTCACCCTTAGGAGACTGGGAATGATGAGCCCTGGCTGATAGAGGAAGGGGGAATCTAGAAACTGACCAGTGGCACTGATGGGGAAATTGAATTCAAGGTAGGAAGTGGCCCAGGAACCAGGAGTAGGGGTGTCTTCCACAGGCCACATATTTGAGCTATTGTTCACAGGGCCCTGGGTTGAACCCAGTAGTGCAGGAAGGGGTTCCTCTACCCCTGGTCACTGACTCTCACCACTGGGCAACATGGCCACTGACTCTTGCCAGTGGGTGACAGGCCACTGACTCCCACTCAAGGGTGTTACAGTAGCCTAGATCACTGCCACTAGGTGGTGCTGCCCAGTTCAGACTTCAACCCTCTGACACATGGAGTAAAATGTGGGCAGTGACCAAGTCCTGATTAAAAGGACAGCAGGTGTAACTGTTAACCTGACCTAAATGAGGTCATGGAGATGGAAAAGTTACTGAAATGGATGGTGGAGAGCCAGCAACAGCAGGCAGCCTAGCAACAGCAAGGTCAACTACCACAACAGATTATGGTTCAGCAGCAACAACAAGTGGCCCAGCAGCAGCAACAGCTATTCTGGGAACTGACGACACAGCATCAGGTGCAACCCAAATGTCTGAGTCAGCAGGTGGCAGCACTCTTGCAGCCCCAGGGGCAGCTAATGCCATGGTGCCTGGACTCTCAGAGGATGTCCTCTCACCAGGTTGCTTATGAGGCTCATGAAGACCCTGAAGATGACTCAGATTTCTTCCTGGTCACCTTCAAATGGGTGGCCACCATGGCACATTGGTCACAGGAGCACTGGGCCACCATGATAGCCCCATATTTGACAGAACATGCCTATCGGGGCTTGGAACCCATAGAAGTGCTGGACTATGGCAAGATGGAGGCAGCCATCCTTGACTACCTGGACATCAAACCCAGGATGTTCTTCCAGTGGTTCAAATAGGGGAGAAACCCATCAGGAACCCAGCGCTGGTGGTAGCCCAATACCTGAAGGAACAGTGTTGGTGCTGGTTGGATCCTGAGAAGCAGACTAGAGTACAGGTTGTGTAGGCTATATCATTGGAGCAGTTCCTCCACGTTCTCCAGCCTGGCAGGAAGGAGTGCCATTGACCATCAACCCTAGTGGAGCCTGTAACTTTGATGGAGACCTACATGGCAGCCAATAGTCCCACCTCAATTACACCTTCTACAGAGTCCCCAGGAACAGGACACCAACTCCATTCGACATCTTGCTCATAGGCGGGGCCCGGGCAAGATGTTGCTGCTGGTGTGGGTCCATGGAAGTGAAATGACATGCCTGGTAGACTCTGTGTGTAGCCAAACCATTGTATGAGCAAGCTTGGTAGAGTCCCCCGACATATCAGGTCTTCCAGTCTACCTCCAGTGCATCCATGGGAACATGTGACCATGCCCTGCAACAAAAGTGCAGCTGTGGGTAGGGGCCTACACTGAGACTTGCTGTCTGTCCCTCCCCCTGCTGAGTCTCAGAACGTCCCCTCTCTCCTATCCCTCAGCCCCCCTCCATTAACACAGAGCTTCCACCCCTTCCCCTGCATCCCTGGCTCTTCAACAGCCCACATGGTGGGCTTCTTCAGGGCTTCTGAATCCCTGGATCCTTTGTAGCCCACCAGCTGGGCTGCCATGCAGTTGGGGCTCCCATGGCTTCTGGGCTCTCAGGAAACATGTTTTTTTCCCACAGGAATGTTTTTGTTGATTCTGAAACAAAATATTGTGGACTTCCTGTTCCACAAAAATTGTCAAGTTTTTGGAAAATCCAAAAGTTCAAATTTTTTCACAGAACTAGAAATTTGTCTCTCGGCCAACTTTTACCATGATTCATACACATAAGAGGGGATGAAATAATGTTGCACTAAGTACACTTGCTCATTTTGCTATTCATTTTGCACTAATATCTGCTGGAGTGAGGTTCTCAGACACTTCCAAAATCCTGTGAGTTCTTGAAAGAATTGTTATTGGATTTCTACAGTAGACATGTATAGTGTGCAATATACATTTTTACCATTTAAATTCATCATTCTATTACAAAGAAATAAATGAGAAAAATTATAGCCTGTATTTACCTAAGTTCTGTGTATGAATAAAGGAACAGTTTTATTGCCTATCTTGATTCTATAGTAGAAATTGCTAACAAGCCTCCACATTCCTAGACCTGGGCTGACAAACTTAGATCCTTGTTTACAAATAAGGAAGCAAAAAAGGGACTATTGATTTCCAGGTCTACTGGAAAGTGAGTAATACAATCAATTTTTGTCAGTTTGACTCTAGATTCAGTTTCAGTTTTGTTTGATTGATGGTCAGTCCTAATGCATGTTATTTTGACGATCAGGCATCAGAGGATTACTCCTGAGATAGTCAAGACCTTTTAACAGGAAGACTAAGTGAGGAAATAGTCTATAATGGTTCTTAGTGAGACAGGGGTTATTATTTTTACTCCTATAATGGCTAATTTAAGTCACAATGATGGCCAGCAGCCAGGAAAACATTACGTTCTTCTGGAAACATGCATTTTCTTAAAAAGGCAAAACACTGAAAGTGAAGAATGAAAAATATCCAGTAGGCAATAGAGAGTAGATGGAGCGAGACAACTGCTGCCTTGAATACAATGCTTCTCCTAGCCACATGGTGCAAAGATGGAATGTGCAGGCTGCATTGTCCTATAATACTACACGACCTGCTCTTTCTACTCTGGCATAGGAAAGGCCACATCCCCCTATCTTTTTTAACTATGTGAGGTATGCCTAGGGAGGCACATAATAGGAGCAATCCCTGTGCTCCACTAACTGTGGCTATGACTGGCCCTTGTGTGGGGCTTGCATGAAGGATGACTATTTGTGTCCATTCTCGTATGCACAGAAGCCAGTTACAGTCTGGCCCTAGATGTTGGGTGGAAGTTTTCAGGTATCATTACTAGCGTTACTCAGCTCAAAATCAAGATGCCATTCTGTGAGGTCAGTGGTAGAGCTAGTTCACAAATTCAACATTTTTTCAGTGAAAAGTTTTGAATTGAATTAAAAAAAATCATTTGCAATGAAACTTCTGTGGAATTGGTTGAAACAAATGGAACTGATTTTTTTTGTTTAGTTTTATATAAAAAATGTCTGTTTCATTTTGGTGGGTTTCGCCTTTTTCCCTCCCTCTCCCTTTTATTTCCACTGGAAAATGAGGGGGTTTTTGAGGAGGAGGGAAGGGAAAAGGAAGGACGAGAAAGCCCCCTCCCCCAAACCTGAAAACCAAAAGAAAGTGAAAATTTTCAGTTCAGTTAATCAAGAAATCAAAACACTTTCAAGGAAAATATGTTGCAAAAATTCTCATTCATTTGGAAAGTCTTTTTTAATTGAAAAAATTCAACTATCTTTTGACGGAGGGAAATTGTTCTCGCTCCTCACTACCCATGTTTAATGATGGAAAACTTGTGAACTGGAGTTGTTGACTTTATTCAGAGAGAAAGTGAAGGGCCTGATCCTTCAGTATCTTACACCAGTTTTATACTCATTTTACACTGGTGTAACTGCTTTGAAGTTAATGGAGTTCCACTTATGTAAAATGAAGGTAACATAGTGGAGAAGCAGGCCCTGTATGTTTAGTTATTATAAGGCAAGTCTTATTAAATGATTAAATGATTAATTTTAATGCAAACAAAATCAATTATTGTAAATATGTAGAAATGGGGAAAACTGTTAAAAAGGAAAACTTTCCACTCATTCAATCATCTAAAATATTAATATGCTATAATATACTTGAGTGACTTTATGTAATAGTTCCATAATATTAAAACATATAGTAATAGTTATAGGTTCAGCCCATGGAGATTCCAATCCAGGGCTGAATATAGAAGTACTCAAAATTTGGCTGGCATTCAGATCTCATTAGGTACATTTAGGAGTTGCCGTGTAGAACTCTAAAGAAAAACTTCACTACAGTTTGAAAGGGGGAGTGGGGCTAGATGGAGTGCTCAAGTTCAGCCTGTGACTAATGAGAAACAACAGTTCAAGACATTTCCTCAATTTTTCATAGTTTAGCAGACTTGCAACTACTATACAGAGGAACTGGAACTAGAACCACATAGTCACTACATTTGGAAAGTTTGTGTCTGAAGTTTGTAGCTACAATTTAAACACGTTTTATATTGTCTCAACATAAGCAATGCCCAATGGTCCAATTTTTGGAGTTTACTTTTCTTTTCTATTAGGTATCCAGGATTGTTAATGCTTCTTCTTGTCCTCTGCTGTGAGAGGAATATTAAAGTAGTTCTTTCTCCAGTGGTCTGTTGCCTCTACTACACTGATAATTTAATAATTGAATACATACTTGGTTCCTCAAGATATCCTCCCACTCCACAATCCTGTTTGTGTTCAGTCCTGAGCTAAGGCAACAGCCTCTTTAATTGGCTTTGATTTATTGTTCATATGTAAATGGAGCATCTCCACTCTAAATGCTGATCCTGAGTACAGCTATGTGAAATATTTCACTTAAATGAGAAAAGTATGAAAAAAACAATCTTTTTCTAAGTTTGAGCTACTTCTGTTAACATTCAGAGCCCAGTCAGAAATTATTTCCATACAACAAACTTTAGCCAGAGTTGGACACAGAGCTTTGCACTATCTGGAAGTCAACGATTTAGAGAGAGGTGTTTTTCACTTTGCAGTTTAAGATTCATGTTAGAGGTGATGGCATGTTAGAGGTGAGTCATCTGGTTGGAATCTCTGGGTATTTTTCCTGGTTCCTCAGACCAGATATGGTCAGGAGTGTCAGAGAAGCACTTTTGCCTTGATCTCCAGCTGCAGGTAATGAGCTCTATACCTTTCTCTTCACCATGTTTAAAAAATAATAAAAAACTTCTACCACACCTCAAATAAAATTATCACTCTGGTAGACTCTAGCAGGCTGATGCTTAGTATATTTTGACCCACATTTTCTTGCAGGACCACACAATACCCTGATGTGTCATACATACATCTATGTGTCATGCTCTTCACACCTATATGTACATGTGCAATCTTGACTTGAAAGTATGAGTCAAGGGGTTTGCACACCTAGGTCAGGCCCAGCAAAAGAACAAGTGTATTTTTAACACTCACCCCTTTGGAAGGCCAGGCCTTTCTGAACTTATAATTTCTATTAGTTATAACTACTTTGTTATTATTTGCTATTTCTCTTCATATTACATGTGACTAGTCTTAAATGGGAGATCTGAGATTGATTTTCTAAGCAGAGGAATTCCGCCAGCTTGTAGTCTTACCGTCTGCAATTCTCTGAGTTGTTACTGCTGGGGGATGGATTCAGTTTGTACAATTTTTGAGCTTTCTGAGTCTCATAAGAATAGATTTTTCATTTTACAAGAGAATGTCCCCACAATGTCCCCCTCCAATGATCGGAGTCCTGGTTTGCTACCATCACACAGAGGTGTAGTGTCTACTGCAAAGTGTGGCCTGTGGCCTGGCAAAGTGGGGGCTATGTTACTACTGAATGATTCTATGCTAGGAATACTACCATCTGGAATTTTCTGAACTTCTATTAGGAGTTACTTTAATTTTATGTTCTTCATATCTCTGAGTCTCATAACTTTTAATTTTAGCAGCAGGACCTCCAACAAAACAAAAGAATGATTACCTAAAGAATTGCCTATAGTTTAGTCAGCTAGCCTAACAATTTACCTGTTATGGCTGTTTCTTAGAACTAGAAGAGTATTAGGGCTTGTCTACATCAGAAAATTGCAGCGCTGGAGAGGGAGTTACAGCGCTGCAACTTTGAAGGTGTACACATCTGCAGGGCACCACCAGCGCTGCAACTCCCTGTTTGCAGCGCTGGCCGTACTCCCGTTTTGTCTCGGGTGTAGAGGATCCAGTGCTGGTGATCCAGCGCTGGTAATCCAATGTAGACACTTACCAGCGCTTTTCTTGACCTCCGTGGAAGGAGGAAGCCTCTGGTAATCAAGCTGGTCTCCTTTCCCGGTTTGCTCTCTCGTTCCCGGAACCCCGAGCAAGCAGGTCTCCTTCCCTGCGGTTTGCTGGGTGGCTCCGGGAACGCGAGAGCAAACCGCGGCGAAGCTGGTCTCCTTTCCCGGTTTGCTCTCTCGTTCCCGGAACCCCGAGCAAGCAGGTCTCCTTCCCTGCGGTTTGCTGGGTGGCTCCGGGAACGCGAGAGCAAACCGCGGCGAAGCTGGTCTCCTTTCCCGGTTTGCTCTCTCGTTCCCGGAACCCCGAGCAAGCAGGTCTCCTTCCCTGCGGTTTGCTGGGTGGCTCCGGGAACGCGAGAGCAAACTGCGGCGAAGCTGGTCTCCTTTCCCGGTTTGCTCTCGCGTTCCCGGAACCCCGAGCAAGCAGGTCTCCTTCCCTGCGGTTTGCAGGGTGGTTCGGGGAATGCGAGAGCAAACCGCGGCGAAGCTGGTCTCCTTTCCCGGTTTGCTCTCTCGTTCCCGGAACCCCGAGCAAGCAGGTCTCCTTCCCTGCGGTTTGCAGGGTGGTTCGGGGAATGCGAGAGCAAACCGCGGCGAAGCTGGTCTCCTTTCCCGGTTTGCTCTCTCGTTCCTGGAACCCCGAGCAAGCAGGTCTCCTTCCCTGCGGTTTGCAGGGTGGTTCGGGGAACGCGAGAGCAAACCGCGGCGAAGCTGGTCTCCTTTCCCGGTTTGCTCTCTCGTTCCCGGAACCCCGAGCAAGCAGGTCTCCTTCCCTGCGATTTGCAGGGTGGTTCGGGGAACGCGAGAGCAAACCGCGGCGAAGCTGGTCTCCTTTCCCGGTTTGCTCTCGCGTTCCCGGAACCCCCCTTGAAGCCGCCCAACAGCGCTGCAGTGTGGCCACATCTAACACCACTTGCAGCGCTGGTTGCTGTAAGTGTGGCCACTCTGCAGCGCTGGCCCTATACAGCTGTACTAATACAGCTGTAACAACCAGCGCTGCAAAATTTTAGATGTAGACATGGCCTCAGTTAGAGTATTTTGCTTCACACCCCATCCATGTGCCTCTCTGGATTAAATAGCCACACCACTGACCATTCACGCTAACAGTTTGTCTTATCGTTTAGTCTCCTCAGAGACATTAAGGTAAAGCTTAGCTTTCCAAATAATCAATCTGATCATGTTAAGTATCAACAGCAGAAAACATTGATGAACTAATCCAGAACACTTGTTTTTTCAATACAGCTGTGTGAAGCTGCTAATTTCAACTTGGTGAGTATTTTATATGTGAAGCAGAAAGCTTTTCATCAGAATTTTCCTGATTCTTATGCAGGATGAAATTTTAGTACTTATCTGTGAACCTCATGTGACATTTTGTCTAGGTTAAAAAATAATTCAGCAAATTGGCTCATTTTCATAAAGAAATTGTTTTTAGTGTGAACCATTTTTTTTTTAAACCCAATGTCCAGGAAGTTTTCTATCTTCTCAAACTACCCTCTGTTTTCATGCAGATCAGTGAAAATTCAAGGCAAAACTGTAATCTGTCTTGTTTTTAGGGATAGTGGCAGAAATACTTTAATTTCCCCTTGATTTGCTAAGCGGTGAGATTCTTCCCCCTCCCCAGCCCCCACTCTGTACATTGGCTTACTGAGGAATTCCTGATTTTCCTCATCTGCCCAGTTCTATCACACATTTATTTCCCCCTAATATGTGGATCAGATACACTACGGGGGTGTTTGATGGGGAAAAACCTACAAATTGATGTTCAAATCAGGAGACGTCCTACTTCAGGGCCAGATCTACAGCTGGTATAAATCAGAATAGTTCTATTGAAGTCAGTGGAGCTAAGATTTATACCAGCTGAGGATTTGGTCCTGTCAGTTTGTTTGGGGGAAAATATTGGATTTAGCTTTAAAAGGGCCTGAACCAGCTCAGTACAGTGACTTCAGTGGGAGATGAGGCAATGGGAATTTGGAGTACTCAGCAGCATGCAGTATCAGGCCCAAAGTACAAGGATTGGCATGACTTGCACGCGGGAGAACAGAGCCACCAGGTAATGGATACCTTCACACCATCAGCTCTAACCCAGCTGCTCTCTTCAAACCACAGTGGATATGCACTATGGGAAGTCCTGCCTGAGAGGCCTGACTGGCAGCCACCTTGGAGGCTCCTAATTGGCCCTTGACCTCATATAAGCCCATAGGGTGTACCAGGAAGTGTCCAGGCAACAATGTTGATCCCCAGTGAGCTACCATTCCTGACTTTGCTTCTCTGCTCCTTACCTCCCTCCTTCAACTTTGGCTCTGACTCTTTGCTCTGGACCTGGAATCCTGACACAAATTCTGACCTTGGCCTGGAAATCTGATGTTGTGCCCTGGCATAGGAGCCTTATACAAAGAGAGGAAAGTTTCCCAAATTGTTTGTCCTGAGCCGTGATAATGGGATACATGCTAATCACTTTAAATCTCCCCATTGAAGATGAATAATTCTTGTACTGGACACACAAGTCATAACCATATAACTCTATGTGGAAGCGCTAAAGCTGGTATCCGTGCATGAATGTTTTCTGATCACTGTTTGCCAGGATGCCAAGAACTCACATAATCAATATATAGTTTCATATAAATATATGTTTCTCTCTTGATAATATAGATATGAGAATAAAACAATGCAGGCTGTCAAGGAAAAAAAGGCAAAAGAAAAAGCTTAGCCCCAAATCCTTTTCATAGCTGCCATGTATCTAGTACTTGCTTCCAGGTAGTAAAAATCCCCAAAGATAATCTTTATGCCCAACTTCTTTTTCTAGCATATAACCATAAATTTCTCAAGGATTCTAGCGACAAAGAGTCCTGTGGCACCTTATAGACTAACAGATGTATTGGAGCATAAGCTTTCATAGGTGAATACCTCTGCATCTGATGAAGTGGGTATTCACCCACGAAAGCTTATGCTCCGGTAAGTTTGTTAGTCTATAAGGTGCCACAGGACTCTTTATCGCTTTTTACAGATCCAGACTAACACGGCTACTCCTCTGATACTCAAGGTTCTTGGTTTCTTTTCAACACATGCTTGGGCTTCCTGTAACCCATGTAGTGCATTTTCATTCTAGTATTTTTCTTTCATTCTGCTCATATTTCCTTGAACTCCAACTTAGCTAGACTTTTACCGTAACAATTTTCAGTTCCCTTGATTTTAAACACCTTTTCAAATCTTATCTCATAGCAATGGTAACCTGAAATTGTTAAAAGTGCCTGACCGAGAACAAATAAAGAGCTATCATAGGAAGCTATAAATAAAAATGCTCCAATTCAGTACCTGATCATATATGGAACCCATTGTGTACATGTAGAAGCAACGTGGGAGGGACCAGTATTAACACCACAGTCTGTTCAGTCATTCCTGGGACAAACACATGTAGTGCTCCGAGCTTCCAGGAAGGACAAAAAATATGGTTGAAATCTACTAAAGAACCAAAATAACTTGATCTCAGTGAGCCCAGTATAAACTCAGTGTAACTCTGTGTAAGTCAGTGATGTTACTCTGGATGTATTTTGGCCATAATTAGTTTGATTTATGCTGTAACTAATCTATCCCATCACCATTACTCAACAATTAATTTAGTTAAATCCAGTGGAAGGCAACTGATGATTTCCTGAGCGAAGACCTCAGGCTTTCACCCAGTAAGTCTACAAATTTCTAATGGGTGACCCTCAAAAGGCTGTAGGTATTGATTCAGTCTGGATTAGCATCAAATATTTAAGATGCTTATCTGAGCTTTCTCTGAACTATTCAGACCATTTAAGTCTGAAGAATTTGGGCACATAGAGCGTAGAATGTAAGGCCAAAAGGGACCACCAGAACATCTAGACTGACCTTTTGTACATCCCAGACCCCCACCCCCACCCAGCACCTGCATACTAAACCCAATAACTGAAATCAGAGCTACGTATTACAGACCGTAGAAGGCGTAAACTATTGTGTGCCACAGGCAGAGAGTAGAAGGGACTGAGCACATCTTCAGCTCCATTTCCAGCAAGAACCTGGAACAGCAGTGGCACAAGGAAAAAGGTATGTGAATTGCAACTCTCTAAAGGGTTCCATCTGAATTTGGAATGAAGCTCTTGAGGAGGGAGGTGAAGGGATTTGTTACTGGGATAAATTAATCAGTTTGAGTATCCCTATTGCAACATTTTCAATGTTATTTTAGTGGCAAATCCTGCCTCCCCCATGTCAGTGAAAAGGCCTGAGCACAGAGCGAATTGGTGCTATTCCATTCTCTTTTCCCCCCAGAGTATCCTTATTCTCAGAGATGGTTTCTGTCTCATGGTCTTAAAAATGTGCTGCTTACACACTGTATTATCACTGTAGTATATAATCTCATCGATGGTATTTACATGGCTCCCAATACCATAGTATCTGAGTACCTGCACTCCTATAAGAAAGGGAAGTGCTATTATTCCCATTTTACAGGTATGCAATTGAACCATAGAGATTAAATGATTTACCCAGTATCAGACAGGAGTCTACAGTTGAGCAGGAAACTGAACCCCAGTGCTGAACAGAACCCTAACAACTGTACTATCTTTTCTCGCCCATACACAGAACTTAATTACAACTTGAGATCAATTTCCATTATGGGTTTAGACAGCTGTTAAGAACAGGTGATAACTATGTTTTGGGCTTGGTCTTTTATTAGGTTGGATCACAAACCAAGTGAGCAATCCTTTTCAACACACTAGACATCCCAGATTTCATTCATCGTTCTGTTGTTGAGGATACACTCACCAATGGAGAGTGGCATTTAAATCAGATATCTACATCATTACAGAAAATTACAAGGAAAACTTTTCGATAATCAAAATCTCAAACCATCCTTTAGTCTCCATAAGGACTCAGGCTACAGGCAAAGCAGTGGGATTCATCACACTCACATCTGTTCACTTGCTAGCCCCTGATCAGGCACCCCCTTATGTCTTTCCACCTAGATCCTATGCTGTGACTTGACCCTCTTCTCCAGTTTGAGCTGCCTGCATTTGTCCTGGTAAGCAAGCTTCTGTTGCTCCAGCTCTACCTCCTCACTCTGACACCTGGCTTCCAGATCCATTAATCTCTCCTCCCCAGTAGACGCCAGCATCCACAACTCTGGACCTCTTACCATTGCTGGTGTCTCTGCTGCATTGTCTGGTGATATATCTGTTTATTTTCCTGCATGCTCTGTAGGAGAAAAAAGGGACCCCTTCTGGCCCCCATCCTGCCTGATGGCATATGAGTGCAGCTTTCATTTGATACTTCACACAATACTCTTTACAAATAATTATTAGGACAGCAATGTTTTAGAGGTAGTGAGTCTGTCAGGCCTGAAATAAGGTACAGTACAGTGGACCCTCTGTCAGCTGGCACTGAAAAGGTCTTAGGGTTACAGGGTTATAATCCCATGCTTGGTGTGCTAGACCACACATTCTATATTGAAGGGTGTTAGTGCCAGACAAGTATCAAACTGAAGAACATAACTGAAGTCTGCATATGATTTGTCAGTTTAAATGGTGACTTCCTTTCTCTGTGCGTATCTGTGTGCTTGCATGCACAGATCTGCCAGTGTACAAAATGTGAATTTCTTAGGCATAAATCTTTAGAATAATTTGTATAGTCGTTTATCAAAATGTATGCATAGTGGTTTTGCTTTATTTTTCTTTAATACATCGGCTGAGGTGGTTTGTTTTTTTTTAAACAAACTAGAATACTTCCCCTAAGGAGTTAACTAATATTGCTCTGAAACATTCTGAGGGCAAAACTGAAAAGTCCTCAATATGTGTCCCTGATTTTCCGACTTTATTGCTTATTTGCTTAGTCTGATGGGAATAAGCTTTGTCTATTGTGGTTGAATAAGAAGAGAAGATTTTGAGCTCCCATGGGGAAAAAGCTGTTTTCATTGGCATTTTAGTGAAATATTAAAGGTAAAGTATATTTGGAGGGACATACTCTAAAGGCTGTCACAGTGATCAGAGAAGCGCTGGAGTGAGGAAGGGACAGCTAAGTGTGTAAGTGGAGAGATGGCCCATTTGTGCAAAGGTATGCGTAACCAAAGTTATGAATTGGCTGCAGATGGAAGCTGGCAGCAAGAAAAGTGGAACAGAATTATATTGACATCCTTGTGTTGTCTAAAGACCACTACAAGGCCATTAGTATTGTTGCATAGCCAGCAGGGAGGTGCTGTCAGGGTGAGATTTTACTTAGGCAACTGGTATTGATTTTAGGTCTGCAGCCAGGATGTAGAGAGGAAAAGATTCTTTTTGCCATGTCCATATTTATGGGCCACAAAGTGCTGTATTTGAAGCAGAAATGCAGATCAAGAGTGGTTTGTTTTACTTTAATATTATTTTGGGAGCAAAATAATTCCCCTGAATTATTCTTTATATTTCCTGCCTTTCGTTAGCTTTCCTTTCATGACCTTCCTTTTCAATTCTCCTGTTAGGCCATCCTGAAATGTAGTTAAGGATCCAGTACATTTAGTGATCGATGTAAGTATCATTCTGAGCACTTTTCTTTTTTCATGCCTCAGAATTTGGAGTGACTTGTTAGTGCTCCAGGTTGATAATCTCCAGACTGATAACCTTAAAGACTGACTGTCCTTTGTTAATCTGCACTAGGTACGGAATGGACTGCAAGTTTCTCCAGGTTGCTCTGCCAATGATCTGGGAACCAACAGTAGGGGCTTGTTCAAAAGCTCGCTGACATCCAAAGGAAAGATCCTAGATGATTCAAGGCAAGTTCAATATCCATGACCATTCAGTCCTTGAACCTGATATTGCCAATAAGGTTGCCAAATAGTAGTTCAGTGGTGCAGAAATTTGGCTACTAAGAATGGACTTACACTACAATCTTATTTCAAATAGGCCTTGAAATAGCCATCTGATGGCTAGCAATTTTCATCCACTGAAGTGGCAACTTGGGGTAAAAAGTTCTATGTCGCTTTTTCAGTTCTTTCCCCCTCCACAATGTATATTCAAGGTTGTTTCTGTTTATTTATTATTACCCATTTTAAGGGTTATAAGAGGTTTAAAAAGAGAAGTTTTGGACTAAGAAAAATGTTGTTTTGAAAAAAGTTAAATATTTAGTTTATATTATACTATAGCTTTGCTAAAGGAAAAATAAATCTGAAACAAAAAATATTTTCTTCATTCGTCAACTAATATATACATACAATATGTTGTGTACATTTGATGATAAAAAGATATATATGTATTATAGTAAAAGAAAAAAACTCGAGAGATTTTTTCAATAAAAACAACCAAAAACAGACAGTGACAATTACTGCAGTCTTAGAAATGTGTGTAATACATAAAACAATAATAACTACCTATAATAGATTAATGAAATATCTCATGCTGTTCCATCTCTTTCTTCTATGGATTTATTTTCTTCCTTACTTTTTAAATGTCATTCTGCTATTCATTCAATCAGAGATTATTACTATGGAGTGTAGCCTGAAAAGCTTGCTGCTTCCAGAGGAATAAAATAAAAATATTCCTATGAGAATTTTGCCCTTTAATTATTGGTAATTTTATTACAAATTGGTTTTGATCATTGAGACACCAGAGTAAACCTCAACATTTACTGTGGTCAGTTTTATTAGCTCTGCAGATCCTGTGTGGTCTACAGTGCCGTGGCTTTCTTTGTATCTCGAGCATTTGATTGCTGCTTCATTATTTATCCATTCTCTTCATACCCTTAATTTTAGCAAAATATCTGATTAGAAGTGATGTGAAACAACTATTGTGTATGGAGAAAAATCTGACATATGATAACTGTGATCTATTTGTGAAATTCTTATTGTTATTATTTATTATTATGTAGGTAGCATCTGTGAATGAAATGAGTCCCTCACTGCTAAATATACAACATAGTTACTGACTTAGGCCCTGATCCTCAAAAGGGTATTAGGTACCTAACTCTCACTGAAATCAAATTAGGCACTTAAATACCCTTGAGGATCTGGGCCTGTATCCAAAATTCCACCTGGTGGAATGTTTTTTTTAAAGAAATTGACAAAAAATCGTAACTTCCTTGAAAATTGTTATAATTAAAAAAAAATGTTTTCCAACCTGCTCTAATTCTTAACTAAAGGACAGCAGGAGTCAAGCCTCAGTTTAAACCTTCTCCTGCATTCTTCCTACAGAACACCTCTCTATGTACTAGTTTGCTCGCCTTGTAAAGTGACATGCCAGGCCTTTTAATACTATCAAGCTGGTGTTGAGAAGACTCATCTGATCTTACTTCAGGGTGAATTTGCAGAAATAATAACCTTGCCTGCATGCGCAGGGTGTTAGCTGCTCACATCAGGATGAGAAAAGATCTGCATCTTTAAATAAGCTACTTGTTACAGATTGTTCACTCAGGCCTAATGTATAATCAAAAATGGAATTTAAGAGGATGGTGGTAAAATTATCATTCATTTACTTTGCTTTTGTGCATTACAACACACCCTTTATCTGAATTATGTTTATCTAGACTGAAAACCATTCAGGGAAGGGATCTTGTTTTCGTAGTCTCTGTAAAGCACCTGGCACTGTTTTGGCACTATATTAATAATAGATTTGTAATGCTTTCAATGCAACGTGGCTTCATAAAACCTAAGTGTGAGATTAGTTTTATAAAGAAATTGGGACACTATTTATATAATTCTGAAAAAAGTCAGTTTGGGCTCTAAATTATTGCAGTTTTATGAAGTTTTCATCAGTACAAATGCAAAATTTTGCCTAAGAATAGAAAAGAAGGAATTTTGAGTGGTTTTTAAATTGGATGCTTCTTACCTTGTAAGCTTGTTGGCGCAATGATTGTCGCAGTGCCTGGCACAGTGGGACTCTCAGTTTATCTCTAGTTATAACTTAACAGAGAGAAATAACTTGCAGTGCATATATTTTTCAAAAAATATGTAACTTTCAAAACAGTTTTAAGTTTTGCTGGGGACATTTGGCTAAGCTAGAAGCTTTCTTCAACTCAACTAGCCCTCATTTGCAAACATATACACAGCTAAATTGCCATTCTAATGCTTTGCTTACAGGTTTGAAACTGAAGATCTTGAATTCCTCAACTTGGATTTCCCTAGAAACAGGAGTACAATCTCTTACCATTATGCAGACCCAGCTTCTAATTTTAGAAATACATGCAGTATTCCCAGTAAATGCTGTGCAGAATTCTGGCTCTACAACAGCTGACAAGCACTTGTTCAAAGTCCAGTACAAAAGATACTCTTTTTCCCTATGTCGGTTGATAGTAAATGATTAAATATATGCTGCGGGAGATCCATTTATTCACAAGGACTTTTGTCTTGGAACTGAAGAAAATGTTAACTTTTCAGAATGTTGGCTATATAAGGTGATCAATTTAATTCTTCCACTCCAGTGACAATGGTAATTTCTGTCTAACTCACGGTCTGTCAGATGAAGCTTCTCCCCCTTCTGTGATTTCTGAGCTTAACACATAATAACAGGTGATACTTTTAGATTTGCAAATAAAAAAGAACTTAAACATTGTTCAAGGAGAGTTCTTCAGAAATGTCCAGATAGTTTTCAGGCTCAGCTGTAACCTCAGCTGTGTTAGTAATAGTGTACACAATATCTTGGAAAACTGCACTAACAAACATATATGTGCCAGTGCAGTTGTGGATTTGTCAAGGTATGTTTTAATCTATGACTTTGTGTGTCAGGTTTGACTCAAACTCTTGTATCTTATTTTTTTCAATCACTCTCTGTATAGTCCCGCTTTTTAAAATCAACCTTGTGTGTGTGTACAGATAAACACCATAGTCATCAACTCAATCACATGGGTAGTTGTATGGAAAATAGAAATCAGGACCTTCATTGCCAAAATCACAGGCCTTTGCCACATGAGATAAAGAAGAATCTCCTTTCGGCAAACTAAGAGTCTCCTAGAGATTTGTATGCCAGCTAATACAGGTGATATACTCACAGGCTGGTGCATCCACCAGAGAGTATTGACACACTATACATGATAGAACATTATACATAATATATAATAAGCCTTATGAGATCTTTAAAAGAACACTATCTCTTATAGAACCTACATTCTGAAGCACTTCTTCCATTTTCCTGTAGTAACTACTTGCCTAATACCATCTCACTTGCCATTAGGAGAACAAACGAGTGGCTCAGAGCCACTCACCCCTAAAGTATCAAATGGATCGTGCCAGAAGGTGACTGAAATACTGATGTACTCAGTACAATCTCAGAGAAACTGAATATGTCAGTCATGTAATGAGAACACTAGAATTTTCCCATGCTATAGGATCCATCAATGGGAAAGTGTGTGTGGAAACATTAATGTCATCAGACTACTTATGAAATTCTTCATAACGTACTGAGAAAAAAAAACAAAAAAAAAATAAAATGCAAAAATCTTTTAAGTATAGTTAGCCCATCATTAGCAAGACTATTTTAACAAATGAATTATTATAAATGTTTAACTTATGATACGCTATAAAACAATATTTTAGGAGAAATTTGCATTCCTTTTCTAGTCAAGTTGGAATTAGAACATTTATGTATTTATTTATTTCAATCATAAAATAAGAAGAGAAGCAGCAGTAAGATTCCTAATTCCTTCCAAAAGACAATATTAAAAGGAAGACTTGCCCCCCCGTAAATGTAAAAAAAATTAAAAGAATAGCAAAAGCGCATTCTGGGCCTGATCCAAAGCCCATTGAAGTCAATGGAAAAACTTCCATTGATTTCATTAGGCTTTGGATCAGGACCTATAGTAAGAGCCTTCTAATCTTGTGGAAAAAATTGACAAATTACTGTATGGTCTAATCATATTGTTGCATCTACGGTGCTGTAAAATGCAGATATTGACTCTATTGAGGTGAACATCAAGAAGGGTCTTACATCTTGACTGAAATATGAAGTCAGTATATGGCTTGTTTACATACATTCTGAATGTGTTCATCTGAATTATGTGAATGACAAAGACAGAAGTGAAACATTTTTTAAAAGCAGCCTTGAAACATTGAAACATCTAAGTTAACACCTCTTGTGTATCATCCAGTATAACTTTTCTTATTTGTGGTGGGCTTGAAAATATTAAGTTCCTCAGGGCAAGAGTTGTCTTTGTGTATTGCAAAGTAAACACCTTATTGTCAGTGTTTAACAAATCATACAGAATAATATTTACATTATAAAAAATGTAGTGTGGTAATGCCTTCAGACTCCATCTGAGATTCAGACCTTATTCTGTTTGGCACTGTACAAACAAATAGTAAGAGGCAGACCCTGTCCTAAAAAGCCTACAATGTAAAGACATAAGAAAGACAAGGGAGGGGAAACAAAGCCACAGACAGAAAGTGAACTGTCTTGCCCAAGGTCACACAGCAGAACTCGAACTAGAATTGAGGTCTCCTGACTTCTAGCCAGGGCCCTGTTCACAGGACCATGTTGTCTCTCCTAGCCATGAATTTAAAAAGGGTGACTGTTTCAAACTAATATTCTAAAGTTTTGTAGTCCACCTATTCCCATTATCCCAGAAACTTTTTGGACAGTTTCTGTTCATACTGTTCAGTACTAAAAGTCTTACAGAAAGAACAGTTTTTCTATCTTGCACTCTTTAGGCATCCTTTGAGAGTGCAGTATCCAATCACATAAGGCATCCATATCCATAGATCCATGTCAGAGTCTAAAGCTTTTCAATATTCTTTATTCCACAGTACATGATTTACTTATCTATTGATACTGAAAAAGAGCTAGATAGCTCTATGGATTTCTAATGAGTTACAAAACATTTAATCTCTAGTTTTTGGATTGAACATGGCCCAGGTTAGCATTATCTGACAGCTGTAATGTGGAATGGGTGAAATGAGTTTGTAGATTGGTGAAATGAGTTCATAATGGGAAGGTGTCCAAGTCATAAGAACCAACAGCAAAACTATCTCCAGGTTAGCAGCATTGGTCATAACATGTATGAAAGACAATGTCCTTCATGCCCATGACCTATACTGTAAGATAACTGATTGATGTATAAATTTGATGATACTGCATATGAGTTTTCTGATATAAGTATTTTATGCTGCAGAGAGAGAGCCCATTGTGTAATATCTATTTTAATCTAAATCAGGCTCTAGGGGATCACATAACAGGATATAATGTTTAAGGATTGATTTATAGGAAGATGTGACATCATTTTGTAGCTGGAGTCTTTAAGGAAAATGCAGACCCTAAATATTCAAGTACCTGTTATACCAGACTCAGAGCAATGTTACAAATGAATCTGTGTACCATATATCTGTGCTTGCTAAGGTTTTTTTTAAACTCAAAAACTTGATTATTTTATAAAGAATTCATTACTCATCACAAGTAAGGTTTTTCTGCATTGTATTAATAGTTATATGCAGTTTGAATAATTTCTTTATTATATAAATTCTAGAGATGAAAAAGATTTATTAGGTTATCTCATACCAAAACAGGATTTTTCTGTACGTCATGCATTCTAATGCTTTGCCCAATCTAGTTTTAAGTGCTGCAAGTGATGGAGTTCTACAAATTCTCTTGGGAGATTATTCACCAGGCTAATGTATCTTACTATTAGTAAGTCTTTCCTGATATTCTGCCCAACATTTCCTTGCCCTATTTTTATCATTTTATTCCCAGTATTACTGGTACTCTCCCTTAAATATGTTAAATATTTCCTCTCCTTTGTTAGAGATGATGTCCTTCCAATATTTGTAGACCAGTATTGTATGCTCCGTCACGTCACTTAAGTGAGCTATAGATTATAATCTTACAAATCAATCAAATCAATCCGGTAAAAAGTTATCCACAGTGAATGTAATAGTCCAAGTGTAGGCACACCAAAGCCATATAAATATATAGGTATATAGTTGTATAGATTTCCTCTCTGCTCTGGGACATACTTCCTTTATGTATGCATCTTGAAATCCCATTGGCCTTTATTGCTGCTGTATTGTAAACATGTGTCTATTTTTTCTATCTACTGTCATTCCTAAATCTTTTTCATGATCATTGCTTTGAAAGATTTTTCCTCGCGTTGAATATCAGTGTCTTGGATTATTTTTCACTAGATGTGTTAGCTCGCATTGTTCTACAATGAGTCTCATTACCTTATTTTCTGTCATATTTCTAATCTCTCTCTCTGTTCTTTTTACTTCTCTGTTGTTTTGGTGTTTCCTACAGTTCTCAGTATAGAATCTTCTGTAAAGTTAATAAAAAGCTTGCTATCCCCTCTCTGAGGTCATTAATAAAGATGTTAAATAGAACAAGACCTGACCCCAGTCCATTCAATAACCCACTAGACATTTCCTTCCTTTCTTCCTTTGCTAGTTCTTTTTTTGGTCATTATTCTTTGTTTATGATCCCTCAACTATGTCTGAACAAATCCAGTAAAGGGCCTCGTATAAATAATTAACAATAAGCAGCCCATCAGTAATATCTCTCAGTACTGACCTCAGTAAAATGGGTGAGAGAACCATAAAGAGAAGCTGACAAGCCCTCTCATCCATTTTGCTCAGGAGGCAGCACAAGAGTTATATAAATTGCTTCTCAGGAAAATAAGAATGCTTTAGAATTTTGGGAATCCTAGTTGCTGAATGACTGGTGAAGACAAGTTAATTAGTTTGTTGCTATGCCATCTTCTAGAGTGATCATATCAGATTTCACATGTTGAGTAGGGTTGAGCTGGGCCTCTCCTTAAATAGGTCTTCCAGGAATACCATCTTACAAGAAGTGATGTTGGTTATTCAGTAAGGAGCTAATATGGTTTTGAAGGGTGAGTGTACTACTGAAGGCATCTTTTCCATCTAAAGTTTAAAACCAAATTGCCAATCACTGTCTTCATTAAAGAACTCCTGGGACTTTTCACAAGAGCTGTGTTGTTCAGTTACAATATGGAAACAATAACCTACTATGGTACTTATGTAAATTCTCCCTTCAATTTCAAATGGATGTAGTATTCTTTGCTTAAGGTTCCTAAACTGTTGTGTAGTGTGGCGGTACGATGTTTTATTTCACCTCACGGATGAGTGAAGTGATTCCTATATGTAATTTGAAAAGCATTTTGAGGTGGAAGATTCCATATAAATGCAGTGCAAATTTATATTATTACAATGATTTATGACCGTGTTCTAATGCCATCTTTATGTGGAACATGGAATATGCTACAATGTTCAAATATTTTTAAAGTATTCAGTTTTATCAGAGAAGGAAGAAGCTATCAGTGTTACTGAACCAATACAAAAATTTAAACTTTATTCTAATCTGTGAAATTGAGAAACTAATCAGCTATAAAATCAAGTTACAGACAGTTTGCCCTCTTTAAAAAAGCTTATCAAACTTTTAAAATATCTAAAATCAGTTAAACATTTTGTTTCAATTCACTTTACATTTTGAAAGACATTTGCACCTTTTTTTCCAACTGAAAAAGTTCCTACGGGACAAAAGTACTATATTCCTCAGTTTAATACACTGTCAAAGTTTGCTTCTCTGTGAAGTGTTTTGTCAGCATATGGCCTTATGTAGTTCCTTTTAAAGGTCAAAGCAAGGAGAAAACTCTCTTCCCATATTTAAAGAGGGTACTCAAGTATGCAGTTAAGTCAAACATAGACAGATGTTGGTGGATGCATATTTTAGATGTTCTTTTCTAGGATATTGTGCTGCCATTGCACATGTCCTGCCAAATAAATACATCACATAGAAAGGAAGTTGCACTTGCATAAGTTGAAGCATTTATGAAGAGAGACCTAAGTATCACTTAACAAAGCAATCCATGTAGCATATGGGAAGTCTGGCTTCATCTACAGAGTAGTGGGCTTTCATGCCCACACCCATATCAGTCAGTTCCAGCTCATATCCTTTGACACTGCTCCTGCTGCTGCCATATGACAGGACATCCAGCTGGAGTCTTGGCCTCAAGATGTGCAATGCATTATCTCTGTAAAACCTACCTCTGGAGAATGTAGGCTGCAGACCTAACTCTTCTTAGGATATGGGCTATGGGAAAGGGACCAGCAGATGATTTTCTGTGTTTTACTCACGCAGGCTGTGAAAGACTCAGATCTCTCTCTCTCTCTTGGGTGTGGTTAGGTTTACTGAAATAATTCAGATGCTCAGTACTATCCCATTATCAGGTTAGTGGGCAGGGAAGATAAACATTTCCAGGATAGGGAATAATACTGTGCAGGAACTGGGAAGTTCATTTAATCCAGTGCGTTGTCTTCCTGTTTTTAAGGGAAACTTGAGCAGCAAATCAACACACTCTCTTAATAGGCAGCAGACTGTGCAGTCAGCACCTTTAGGCCAGCAGGACACTAATGTCTTCTGCCGGGTAGGGCCCATACTGTATACAAAATGAATAAGCCAAAGAGGGCGTTCTGAATTCCAATACCAGTTCTGTCACATGCTGTGTAGCTTGAGCAAGTCACTTCCTTTTTTTGGGTGTCTCAATTTCATCATCTGCAAAATGGGGAAATAATACTTATCTGTATCATTAATGTGTATGCAGTGCTTTGAATGTATAGGGCTATTTTTTTCAAAAAATGGCCTCCATTTGTGTTTGTACAATATAAGCATACTTTAAAAAAACAAATATTTCCCAGCAGATTACAAATATTGTAGAAAAAGGCAAACAGTTGATTCTATATATATACCTAAAGTGATATTAATTAACATAATAAAGTCCTTTTCTGTCTATCCATTTTCCTTTCCTTTTAGTTATTCTTTGCTTGCTGTAAGTGGCATAAACTGTTCATTGCAAGAAGGAAATGTATGTGTTAAACTGTCATGATTAATTTGGCAATCTAGCCCCTAATTTTACTAAAGAAGCAACTATTGGACCACTACAATTATATGTGGATTTAAAGTGCCTTGCATTTAAACTAAAACAATTTCAGGGTGTTAACTTTATTTTACCACTAAAAGTAATTATGGAAAAAAACTATTTTAGTATTGGTAAAATAGCAGTAGAAGCTATGTTTGCCATTTAAAAATTCATTTTTGTTTTCAGTTTATAAAAATGCTTTTATCCAGACTCCCAGGTACTCAGTACAGCTATGAGGTGCACTCTTATGAACAACTAAATAGCTGCATGTACAATAAATGCCTACAAAGTCACATACAGGTTTCACTTCAGTTTGCTACATTATAATCTTCTCCAAAAGTTGTTCAGATCTTCATGGGTCCAAATTTAACATAACATGAAATTAGCACTCCAGGGTCTTAATCTGAATGTCAAAGACAGTTCCATCTCAATAATGGGTGAAACCCAAACCCTGGGTCAAGACACAGTCAAGCTCTGAGATGTTTGAAATCTGACTCTGAAGTCTGTGACTCAGCCCCATTTCTGGCATTATTAATACATCACTTAGTGTGACCTCAGGAAAACCTTGAAGTAGAGCTGGTCAAAAATTTTCCAACTGAAGAGTTTTCCATTGGAATATGCTGATTTGATGGAATCAAAATGTTTTGTGAGGAATATCTATTCCATCTCAACTTTCAGTGAAACAAGGCAAGCAGGCTGCCCTCAGGCTCCCTGGGGTTCCTGGTTCCCCAGAAATGTCACTAGAAATTTCACATTTACAACTTTCATTTTTTCCTTTTCTGGACAGCTCTACTTGAAGCCTCCTCTGTTTCTTTCTCACTCACAGAGAGGGATTTCATCCTAGACAGCTAGGGAATGGACAGTCATCTCCACTAACACATCATAAGTACATTCAAGAGCAATGATGCCAACTGTCATGATTTTATTATAAATCTCATGATATTGGATGTTTTTCTTAAAACCTTGTGCCTGGAGTCCAGTGAATACATGAGAATCTCAGCTTTTGTTTTTTCTTAGAAGAGTAAGTTCCTAGCTCTCATAGTTATGGAGAAAAGCTTAAAAATATGAACCATAAAGGCTCAAAAACCAGAGGGGCAAATAAAAAGAATCCAACATTTATTATTTTTATAAATTTCATGTTTTTTAAGCAAGTCTCATGAACTCTTGAAGTTGGCAATGCTGCAAAAGACTTGTTGGATTCATCTATGGGGACATCATACATATTGGTGATGGCCTTAATTCCTCTGCTCTATTATTAACATGCTATTGATTAGAGAATAGGTGAAGCAAATCCCTAGTTTCCAGCTCTCTCAATATTTGGGGAAGAGAGTTGAAATCCAGACTTGCATCCAAATTCTAGGGCTCAGCTGCCTCTCTATATTCTGGCTAGTAAAACCCTGGCTGTCAGATGATTGCCTTCCTGTAACAAGTTTGACTCATTTCTAGCAATGTAGATATGGTCCCTTAAATATGCCTGCGTTTGGCTTGTCTTCCTTCTTCCTGGCTTTTTTTTGTGTACAAGAGGGTATTGGCCTGTGAGCTGCTGGTGCTACTTTGGGCATACGTCCTGTAGACACTATCCCCTGATAAGACAGTAAGGAGTAGCTGCCTACATTATCCCATAATGCAGTGATACAACCAGGACTAGGAAACATGATATATGTCGGCAGCCAACAGGGTTCAGCCATGATTATGGAGGCAGAAAGGCTATATCCCTGTGCTGGCCGTTTAAGAGGTGTCAGATGCCCAGCCTACTTGTGACAGGCTCCACTGAAGGAAATAAGCCAACCCAGTCCATCTGGACATACCACTGCCTATGTAGCTGAAAGAGGGAGACAAGGTTGGTAAGGCAATATATTTTATTGGGTATGGTGACCAGATGTCCCATTTTTAAAGGGACTTTTTCTTATATAGGCGCCTATTACCCCCCATCCCCTGTCCTGTTTTTTCATAGTTGCTATCTGGTCACCCTATTATTGGGCCAACTTCTGCTGGTGAGAGAGACAAGCTTTCAAGCCACAGAGAGCCAAAAAGAGCTCTGGGAGCTCAAAAGCTTGTCTCTTTCACCAACAGAAGTTGGCCCAATAAAAGATATTACCTCACTACCTTGTCTCTTTAATATCATGGGACCAACAAAGCTACAGCAACACTGCAAACAGTGAATTAATAACTGGAAGGCAGTTAATAAGGAACATCTGAGCCAAATAAAAGGCTTAAGAGAGCTCAGTTGAGGGGCTCCTGAGGAGGAAAAAGTGCCTGAGGGAGTCTGAATTAGGCAGCAGTGGTACTCCAAAGGCAGACAGAAGAGATTACAGAGCTTTCCAGGCAGAGGCACCTGGGTGAGAACTTGACAAAGCTGGGGAAAGCTGTTTTGGGACTTCAGCTTATTTTGGGAGTTGAGGTAAGAGCTTTTAAACCATTGTACAAAAATCCACTTTCAGAAGACTTGATTAAAGGGAGATATACTGCTGTAAGGTAGATTTTATTTGGCTTCTCCTCGACTGGGCTGTTTGTAATCTTGGGAGGGGAAATTGAGGCAGAACCACACTCAGCAACAAGGGGGCACCTGGGACTTGGCACCCCTTCCGCAGGCTGCAAGGTGTACTTAACTGTGTAATAGGGTTGGAGGAAAGCATCACAAACTTGTGACAAAAACATGGTGGGTATCAGTAGCGTGGGTATTTAGTACATGGCTAAAATGGCTTATAACGTATTATAGAAGCCACATCAAAAGTGCTTTCCCAATTGATGGGACTATTCAGTGGTTCACACATTTTCCAGAAGCGTTTGGAATATAAAGCACTTAGAGTGGGTTAGTTTCCCAAGGACACTTACCTCAAGCTTGGCCTTTACTTTATTTTAAACAAGTTTCCTTTTTTCCCAAAAACTTTAATTCCAATCGTTTCAATGTTGTTGTTTTTATTAAATTCACATGTGAAACAGTTGTCTCTAAATATAAAATTACCCTCTATCAGCAGTAAGCTAAATATTGCAGCACTGAGAATCTGTATATTAGGCAACAGTAAAACTGATTTTCTTTGTTTAGCCCAAGAATATATAGAAATAAAATTATGTGAGCAGAAAAAATTGTTTTCTTTCATTTTCATTTTTAGAAAAAACTAGGACAGGTAATACATTAGAGGGAAAGGATTTTACACAATAAATACAAGGCTTACACTGCAAGAAAAGCAATTTCCCAGTTTAATCCTGCTAATGGGCAAAACTTTCACCAATATTAATTTGTCAATCACATTCAAAATGCATTAACTACACACAAGTTGCTCAGTCAAAATAGCCATTAATATTTGTAAGGGTAATGAGCTATTCATAGTATAAATACTGGCAATAAATGTTTTCTCAATAAATGGCTATTGTCTTACATTCATTAGGGAAAACCTCTAATACACAATGAGATTTCTTACATTAGTTATAGGACATCACAATTCCCCCCCCCTTCATTTTATTTCAATCTGGAGAGTTAAATGAATAGATTAAATTCATTTGAAACATTACCAAGTAGGACCAAGTGTGTCTGATTAGCTTTGCTTTTCAGAAATAATATTAATAAGAATACAAAATTGATTATTTTGATACTTTTTTAACCACTTTCACATTTAGTAATCCAAGATGTTACTAGGAAGTATCACAGCCAGTTCATTGATTTGCAAACAATATAATTTTTTAAGACAACAGTGCACCTGTAAGCTATTTCATTCTGAACACCCAATGAGCATTTTTTTTCACATAGTGCAACTTGTATTACAAAATATTCAGCCCCATGTAATATGGTGAATCCTTGATTATAGCAAATATCTGGTTTTGTGAATGATCTTAAAATATGTTTGCTGACTCTTATTCAAAATACTTTCCCTAATTTCCCTAAAGTTTAAATGTATTAAAGATTATAGTAGCCTTTTTTTGTCTATACTCAGAAAAAGAATGAAGACTTCATCTATGTTATGTATCAATTAGTCTGAAAAATAATTTGACAATTACAGCTATTGCGGATCATGTATTATTAGGTATACAGTACAGAAAAATGATCATATCTGAAAACAAGTTTATCTACTTGAACTGTAAGGCAAATACTTAATAGGTATGTTGTGTAATGGATGTCCTTGAACAAAAAGAATACTCCATTCAAATCAAGCCTAATATCAACAAGCTGTACTTAAAGATTACATCTGTGCCTGTAAATGGATTTTCAGAGTTCGCATTTTGTTTGTGTGTTTTTATAGTGATCAGTAAGGAAGCCCTTCCACCACATTTAGGTGGTCCCATGCTGATTGCTCTGACAACAACTGTATCGCTGCTAAGAGATGAAATTTGTTAACAGGTTATTTTTTGCTTGCTAAACTCACTGACTGGAGAGAACAGAAAATAGCAGCTGAGGGATAGCATGAAGTAAAAGTAGAAGATACTCATTAAAGAGAGAAAAACCTGGTAAAAGCAGTATGATTTCATTTTCTCAATTGTTAGGTATGAATCCCACAATTAAAAACAAGAAAACAAACAAAAACAAAAAAAAGTAAAAAGTCCATGGGAGGAAGCTGGAGCAGTGGCAGCAGCACAATGGGATTTGCATGAACCCCCTGGGTTTGAAGCACCCCAGGACTGAAAGTTACTTACAAGCAGAATAGGGAACAGGAACTGCTGAAATATCCTCCTCACTTGTTTAACTGAGGTTCACACTCTGAAAAAATGCCACCCTCTGTCCTGTTCCCTGCCAATGACTTTAACAGGAGCTGAGGGCAAATGTGGCTGAAAGTAAAGGCCTTTTTTTCTATCCTGGTCCAAATTATAAGTATTTAAACTATCTACAATCTGCAAGAAGGGTGCCTGAATGCAGGGCAGTATCATACAAAGCTAATAAATGAATGATACTCTTTAGCTTCAGACCAAGCTTATATCAGAGTCCATACTTAAATATAGAGAAAATAACCTTTCCTCAGTTACAGTCTCCATAAAAAACAGGAAAGAACAACCAAGTGTTCTCTCCTCTCCTCTCCCACAATTACTCTCTTCACCCTCTTCCTTATCTCTGGTTTATATTCCTTATCAGAGGAGGTGAAGGGGCTGATCTGTAGCCTCCACAGAGATGCTTCTAATTCACTGATCTTTGTTAGTAGACTACACATAGCCAAGTTGTCAGATGGCTCCATTTCACTGCAATTCTAGCAGCTTTGGCAGGGTCCTTGGCTGTTTGAATCAAGGTTTTAAACTCCTTCCTTGCCTGGTTTTGTACAAGGGCTATTCTGACTAACAGGGAGTTTTGCAAGGGAGTTCTCCAGGTGAAGGAGGAGCAAATACATCATCTGTGGGGTAAGTGAATGTCTGTAGTGTGTGTGTGTTTGTGAGTTACTTGCTGTGTGCTGAGCTTGTGTTTGTCAGTCTGTTTGTTTGGTGGTTTGAAGGACCGTGTGCTGTGGCTGGCAGTTGGAGGCCGTGAGCTTCAAAGGAAAGTTTGAAAGCTCAAAGCCTCTGGTAATTGGCTGAGCCTTAATCAGTAGGTGGGGCATTAACTCAGGCCAGGGCTTTATAAAGCTGCGCACAAGCGACAAGGGAGCTTGTGAATGGGGAGTTTGGAAGGGGAGTAGGGATCCATTGTTGGTCCTACCTGTTGCCCTGTGGTCCCCTTAAAACCTATAATCCAAACCATATTCCAAACCCCCTTTCTTTAAACCACCCTTTCATTAACTAGGAGACAATGCAGGCAGAAGCCCAGCAGCAGAGTGGGGGCTATCCAGTTTATTGCGCTGAATGTAGCATTTATGATTACCTGCCTTGTGGGCGGGTGGCGTATGTGTGCAGTCGGTGCAAGGAGCTCCTGGCTCTCACAGACCACGTACGGACTTTGGAGGCCAGGGTGGCAGAACTGAAGAAGCTAAGGGAGGCAGAGAGGTATGTTTATGAGGCTTTCCAGGACACTGTAGAATTGTCCCACCTCCACTCAGACAGCCTCTGTGCTGTTGAGGAGGAAGAAAGGCCCAGGGAAGCAGAGCAGTCAATGGGAGCAGAGGGAAACCTTCCCATAGTTGGGACCCTCCTTCCAGATGGTGCTGGGGTTGCCTCTCGCACTGAGGAGGGAACTCCAGTTGCTAGGAAAAGGCAAGTGTTCGTAATGGGAGATTTGATCATTAGCAATGTAGATAGCTGGGTTTGTCATGACTGGGAGAACCATATGGTGACTTGCCTGCCTGGTGCGAAGGTTGCGGATCTCTCGAGGCATCTAGACAGACTTATGTGTAGTGCTGGGGAGGAGCCGGTGGTTGTGGTACATATAGGTACCAATGACATAGGGAAGGGTAGGAGAGAGGTCCTGGAAGCCAAATTTAGGCTGCTAGGGAACAAACTGAAATCCAGGACCTCTATGGTGGCATTCTCAGAAATGCTCCCAGTTCCACGCGCAAGGCCAAGTATGCAGGCAGAGCTTCAGAGTCTCAATTTTGGGATGGAGGGAGGCTATACAGGAGAGATGGGCTCCACCTAAACCAAAGCGGAACCAGACTGCTGGCACTAAACATTAAAAAGGTTGTAGAGCAGTTTTTAAACTAGGAGATGGGGGAAAGCTGACTGCTGCTGAGGAGCATGTGGATCGGACACAGACTTCTCTTAGGGGAGAGTCTGATGATAGGGAATCTCCCGGTTATATTCAGGAACAGAGGACGGAAGAGGATAATTTAAGGGCCGGATCAGATGATAAACAGTCATATAAAAAAGAATCCGTCACATCAGAAAAGGGCAGACAAATAAGCAGGGACAAGTTTTTAAAGTGCTTGTACACAAATGCTAGAAGTCTAAATAATAAGATGGGTGAACTAGAGTGCCTTGTGATAAAGGAGGATATTGATATAATAGGCATCACAGAAACCTGGTGGACTGAGAGCAATCAATGGGACACAATCATTCCAGGGTACAAAATATATTGGAAGGACAGAACAGGTCGTGCAGGGGGAGGAGTGGCACTATATGTGAAAGAAAATGTAGATTCAAATGAAGTAAAAATCTTAAGCGAATCCACATGTTCCATAGAATCGCTATGGATAGAAATTTCATGCTCTAATAAAAATATAACATTAGGGATCTATTATCGACTACCTGACTGGGACAGTAATAGTGATGATGAAATACTAAGGGAAATTAGAGAGGCTATCAAAATTAAGAACCCAATAATAGGGGGAGATTTCAATTATCCCCGTATTGACTGGGAACATTTCACTTCAGGACGAAATGCAGAGATAAAATTTCTCCATACTTTAAATGACTGCTTCTCCACAAGGGGAGAGGCAACTCTAGATTTAATCCTGAGTGGAGCGCAGGAGCTGGTCCAAGAAGTAACTATAGCAGGACCGTTTGGAAATAGTGACCATAATACAATAGCATTCAACATCCCTGTGGGGGGAAGAACACCTCAACAGCCCAACACTGTGGCATTTAATTTCAAAAGAGGGAACTATACAAAAATGAGGGGGTTAGTTAAACAAAAGTTAAAAGGTACAGTGACTAAAGAGAAATCCCTGCAAGTTGCATGGGCCCTTTTTACGGACACCATAATAGAGGCTCAACTTCAATGTATACCCCAAATTAAGAAACACAGTAAAAGAACTAAAAAAGAGCCACCGTGGCTTAACAACCATGTAAAAGAAGCAGTGAGAGATAAAAAGACTTCCCTTTAAAAAGTGGAAGTCAAATCCTAGTGACGCAAACAGAAAGGAGCACAAACACTGCCAGCTTAAGTGCAAGAGTGTAATAAGAAAAGCCAAAGAGGAATTTGAAGAACGGCTAGCCAAAACTCCAAAGGTAATAACAAAATGTTTTTTAAGTACGTCAGAAGCAGGAAGCCTGCTAAACAATCAGTGGGACTCCTTGACAATCGAGATACAAAAGGAGCGCTTAAAGACGATAAAGTCATTGTGGAGAAACTAAATTGATTCTTTGCGTCAGTCTTCAAGCCTGAGGATGTTAGGGAGATTCCCAAACCTGAGCCGGCTTTTGTAGGTGACAAATCTGAGGAACTGTCACAGATTGAAGTGTCACTAGAGGAGATTTTGGAATTAATTGATAAACTCAACATTAACAAGTCACCGGGACCAGATGGCATTCACCCAAGAGTTCTGAAAGAACTCAAATGTGAAGTTGCAGAACTATTAATTGAGGTTTGTAACCTGTCCTTTAAATCGGCTTCGGTACCCAATGACTGGAAGTTAGCTAATGTAACGCCAATATTTAAAAAGGGTTCTAGAGGTGATCCCGGCAATTACAGACCAGTAAGTCTAACGTCGGTTCCAGGCAAATTAGTCGAAACAATAGTTAAGAATAAAATTGTCAGACACATAGAAAAACAAAAACTGTTGAGCAATAGTCAACATGGTTTCTGTAAAGGGAAATGGTGTCTTACTAATCTATTAGGGTTCTTTGAAGGGGTCAACAAACATGTGGACAAGGGAGATCCAGTGGACATAATGTACTTGGATTTCCGGAAAGCCTTTGACAAGGTCCCTCACCAAAGGCTCGTATGTAAATTAAGCTGTCATGGGATAAAAGGGAAGGTCCTTTCATGGATTGAGAACTGGTTAAAAGACAGGGAACAAAGGGTAGGAATTAATGGTAAATTCTCAGAATGGAGAGGGGTAACTAGTGGTGTTCCCCAAGGGTCAGTCCTAGGACCAATTCTATTCAATTTATTCATAAATGATCTGGAGAAAGGGATAAACAGTGAGGTGGCAAAGTTTGCAGATGATACTAAACTACTCAAGATAATTAAGACCAAAGCAGATTGTGAAGAACTTCAAAAAGGTCTCACAAAACTAAGTGATTGGGCAACAAAATGGCAAATGAAATGTAATGTGGATAAATGTAAAGTAATGCACCTTGAAAAAATAACCCTAACTATACATACAATATGATAGGGGGCTAATTTAGCTACAATGAGTCAGGAAAAAGGTCTTGGCATCATTGTGGATAGTTATCTGAAGATGTCCACGCAGTGTGCAGAGGCGGTCAAAAAAGCAAACAGGATGTTAGGAATCATTAAAAGGGGATAGAGAATAAGACTGAGAATATATTATTGCCCTTATATAAACCCATGGTACACCCACATCTCGAAGACTGTGTACAGATGTGGTCTCCTCACCTCAAAAAAGATATTCTAGCACTAGAAAAGGTTCAGAAAAGGGCAACTAAAATGATTAGGGGTTTGGAGAGGGTCCCAAATGAGGAAAGATTGAAGAGGCTAGGCCTCTTCAGCTTGGAAAAGAAGAGACTAAGGGGGGATATGATAGAGGTATATAAAATCATGAGTGATGTGGAGAAAGTGGATAAGGAAAAGTTATCTACTTATTCCCATAATACAAGAACTAGGGGTCACCAAATGAAATTAATAGGTAGCAGGTTTAAAACAAATAAAAGGAAGTTCTTCTTCACACAACGCACAGTCAACTTGTGGAACTCCTTACCTGATGAGGTTGTGAAGGCTGGGACTATAACAATGTTTAAAAGGAAACTGGATAAATTCATGGTGGCTAAGTCCATAAATGGCTATTAGCCAGGAAGGGTAAAGAATGGTGTCCCTAGCCTCTGTTCATCAGAGGATGGAGATGGATGGCAGGAGAGAGATCACTTGATCATTGCCTGTTAGCTTCACTCCCTCTGGGGCACCTGGCATTGTCCACTATCGGTAGACAGATACTGGGCTAAGTGGACCTTTGGTCTGACCTGGTACGGCTGTTCTTATGTTATCCATATTCAGTTAACCCTTTTTCTCTACTTCATAAAAGGCATATATGATAACTAACATCTAAATCAGAGGTGTTGAATCTTTTTAGCCACAATCACAATCTGTTCCACTTCCACTGCAGAAACCTCCTACAATTCCCCTGTTAGGGTGACTCCAGGGCCTGTGCAAGGAAGTTTCGCCTAGGGCACGAAGCTTCCACCTTGCGCCACTCCCACCCCCAGCTAACTCTGCCCGCTGCCCCCCCACAGCAGCTAACCATGCCCACCTGCCCCTCCCACCAGAGGAGCCCCTTCCCCACCCGGTGGCAGCTAATCCTACCCGTTGTGGCAGCTAACGCAGCCCGCCACCCACCCAACCCAGGGACCCCTCCCCCCCCAGCAACAGCTATCCCCATGCAGCTAACACCGCCCAGGGAGCCCCCCACCGCAGCAGCTAACACTGCCCAGGGAGCCCGCCCCAGCTCACTTCTGCTCTACCTCCTCCACTGAGCACACTGGCACCTCTCTAATTCTCCTCTCCTCCCTTTCCAGGCTTGCAGCGCCAATTGGAGGAGAATTAGAGCAGGGGCTGTGTGCTCAGCAGAGGAGGCAGAGTGGAGGTGATCTGGGGCAGGGAGCGGTTCTCCTGTGCACCCCCCCCCGGTACTGTGGGCGGTCCTCCCCACACCCCCCCGGCCCAGCTCACCTCCACTCCACCTCCTCGCCTGAGTGGGCTTTTAGGCGCCCTCAACCACTAGGTGTCCTAGGTGGACGCCTTGTTCGCTTAGTGATTGCACCAGCCCGGGTGACTCTCCAGTGGTGTACACTTGGAGAAGTCAGTTCCTATACTTCTCTTCCCACATCTCCTGGCACAGGGGACATGGCACTGGAAGGGGGAGTGGCTGGAGTACACTGTGCTGTAACTATCCTCAGCTGGTGTATGGCTTCTGTAACCTGCACTAGAGCACAGAAGCACAGAACTACATCTGGTTGTTGGTTCTCGGCTTCTCCCATGCTGCCCTGGGTAGCTGTGTAGGGGAAGGTATTTATCCTTTCCTATGAGTAGTCCAAGTTCAGTTAAAGCCATTTGAGAGCCTATCCTGCTCTCCATGGGCTTCCACAGCCTGGCAGGAAAGTATGCAATGGCACCCAGAGTGTCTTTCTTTCCTCCCAGGGGAACTGCTGAGTACTGCAGCAGTATAGGACAGGGTGAATACTCAGTCACTTTTTGGCTCATCCTATAGCTGCTCCTGGAGCTGTAGGGGAGGAAGTGACCTGTATCTCCTCCCGATAGCAGCAAGTCTGATTCCAACTTCAGTTTGAAAATCAGAGGGCACAGTTCAGGAAGCACATTTTCATTTCATAAATACAAAATTTCTTCTTAACACATACTCAGGTGCCCCAATGTAGAGCCATAGAGGGCCTCAGGTTGGACATCCTGGACTAAATTAATGTGTAGCAAATATCTTTTGTTAACAGATATTGTAAATAAAGTCTCTGATAATAAATATGCCCATGTACATTTTTAAGCTGTTTCAATTCTAAAATATCTGACTCTGAACTGGATTGAGCCCTGGGCTATGCCAACAGGAACAGTTCCCTGTTGCAGAAAGCCCACTGTGCTAGGGAGAGGGTTGTTGTGGCGTAAGATGCATACAACCGTCAGTCCACCAGAAGGTTTGGAGCTGGTTAGCACAACCCCCAAGGTGAGTGCCACTGACTGGGGAGGTCATGTAGACAAGGTATTGAGGGGATGAACTAAGGAGCTCTTGTCATAGGTATGTCTTATCTTGAGTGTTGCACCTAAATTGAGTCCTACCCCCCAAACTTTTCACTTGAGCATGGTAGAGCTTTTATCTCAAGTTGGCTGGTGGGCCAGAGGATGTAGTTATACCAGGAGTTAGCAGCTGACATGAGTTATGCTAACACAATCACCGTGTGCTGCTCAAATGTTATTTCACAATGTGGCCTCTCTCACTTAAGCTCAGCTAACTCAAGAGGAGTTATCTCTATAGTGAAGACATAGCCTCAAAGCTTGTTCCCACACAGAAATCCCAGAGAAGTGTGGCAGTACAAGCATAATCTACCATCCCTAGGGACTTTTGGGCACAGCAGCCTGCATTTGATTCTAACCTTGTGTATGTTGTATAGTATGATTTAACATTGTTTGCTACATGTTTAAGCAACTGGTTGCCAAAAGACAATGCATTTTAGTAGCAATCAAAAATATTAATGAATTTATTTTTCTCCCTTTTGAATGAAAATTTGGAGGCTTCAGGTGAGCCATTGAATTGTTGTACTTATATGAATGTGTTTATTTCTATCATGAATTTGTTTCCTGTGGAGAAAAATAAAGCTGCGTATGTAATTATAATTGTTAAAAGGCTTACACCAGGCAGGTAGACAACTTTAATTGGTATATTTATTCAATACACTAAGGTTCATATGAGACAGATAATGCAAATGATTAAATTATCTGCAAACCACAGAGCACTAAAAGGGATCTTGACATCTATTTTAGAATAAGTGTTTTATGAAAATTATCGTCTAGTTCTTCTCTTAAATTTAATTTTCCTGTGGAGTGGGTAGAAAATAGGCAGGGGGAGGATCCCATCATTTTCTTCCAAAGTTTTGCATTATTTGATTTAACATCTTCAATATTCCATTTTAAAATTGTAAAAATCTGCAAATTTCTTCTTTGATCTATGCAACAGAGGAAAAATATATTTGCAGCCTTCAATTAATTGTGGCAAATGTTTACTCATGTATTTCTGTTTGGAGTGTCTACACTTAAATTTCATCCAGGACTCATCTCCATCAAGTATGCAATGTTGTTTAATTATTAAGAAACCTTACAATGTGACATGTTTAATAATAATATTAACTCTTTTGGACTGTTACTTCCAGTATTCATGGCTCTGTTGCTTGGACTGAACTAGAGCTGTGTGAAATGTTTGTATCAAAGCCAGAAACCACATGGAAACTCAGCTGGTTTGGGTTTTCACTAAATACTCATGCTACGTTCTTTGATAGAGCCATAAAAGTTCATGAAACATCTGAGCAAATGTAGGCAGATTTTTAAAGATTACCTTATGTGATTGCCTCATCTGGGTTTCAAACCAAAGGAAACCTGGAGGCTTAAACTAAATTTTGCTTTGAGATACTGTATTTGTTTAAACCATGAACTCAAATCAAAATAAAAACTTGATATTTGAGAATCTAACCAATTGACACTAAAACACTTTCACATGAACCCAGATGTGAAGAACTTCTTGCATGATCCATTCGATCATGTGGAAGTTATCACAGCATATACTACTTTTTCTGAGCTATATATAAAGTAATAGCTTGTTTATGATGATGTGCCTCAATATAAGTTCATACTGGGCTCAATCCTGCACCACTTAAGTGAACGAGAGTTTTACCATTGAATTGTATGGATCAGACCCATTCTGAATTATTGTGTAACTTTTAGATTTCTTACACATTTCAGCCAGGAATCAAAGGCCAATATGGATGCACAGTATCCTGTACTACTTTAAAGAAGACACGACTTTTTGGTTGTCTTCTGAAATGGTGATACACCTCAAAATACACCCTATTTATTCTTTAACTTTGTGTGTGTGTGTGTGTGTGTGTGTGTTCTGCTATAACTGGCACATGCAAAATAGTAGCCCCCGAAAGAAAAATACTTGCATAAATGCAGTAACAATAACTTCATTGGGTACAAATAGGCAAAAGTGCAAGGTGTGTAAATAAACTTTGGAAAGCTGACACCCGTGAAGCTGTGCATGCGCAGTCCGGAGGAGGGAGTGGTTCACTCCAGCGGGATAGTGTGGGTTTATCATCACGTTCTGTTTCTGCAGGGAAGTGTTTGAAGCCCCTGCTGTGCATCTATTGTGGTCTCCTCCCTCCTGCCTTCCTTGGTGTTGCCTTGTAGAGCGTGAGACTACATTAACAATAACATATTTACTCTTGAGGGCTTAGCTGAGTGCTAGTTCATCATTTAGCACCAAGGCATTCCTGGGAAATATCCCACTCGATATCAACATGGTTGCTTTAGGAGAAACTCAGGGAACTCATGAGCAGGTCCCCAGACAATCCTCTGATTAGAACTTGTTTCAAATGTATACTGCATAAGTATATAATGTCTTTTGTCTGGCAAAAAAGATGTCCCTGGAACCTAATCCTCCCTATTTATAGTCATTGTTATGGGGAAATTGGATTTGCTTAACATCGTTTCGCTTAAAGTTGCATTTTTCAAGAACATGACTACAAATGTTAAGCGAGGAGTTACTGTGTTCCAGACTATCATATTTTCCTAGAGCATTTATTTGGATGATCTGAAAGCTCTCAGTCATAGGCAGCATACATCTATTTGCCACTGGACCTTGCAAGTAGCAAAGCTGCCAGTTGAACTTTTCATATTGTGGGGAAACCTGAAGTGCAGTGTTACCATTATGTGTGAAAGCAATGGTACTGGGAGCCCTGGGTTGCCATTACATCGAGTTGCTGATAATGACACTTTAAGTAAAATCTTATGCAAGAATAGGTGGCAGTATCTAATCCTGAAAAAAGTTTTGTTTTTCCAGTGTCACACTGCACATCACTCAGAGTAAGGGATCCTACAGAGTCACACTGTTTCAAAAGGAGCACTGGGAGACAGTCCAAAGAATGCCTTCCCAGAATGTGCACCTCTTCATGGGGTGCAAATACTCCTCCACATCCCCACTGCTGGCCAATGAATTATGTGGTGGGATGGAGTCATGGCTCCGCCTCTTTCCCACCTTCCTTGGGACATAATGTGTCCCTAATAATAGCGAGGAAGAATTCCCTGCACTGAGCACTCAAATGAGTGAAAGGACTTAGAATTCTGCCCAGCCTTTGCATGTGTCACACCAGGGAAGGGGACAATTCTTACTTCCTCCTCTCCCACTCAGCAGCTGCATAACCTGGATAGAATCTTTGGATTAAAGAATTTACTCCCTTTTTGGGGTAAACAATCAATCATGAGTTTATCCTGAATTTGACCAATGTGTTAGTTATTTAGTCCTATCTATGAGTAAATCCTTCTAATCAGAAGCACTACACAACTTGAGTAAAGACAGCAGAATCTGGCCTTTAGAGATCTCCATCAGATGCATGTCAGTATTACCACACATTACAAGTGTTGCAGAACATGATGGACTTAGAGGACATCAAAGTGTGATGTAGTATGTGTTTAGGTTACAAAACAAATAGGATGGTGGTTTTTCTGTACTTTCCTGTTGTTTGACAACGTTGTTCTAAACAGACATCCAAATATAGGATAATTTAGAAAGATTATGCAGATGTGAAATAAATGTTTGCATAAAATGCATGATGAAATGCCTCACTTCATTCTTTCAGGGAGGTAAATATGCCATCGAAATAAAGCTTTTTTCGGTCTTCATGCAGAACTTCCCATAAATGAACAAAAAGCTTCTAAAAGGGAAAAACTGGCAATTGCAGAAGTAAGTCCTAGCCAGTTAGCAAAAGAAAAATCCAAACAAGCTGTTTTATTTTCATTTTTAATTTTTTAAGGTGTGTAAAACTGAAGTGGGCAGATTTTTAAAGATGTTCAGTACTCAGCAGCACCCCTTTTTCTCAAAGAAGGTGCGGGGTGAAAATCTGGCCACTCCATTAAGGTACCTAAATAGGGGATGAGTGATTTTGAAAATCTAGTGTTCAATGCTTGCAATTTTGAATGCAATTATTAATAAAATAGATACATTGTATACACTTACCTACAATATATACAGGAACTGAGCAATTAAATATCCCATAACTACCGTTTGTCTTTTAATTGGGGGTCAAATATAACTAGACTATATGGCATATATTTACCATTTGTAGTGCTCTATGTTTACAATGACCATTGATGCCACCATCCCCTCTTTTCTCTAATTCTTCCTATGTGCATTTTACATCTAACACATTTAAAAATCAGATTTTATTTCCCCACATAACAGAGAACTGCAAAATGCTGTTTCAAATAGAAATATATACAGCTGTTCGCCAGATAGGATCAGAAGTGCACTTGCACTGAAGTCAGACTGCTTCTTTTGGAGGCAAAGCTGGTTGGGAATATTTTGATGAAATGTTTCTTCCCCAGAAAGTGCTGCTTCATTGAAACTGTTCACAGGAAAGGGTGAGTGTTGATGAATTTCCCCACCTGAAAAAAATAAGTTTAGAAATTGTCAGTGCCCCATTTTGGCATGTTCTAAACATTAAATTTTTTTTTAATTCAAAATTTAACTTAATTTATAGTAGAAAAAGGTCAAAATGAAATGTTTCAAAATTCTGAAAGTGAAATGTTTGTATTGACCCACACTGAAGTTTTGTTCTGGTTTGTCTGAATTTTCTTTTTTATAGGAAATTTTTTAATCTCAAAAATTCTCATGGGATAGGAAAATAATTTCCTTTAATTGGAAGTACCTGAGGACCTGTTATAAAGAATGATCTAGTGGAACAGCAATCTTTAGTTCAAATATATAATCTGATGATTTCTATTGAAACTAATGGCTAAAACATGCACCAAATAGCTGTCTGTCTTCACTTAGATGCTGATGGTGGCTCATTATTTAAAAAAATAAAAACAGCACACTGAGGTGAATAAAGTCATGTGACTTATGAAGACTTCAGTAACAGGTAATGCACTTAAAACTATGGTCTCTTGAGAATAACACTGTCAGGTGTACACAGCAGTGAACATCATGCATGCTTGGATGGGTTTAAGAAGGCATGGAAAGAATGCTGAGAAGTGAGATATATTTGCAACTGCCGATTACTCTCTTTCTGCAACATTTAACCTCTTGTGAATATTGAATCATTTACAGCCTAATTCTGTGTTAATGAGCATAGACTGGCTTACTGATGCTACATTGCAGTTTTGTCCTCAAAGTCAATACAAGGGAAATAGCAAGAGATTTTCAATTAAAGTAATGATATTTTATAAATTGATTATTGATTAAGATGACATGATAGGATGCTTGTTATGACCTTGTGATAAATGTCTACAATTACAGGTGCCTTTGTTGAAGCCATGATCTGAAGTTTAATGGCAGAGTTCTGGTAGGTTTTTACATAAACTTGCAACTTGATTTAAATCATCAGGCTGATCACAAACAGGTCCATAACACATCAGTTCCTAGACTAATGAACCATATATCCTTGTCAACTTTAGTAATGTTTTGACAGCTTTTGCCTCAGTGCCTTTGAATTACAAGTGTGTAGAGATGTATTGCTTACTGCTACAATAGGTCTTTCCCTAAGGATATGGTAGGTCACATTTACTGAATCTGAATTGGTTAACAATGACAACAGATTAATGTTGTAAAAGGATGCAATCAATTTTAATAGTTTTAATTACATTTTTTGTGATTAAGTATGAAGAGATTACATAGCAATCCCAGACATTGTTTTTAAGTTGTATTTCCTTAAAATGTTTACAATGTAGATGATTTACAAAGTAGTGAGATTAGTATTAAAGTCACAGAAAACTTTGTTTAGTGTTAAGATTGTGATATAGACCCACCAAACCAAGTGAAATACCCAAATCTAGCTGACATAAAGCTGTATATCAGAAAAGCAAGAAAATTCAGATTTGTAGCTTAGAAAGCTTAAGTAACTTTTCACCTTCAAACTGTTATTGTTTGTGTGATACAGGAGTGGTGTAAAACACATTTAAAAAAAAAACCCCACCAGCATAACCTTTTACTATACAGCCCTCCTGTCTACTAACCTTCTTTAGTACAGCAGGTATCCTTTTATATTATCCCCAATGCCTTTCTGGGGCTCTTTAATTTGGAAGAGCCAAACATCTGCAGGCCTGAAGTGGGCACTTTGTAATTAGTTTGTTTCAACTCCTTCTCTTCTAGCAGCACATTAATTTTTCTTAATTCCTGTTATAGTCTGTCTCCCCTCCCCCAGTTTTTCCCTTTCTTATTCCTGTGTTAATAACTCTCACTGTCTATCTCTCTCATTGGTTTTGATTTCATGTGGGTTTTTTTGGGGGGCAGGGCATGATGCAAGCAAAAGGCCTATTCCTGTTAATCAGTATAGAGGTAACACTCCCTCTGAAGACCCTCTCTCACACACAACTAGTTTTTTAATCTTCACAGTGAATTTCCTTTTGTTCTCTTGACTTTTAGGGAGTTTTGTTTTTGTGAGGGACTTTTACTTGCCTCTTCCAGCAAACAAGACAAACAAGAATAAAGCAAAACAATTGAAACAAATGACAGGTAGGTGGCATTAATGTAAAATACCTATATTTTCTTAGAGTGAAGTCTAAATTTCCTTTTTTGGAGATAAGGGGTAGAAGGGTTAAATCAAAGCTTGAAAGTTACTTCAGCATTTAAAAAGAAAAATAATTTAGGGCCAGATTCTCCTATGAAAGAGCAGGAAAACTGAACTTGGAAATGTGGTGTTTTCTTATTACTAAATTGAGGAAAGAAGGGAAGGGCTGGCCCTGCATCCAAACCTCTGGCCCTATACCTTTGCGCTGTTTCCAAGCACATAACCTTCTACAACTCTGGCTCCTGTGGAACTGTGTTTGTATGAGCTGCTCCCCATATTGCTTCCCCCTCAGATCTCCTTTTCCATAGCAAGTTCATCTTATAGGGAGGGATGGTGCATAACTTAATGCTGCTAACATCAGCATTAACTTAGGTCCCAAAGCTCCATGTGGCTGTGCAGCAGGTAATCTCCTGGAGAGCTGATATTCCCCGGCACTGCTCCCTTCGGTTCATGGCCTGTCCCTTCCCCATCTTCATGGAGTACCCAAGGACATACTCTCTCTTTTCCACCATTCTATGATAGCATGCTGGGACGATAGTATTCCCCCTTTCACTTGCTCCCACTGTGTTGTCCTACAGCCCTTCTTTTGAAGCAGAAGATAGCATAGGACCCATAACTTCATTTGTTATTTCTATAGTAAAAAAAAATCATCTCTCTAAAATGTATTCGAAGCTTGACATAAAATACCATAAGCCCCATTATAAATATGTAATTATCTGCTCAATAGTCCATTATAGCAGCTTTGGAGTCATTGTCCTTAATGTATTATATGATTTCTTAAAGACTGTTTTAGTTCATGGATCACTGACCTGGAAAGGCCTGTGACAGTCTATTAAGTGAGTGCAGATAATACAGTCTTTAAAAATCCTCCTAAAATGTATCATACAATGATGAGCTAAATTGAGCTTCTATTTTACCTCTTCAACCTCAACAAAGCATTGAGAGTGCAGGAGTGTACCTAAGGGTTGAAATGGAGCCTGTTATGGCATGTGTGCAAACCCTGTTTTTAAAACTAGGGGCTTTCTATGCACTGTGGAGCAGGAGGGAGGGAGAGAGGCATTTCCCCTTGTTCAAGCTGCATAAAGGCTACCCAGTATTATACCCTTTGCACTCAGGGTTGCTACCAGATGTACCTAGGGGGATTGGTGTGTAGGTGGAGCTATGTGGCACCCCTTAAAGTCATATAGCATTTTTTCAGCCCCCTGCACTCTGGGGAATTTAGAGCTGTGTTTAAATTGCACAAATGACCCCTAAATAACATTTTCCCCTCCCCCTTACTTGTAACTCAAAATATACTGGCTGAATTTCATCTCTTTGGTTACAATCAATCAGAACATATTTGAGAACTTCTGAAACTGTATTTTAAAGAAAACCCTTTAGGGTATGTCATGGGCTGGCTGGTCCTTTGAGGCAAGCTGGGGTCAGCTTTGCCCATGTCTATCTCTCAGCCTTACTGGTGAGTTGGCAACCTAAGGGGTAATTAGTGACTCCAGCTGGGTATAATGAAGCTTAATTAGAAGGACTGACCCCAGCTGAGCTGGTGAAGTAGTGAGTGCAGTACTTAATTAGAGCTGGGAATTCAGTAGTGGCAGGGAAAATAAGGGAGTAGTTTCTTTTTGGGTTGAGCCTGAGGAAGTCAAGCTGAGCCCACCCTGGTGGTGGCAGTGATAAGTGTCTATGCATCAGTTGAGTTAGGTCTGGCAACAGCAGACAGAGACCTACAAGGAATATGCTAAGCTGCTGTGGGGGAGACCTCTGAGATAAGGCCTAAGAGAAGTAGGGAAGTCTTCAGAGGTTAAACTACTGGAGTCCCTGGTGAAAGGAAGCAGTAGGGAAATCCTTTTAGGGAAGAAGCAAGATAGGAAAAGTCCTGCAGGGGCAAGGAGAAGATATCAAGAAGCAGAGGATTTCAGTGTAGCCTGTGAAGAGCAGAAGAACTATTATTCTGGGTATTTGGTTTGGACTTTAAGCAGGACCCTTTCACTATCTGGGACGGGTAGTGAGCTGTTACATGACTTGGCTGGAGGGTTGAGCCATGGGGGTAGGAGGAACCCAGAGAGGGAGTCAGGAGAAGATAGTGGCTGGGTCTAGCCATTGTAGCCAAGGAATTATCCACCCCCCCCCCCGCTGGCAGTGAGAGGTGAAGTCCACTGCAATGCTGCATTTGGAAATGAGAGAGTCCCATGGAGGTGAGGATGTACCTTTAGTGGGTTGGAAGCTTGTTTCTGAATTCCTAGTCCATAGTGAATTTTTACAGTGGAGTTATAGACTGGAAAAATCTGACAGCATTTGTATTTAACTCTATGGGTTTATAGCCCCTTGTACAGCTAGTTTTAAGTCCTTTTACCGTGAACAGGACCAACTGTCTGGGCTAACCGATGGAAGATGAAATTGTTCCTGTAAAGATATATTTGTCTTGTTTCTGTGACAAGATAATCATTATGTCCGAAGTGAATTTAGAAAGTAAGCTTTTTGAAATGTGAATATTGGAGAAACTTTGGACTCTCAAATTCCAATTACAGTGTGACAACAATTTGTTTTGTTCAAAACTAAGACATTTAACAATGGTTGACATTTTGAAAAGTTATTGTTAAACTGAAGAGAAAACTGTTGGTAATTACTAATTGTAACTGGGCTATATGTATATGGGTGCATGTGCATTAGTGCAGGAGGTAGAGTCTTTCTAGAATACTGAAAATCTGGCTTAAGGATGAGACTTAGAACAAGACTTATTGAAGTACTAAAGTTTCCCTGAAAAATGTTGCAATCTGCATGTGACTTTGCCTTTTAACTTCTTCCTTCTCTCAAAACTACATTAAAATGACTTCTTTAATTCTCACTAAGACAACAGTAACATCCACCTCAGTATTCCTTCGTGTCTGTATTTGTGGTAATTGAAATGAACTTAAATGTATTCCAAATGCAGGGGGCTTGATTCTCCACTGTGCCTGAGCTCTGCTTTTGCACAGTGGAAAGGGGAGGCTGTGGTGGAGTCATCTTTGGCCACTTCATTCTCAGCTGTCGGAGGCAACTTTGACTTAGTCACTGACATCAGGTCCCTCAGATTTCCTTCAGTGTCCAGCCTCTGAGTGTCACATCCCTTTCCTCTTATAAATGACAATAGATTTTTTTTCATCTCTAACTCTCAATGTGCTTTACAAAGGAGATAAGGATTATGCTGCGAGGAGGGGTTCTGGTACAGGAGGTAGTGGAACCCGGCAGCAGAACCATCACTACTAGCTTTACACAGGCAGCAATTCCCTCTACACAGTGTAAATTTCCAAACAGTTTTAATTCACTTTACCAGGTAATGCATGAGATAGGCAGTGCAAAGTGAACTTGTCAGCTCCAAGAACCTGATCCACCTCATCCTAGAACTCTTATTAATATAATAAACTTTATTTGACATTGCACACAGTGGTATCACTGTACATCACAAAGTTATATTTGTAATGCACTCAACACCTTTTACTAGGGTACCAGTATTGGAATGTATAAACTCTTCATATTTAACTCTTGGACCCAATGAGGGAAAGAGAAAATTGAACAAAATGTTGTTCCTGCAAATCCCATCCCCTTTAGGGTTAAGGAATCATGTCAGTCAGATTCATCACCATCCTTTTGTTTTCAATTGGGTGGTTGTTTTCAAGTTATGGTTCCAGACCTGAAAATTTCTTCCATCTCAAATAGTTCCTATTCACATAAGAAATCAATGGGGTTAGTCATGTAACTGCTATTCGTTCATTCATATGGGATAGTAGGATTGGGGCCTCTGATGGCCCATTCTCCCTAACCTCTAGCTCATTTCAAGATTATTGCTTTTAAACTGTGAACCAGTTGAGACATCACAAGCATTTAAAACTAGATGGGGCAAAGCTGGAAAGTATACTATAGAGAACAAAGCTGTAATGGCAGTGGGATAGACTGGATGTATAACTTCTCTGGTTCTGTTTTATTACTCATTTATTATTGCTCTTACCCACTATAATTAAATTTTCAAGTGATAATGTTGTTTATGGCTTGAGCACACCCTTTGAATGGACTCGCCTGTACATACAACTACCTCCCCTCTGCCCCCTCCACTGATATCAGATCTATTTTGTGGTTCTCATCTCAGTCAATCAGGTATATGTTTTATTTACCATGAATCTTTTAGCAGATTAATTTATAATAACATTATCGTAATGTTGGGGAGTTTTTCACATAATAATGAACTATAATATCAGAGGCATATTGTTCTCTTCATATGTGGGATCTGGGGCAAAATACAGCCGTGGTACAAAGACATACAACCTGCATATATGAAGGTTAAACTTGCTCTGTCACCCTAAGAGCTTCAACTGTTGTAATATCAACTTAGGAGAAAGCTTGCTGTATTCTTTGCTGTACCTCTTAGGGGACCGCACGCTTCCTAGCAAGGGCTCTCTGTAATCAGTGTGACCATATATTCCAGGAACTTTCTATATATAATATATAGGAGTTCGGTATATATCTATTTTCTGATGTCTTAGACTGCCAGGCATGCTTCAAATCATATAGGCCGATATGCAGTCTGTGTGTAAAGAACCTTGCAGCAAGCAGTTACTATCTCACCTGAACCAAGTCCCACACAATAAGAATAGAGTTACTGGGAGTTATGTGGCTAAGCTAACCTTAACACCTGGACTTCATTACATTCAATAAATGTCTGGCACTCGGGGCCTGATCCAGTTCCCATTGACATTAATGGGACTCTTTCCACTGACTTCAGTAGGTTTTGGATCAGGCTCCAAATGAATGTTGACAGCACTGTTAAGATATTAATAACTAGCAATGGGACCTAACCAAGACCCCCCAAAACAACTGCATGAAAACACTGACTCCTAGTTCGAGACAAGGATTTTGAAAAGAGGGACAAAAGTGCAGATGAATGGAGAGGCACACTCTCATTTTTTTGTGAAAAATCTAAAACAAAAGAGAAAATGACAGCATATGATTATACCTAAATAGACCCATTTGTTACAAGTTCAACAGTGAAATACTGCTATCGACAGTGATGACATTATACACATTTGTGTTATGCTTAAGACACATTAATGTGATTCATGGTGGATTCAATAATTTTCCTATATCGTCCTCGTAGAAGGGATGAATGCTAAAAAATTAGCAAATTAGTCAAGATTTTAGCTTGACATCCATTCTAGCTATTTTAAGATTTTCTGTAGCACCTATCACCATTGCATCTAAGATGTCTTTTTCATGACACTTACATTTGAAGAATTTAAATTTGTCTTCAAAATATGCCTAATAAATTGTTGTTTTAATGATATCTAAATTTATGCACAAGATATATGTATGTGCTACAATTTATTTTATTTCCATTTACTATTGGCCATACCTGAAAATTTATGGAACACTGAACAGTGAACCTGATGTATTGAAATAGGGTGAATCCCTTAGTGTGCATGTAAAAAATGTGTTTAGTAGATAGCTGTATAATAGGCAGAAAAATGGAATAAGGGATGAACACTAGAAAAAAGTGGGGAAAAATTATTAGGAGGTAGTCCAAATAATATGCAGTTTTTTTCATATAGGTGCAGCTGTTAGCAGACGGTGCTAAATAGAAATTTAGGACATTCAATCTGTATATGCTCTTGAGTTCCGTGCACAAATCTAGAGCAGTACACTTCGACCTGAGTAACTCACCTATCCCTCATATTTGTTTGAGCCAGAGATGACTGAAAAACCTTCTTGCTGGAAAAATAGGATTTCATAAAAAAAAGAATTTTCACTGGAAAATGTTGTTCTCAATTAAGTATTTCAAAGGGAAATTCCAAAATGAAACAAATTTTGCTGAAGGAAAAATGAAGCACTGTAACTTTTCCAAAACTGAGGAAACTTAAACTACAGAGTTAGCAATTAGTTTCACTTTTTCCTTTGCTACTCTAGCTTTTCCAAAGTAAGACAGTTTGAAAAGTATTAGAGTGGAAAAAGTGAAACGAAATCTAGACATCACTAATTCTATTACACTCAGTGACCAAAAAAACCCTGAATGAAGCATACTTCAAATAGAAGAATTTTTGTTTTGCTTTGAAATATGCTCATCACAAATTGTGGAGGAAAGAAACAAAACAAACCTGAATGAAAGCTTTTAATTTGTTTGTTATGGGGGTGGGAGGAGGACAGGATTTTTGATAAGCCCTTAACCAAAGCTTATTCAAAGAGGATCTTAAAGTTCGTCTTCCACAGATTTTGGGGCCAGTTGTCTTATGTTTCTGGTCCTCTGAATTTGCTAGTAGACATTTTCATCACCATCAAGAAGGTAGAATAAGAAACCTCCCCTAAACTGCCTAGAAGTTTATGGCTTTCTCATAGATAAATCTCCTTTGCAGGGGCGGATCTAGGCATTTTGCTGCCCCAAGCACAGCAGGCAGGCTGCCTTTGGCAGCTTGCATGAGGGAGGTCCCCGGTCCTGCGAATTCAGCGGCAGCCTGCAGGAGGTCCACCGAAGCTGTGGGACCAGCGGACCCTCCTCAGGCATGCCTCCGAAGACAGCCCACCTGCTGCCCTCGCGGTGACCGGCAGAGCAGCCCCGTGGCTTGCTGCCCCAAGAACACGCTTGGAGTGCTGGTGCCTGGAGCCGCCCCTGCTCCTTTGTCCTAATTCTGGAGAACATGTATGTCACTTCTATGACGTGCATGAAGCTCATGTTCTTCAGGAGTTTAAGGCTGCTTCTGGTCCTAGGTTTTCCCCATAGCAGTACGTTATCCAGATTTTAAGCAAATGAGTCAACTAAGCCCATAGGTCAAATGCTTAGTTGGTGTAAATAAGCAAAGCTCCATTGACTCAGCTATACCTGTAGAAATTCTGTCACCATGTCCTTAGAAAAGTCCCAAACATAATCCAAGGGAAATTTATATATGAGAGTTTTAAACATATGTATTTAGTTTGTATATCCACTGTGTTGAAATGTTTCGTTGGAGGCTTATAAACTTTCTCATAACATTCAAAACAATGACAGAATTTTCACAATAGAAACTGGCTGCAGTTTAGTCAAATTCTACTGAGACTACTGAAAGTCTAAGCACCAGTGAAGATGACTTAGCCATCATCTTCATACAGCTGTTGTGAGTGGTAATTTTGTAACCAGATGAAGCAGAAAAACAATAATAGCTTTTTATTCTGTACATTTAAGTTACTGCATTTAACTTTAAATTTAACTACCCTGCAATTATCTTTTCATTCAGCAGCACATGTGATCTTTTCCAAAGTTGTTCTTGTCTAAAAGTTATGTGAAGTTGTGACATGCTTAAAATCAGATTCACTTAATGTTCTAAGATTTAGGACTGCTGAACACTCACTACACTTGATCTGTTTAGTGAAAACTTGAGTTGCCTGCATGTCAGACAAATGTGATAAAGGGAGGGGAATATGCTTTGGGCCTTATTCAAGCCCATTAAAGCTAATAGGCATCTTTCCATTGACTTCAATTAACTTTGGATCATACTGTTTATTATTTGATGTAACAGATTGTGACTTTCCACTTCGTTTTAATAATGCATCATATAGGATTGTCCCCTCCTCTGCCTTTATGACTGAATTTTGTCAATCTAACTTGTTAGTAATCCATTCACTATATAAAAAGTTAACAGTAGATAAGACCAAAGCTTTGTTTTAGGGCAATTGTTTTTAAGTTATCTGAAAAAGCAGGTGTACAGTGAGGTGTTACAACTGGTCAGGTGAGACTAGAGAAAATAGTAAGAAAATGTAGAGGGACCTACAAATCTGCAGCAGCTCCCAAGCAGCCTAGCCAGGGGTAATGTTGCACATACACTTGACACAGTGCAGGCCTGCAGAGAAGACTTTCCAAGGGCCTGAGAAGTGCTCGGACCCATAGGCTCTTCTAGAAAACAGAAAAGGGCATTTTGGGAGAGAAAATGTATCCCAGCCATGTAAGGATGACAGAGGCTAGTATCACAGAAGCTTGGTGGGATGAATCTCACAGTATTCTTGCCAGCAAGTTTAAGTATGGATTGGATGAACGGACTATAAGGTGGATAGAAAGGATGATAAGGTGGATAGAAAGCTGGCTAGATTGTCGGACTCAGCAGGTAGTGATCAATGGCTAGATGTCTAGTTGGCAGCCAGTATTAAGTGGAGGGCCCCAGGAGTTGGTCCTGGGGCTACTTTTGTTCAATATCTTTATTAATGATCTTGATGATAGGATTAATTACACTCTCAGAAAGTTCGCAGATGACACTACACTGAGGGCAGAGGTAGATACAATGGAGGGTAGGGATAGGGTCCAGAGTAACTTAGACAAATTGGAGGATTGGGCCAGAAGCAATCTGATGAGGTTCAACAAGGACAAGAGCAGAATTCTGCATGTAGGAAGGAAGACTCCAATGCACTCTTACAGGCTGGAGACTGACTGGCTAAGCAGCAGTTCTGCAGAAAAGGACCTGGAGAGTACAGTGGATGAGAAGCTGGATATGAGTCAGCAGTTTGCCCTTGTTGCCAAAAGGCTAATGGCATATTGGGCTGTATTATTAAGAGAATTGCCAGCAGATTGAGGGAAGTAATTATTCCCCTCTATTCGGCACTGGTGAGGCCACACCTGGAGTATTTTATCCAGTTTTGGTCCCCCCACTACAGAATGGATGTGGACAAATTGGAGAGAGTCCAGTGGAGGGGAAGTAAAATGATTAGGGGGCTGAGGCACATGACTTATGAGGAGAGGCTGAGGGAACTGGTGTTATTTAGTCTGCAGAAGAGAAGAGTGAGTGGGGATTTGATAGAAACCTCAATTACCTGAAGGGGGGTTGCAAAGAGGATGAAGCTAGGCTGTTCTCAGTGGTGGCAGATGACAGAACAAGAAGCAATGGTCTCAAGTTGCAAGTGGATGTTGAATATTAGGGAAACTATTTCACTAGGAGGGTAGTGATGCACTGGAATGGGTTACCTAGGGAGATGGTGGAATTGCCATCCTTAGAGGTTTTTAAGGGCTGCTTGACAAAGCCTTGGCTGGGATGTTTTAGTTGGTGTTGGTCCTGCTTTGAGCAGGGCATTGGACTAGATGATCTCCTCAAGTCTCTTCCAACCCTAACATTCTATTATTCTATTCTGTGATTTTATGACCTAAGAAAATAACATAAATGGGAAACATGGTGACAGATGCATGCTAATGCATGTAGGAAGGGAAACCATTTTTATAACTTATTGGGTTCTGAATTAATTGTAGTGTTCAGATAAAAGAATCTGGTTGTCATTGTGGAAACATCTGATCAATGTACAGCATCAGTTATAATAAAGCAGGCAAAACGTTAAAGAAAATAATACTGAAAAGACTATATATTAATCAGTGCTATGTCCTCACTTGGAAAACTTAGTTCAGTGTGTTGGTAATTGTATCTTAGAAGAGAGATAGCAAAAATAAAATGGGCTACTAAAATGTTTAAAGGCATAAAAGCCTCTTGCATTAAGAAGAGATTGAAAAACTGGCATTGTTTAGATAGGAGATGCATTAACAAAGATATGACTCATGTTTGCAAAATAATGAATGGTATAGAGAAAGGTAAAGTGGGCACACTATTTACCCTTTCCATAATATAAGGATGACAGAGACTTGTATCACACAAACTTGATGGGATGAATCTTATTACTGGATTGTTGGTATAGAGGGTTATAGCTTGGTCAGGACGGAGTGGGTGGGTGGGTTGTGAGGAGATGTTGCATTATACATCAAGAATATATACATTTGTTCTGAAAGCCCAGAAGAAAGTGAGAAATATACCTCTTGAAAGTCTCTGAGTGAAGATAAAAGGGGAAAAAACTCAGGTGATATCATATGTGTCTATTGTAAACTGCCAAACCAGGAAAGGGAGGTGGAAGAGCCATTTCTAGAACAAATATCAGAAATGTTCAAAACACAAGATCTGGTACTGAGGGGGGCGGGAGGGCTTTAACTGCCCAGGCATCTGTTAGACAAGTAATTAAGCAAAACATAAAATCTCCAATAAGTTCTTAGCATATGGGGGGAGGAGGGCAACTTTTTATTTCAGATGGTGGAGGAAGGAGCAATGGGAACAGTAATATTTGGACTTCTTTCTGACTAACGAAAGAATTGGTTGTGAATCTGAAGATAAAAGGCCATTCGGATGAAAGTGATCATGAAATTATAGATTTCATTATTTTAAGGAAAGAGTGCAGCAAAATAAAAACAGTGAACTTCAACAAACTCAGCAAACTGGTAGGTAAGATCTTATGGGAAGAAAATCTCAGGGATGAAAGTTCGAAATCTGTCCGTTTCTCAAAGACGATATTAAAGGCACAACAGTAAACTATCCTGATTGAAAGGAAAGATATAAAAAATAGTAAGATACAAACATGGCTCCATCAGGAGCACTTTAATTGTCTGAAAAGGAATCACCCAAATAGTGGAAATATGGACAAATTACTAAGGATGAGTACAAAAGACTAGCACAAGCCTGGAGGGACAAAATTAGAAAGGCATAGGCACAAGATGACAGGGGACATTAAAAGGCAATAGAAAGAGGTTCAACAACTACATTAGGAACAAGAGAAAGATGAAGGAAAGTGTATTGTCTTCTGTCTACCGGGGAAGGAGAGTTAGTACTGGACACATTAAACCATCTGAAGTATTTAATACATATTTTACTTCAGTCTTCACTAAAACAAAGGTAAATTGTGACCAGATGCTTAACAATCCAAAATAGGAAAGACCTTAATGTTCTTTAACCTGTGAAGTTAATGTATTCTAGTCAGCAGGGCCTAGTGAAATGCACAGGAGGGCACTTAAAGAACTAGCTGATGCAATCTCAGAACTGTTAGCGAATATCTTTGAGAACTCAGAGAATGGTCATGTCCAAGAGGACTGCAGAAGGGCAAACCTAGTACCTATCTTTAAGAAAGGAAACAAAGAGGATCTGGAGAATTATAGATCTGTCAGCCTAACTTCAATTTCTGGACAGATGAAGGAACATGTTATTAAACAATCAATTTGTATGCAGCTAGAGGATAATAGGGTGATAAGTAATAGCTAACATGGACTTATCAAAAACAAACTGGGTCAAACCAACCTAATTTCCTTCTTCAACAGAGCTACTGGCATAGTAGATAAATGCTGGAGTGGGGGAAGGAGCAGGTGTCATATATCTTGATTTTTAGTGAGGCTTTTGACAATCCCATCATCTTCTCATGAGAAAACTAGGGAAATGTGGTCTAAACAAAAATATAAGTTGGATGCACAACTGGCTGACAGTCTGTACTCAGAGTAGTGATCTGGTTCGCTGTCAGACTAGCAGGGTGTAGTGCTAGTCTGATGGAGACTGCAGAGAGAGGTCAGTACTTGGGTAGTGGAGTTGAGAGCATGCTTATAAAACTTGCAGTTGATACCAAGCTGGGAGGAGTTGCAAGCACATTGGAAGCCAACATTAGAATTCAAAATAACCTTAACAAATTGGAGAATTGCTCTGAATTCAACAAAAACAAAAGTTAAGTATTGCACTTAAGAAAGAAAAATCAAATGCCCACCTACAAAATGGGGGAATAACTGCTCAACAATACTAATGCTGAAAAGGATCTGGGGGTTATAGTGGATTGCAAAGCAGGTATAAGCCAGCAATGTGATGCATTTGTGAAAAGCTGCTGCTATTCTGGTGTGTATTAACACAAGTGTCATATGTAAGACAGTCCTCAGCACTGGTGAACTCTCAGCTGGAGTACTGTGTTCAATTCTGGGTATCATACTTTTAGAAGGATGTGAACATATTGGAGAGAGTCCAAAGGAAAGCAGGAATAATGATAAAACTTCTAGAAAACCTGATATATAGGAAATATGTGTGGGTTTTTAAAAATCTGGGCATGCTTAGCCTTAAGAAAAAAGACTGAGGGAAAGGGGAACCTGATAAGTCTTCAAGTATATTAAAGGCTGTTATAAAGAGGCTACTGATCAATTGTTCTCCATGTTTACGTAAGGGAGGACAAGAAGTAATGGGATTAATCTTCAGTGGAGATCCAGATTAAGTATTGGGGGTGGGGGAAAACCTTCTAGCTATAAGGGTAGTTAACTACTGTAGTAGGCTTCCAAGGAAGGCTTTAGAATCCCTTTCATTTGAGGTTATAGAGAACAGGTTAGACCAGCGGTTCCCAAACTTTAACAACCTGTGAATCCCTCTCACTAAAATGTCAAATCTCATGAACCCCCTTTTAAAAATGAATGTTTCCAGGGATTTTCTCCTTTACTTGAGTATAAATTATAAAAGCAGTGATCTTGGATATATAAAATGACATGCTTATTGCACACTGTTTATTATTATTATTTATCATTACAGTATTTTTATTACATTATGAAAACAGCAATATGCTTCCAAGATCTCACTTTCGTAGCTTGTATCACTTTGAATAAGCCTGTTATAAGACAAGGCTCCTATGTTTCATCAAGGAGTATCAGATATGAAACTAGCATGAATGCATTTAAGAAGCCAACATAAAGAGTTCCTCCTAAACAAGCATTCAGGTCTTGAGCTGTCCAGGCAAACAGTGCACATTACAACAAAGCTTAAACTTGTTGTTCTTCATAATTTTAAAAAGTGTACTAGCTGCCTATTTAATTTAAAAAACTGCAAAAAATATCCACCTCTCTTTCAATTTCTTATAAAGAGTCTTGAAGTTTAAATCCCTAGGGACAGCTCTGTCTGCCATTAGGGATTTTTTTCCCAAGAACCCCCTTAACATTTCGCAAACCCCCAGGGGTTCACAAACCCCAGTTTGGGAACTACTGGGTTAGACAGATATGTAAGAGATGGTCTCAAAGCAGGGAACTGCAGTAGATTGCCTCCTGAAGTCTCTTTCAGCCCTACATTTCTGTGATTCGCTGAGGGAACATTCAATGAAACTGAATGACAAATTTAAAAATGATGAAAGGAAATACCTTTTTTTTTTTTTTTTTTTTTTTTTTTTCTGGTTGCTGACATGCTTGCTAATATTCTATCATAAAAGTACAATTAAATTGGACTTTGGGATTCTTTGGCTCACTAAGATTCCTCAGTCCCATTTCATGTTAGATTCCATTTATAAAGGGTTTATAAATGATTGAGATGCTATAAATATGTTATGGACATGACTAGTGTGTTAGAGATAGATAAGCACACTAGGAGAAGGTGTTATAAAGGGTTATTCACCATGGTTATAAGCAACCTGTTGAACTCTCTAACAATCAATTAAACTTTTCATTAAAACATTTATTAAAAATTTATTACACTTATGAACAAAACCTTATTATAAAGTTAATTAATTCGTCTGATGCTGATGTTAAGCAGAATTTTTGGTAGGAATGGAAAAAGAAAGCTATGAGTAGCTAACTTTCTCTGTCCTACTAGCTTTTACCTTTCATGGTGGGTGTCATGGTATAATTCCCCACCCTGAACCTTAGCGTCCAAAAGATGGGGTACCAGCATGAATTGCTCTAATTACCAGCTTAGTACTTGTAGCGCTGCCACCAACCAGGAATTCCAGTACTTGGTACACTCCGGTCCCCCTCCCAAAAAAACCTTGTCTGGGGACCCCCAAGACCCAGTCCCTCTGGATCTTAACACAAGGAAAGTAAACCCCTTCCCTCACCATTGCCTCTCCTAGGCTTACCCTCCCTGGGTTACCTTGGAAGATCACTGTGATTCAAACTCCTTGAATCTTAAACAGAGAGGAAAATTCACCTTCCCCACTCCTTCTCTCTCCCCGTCCCAGAATCTCCCTGAGAGAGAAAGTAATCCTAACACAGAGAGAAATTTCACCTTTCTCTCCCCCTTCCCTCCTTTCTCACCACCAGTTCCCTGGTGGATCCAGACCCAGTCCCCTGGGGTCTCACCAGAATAAAAAACAAACAAACAATCAGGTTCTTAAAAAGAAAAGCTTTTAATTAAAGAGAGAAAAAACAGTAAAAAATATCTTTGTAAATTTAAGATGGAATATGTTACAGGGTCTTTCAGCTATAGACACTGGGAATACCCTCCCAGCCTAAGTATACAAGTACAAATTAAAATCCTTTCAGCAAAATACACCTTTGAACTCCTCCCAGCCAAATACATATTTGCACATAAAGAAAACAAACATAAGCCTAACTCGCCTTATCTACCTAGTACTCACTATTTTGACATATAAGAGACTGTATCAAAGAGATTGGAGAGAAACCTTGTTGCACGTCTGGTCCCTTTGAGCCCCCAGAGTGAACAACAACCAAAATCTAACAGCAAACACAAAAACTTCCCTCCCTCAAGATTTGAAAGTATTCTGTCCCCTGATTGGTCCTCTGGTCAGGTGACAGCCAGGCTCACTGATCTTGTTAACCCTTTACAGGCAAAAGAGATATGAAGTACTTTTGTTCTATTAACTCTTACTTACCTGTTTATGACAGTGGGATTTCACATTGTCTACTCAAGCAATCATTTTTCTTTCTATATGTAAGCAGTCTGAATGAGCTCTACCCTGGCATCTGGTGGTGAGCTGTGGAAAAGGACTTAAGGGGCGGATCTAGTTTGCATGGGCACACCCACCTTACCTAGCATGATGGGACTTCTTGCCCAAATGGTCACTGGCTGCTGGGGAATCCCCAGTCTCTTTATTATGGGGGCAGGAGTAATAAAGGGTTGTTATCCTGGTTATGTGAATCAGGGACAATACAACTGTACTTGGCATTTTATGACAAAGGGACTCGCACTCAATTAAGTGGCACTCGTTAAGCAAGGGACATGGGTTCCAAAGCCCAGTTAATTGAGAGAGACTGGGGATAGATGTTTGTATCTGGTAGTATGGGTCCCTTCTGAGAGTCCTAAACACTGCCTTGATTTCTTCTTTCTTCACAGTGTAATGACAGAGCTAATTTTGACTCTGTTATGTGCTATAGAGCTGAAATCACTGATTCCTAGGGCTAGTGGTTCTGATTGTGCCAGAACTGAGGCTCCCCTACTAACAGCTGAAATCACTGAGAGCTATGTTTAAGTAGCGGGGGTCTGAAGATGTGTTGGGGAGTGGCTAGCAGAATGGCTGGTGGAGAAGAGCGGCTAGCAGGGCAGCTGGTGGAGAGGCATGGCTCGTGGAGAAGACTGCAACAGAACCCCATGGAGAGGTATGTCAATTGGTCATCAACCCGAGCAGAGGAGCATGTAAGGTGCCCCCATACCTCCCATCTCTTCCACTCAGGCTGTGAGATAAACTCTGCAGATGAACTTCTGAACTCTGGGGCTGCGCTAACCAAGGATAGAAACTGTAGGGCGGTGACTGTTGGGTTGCTGGACTTAAGACCCCGAGGGGAAAAGGACACTACCAAACTCACTTGGGGTGGGTATTTAGCTCATTGTTTATGCTATGAATCCTGTTTGTGGTGCTTCCTCACATGATGCTGCACTGTTTCCCCTCTTTATTAAAAGGCTTTTGCTACACTCAGATTCTGTGCTTGCGAGAGGGGAAGTATTGCCTCTTAGAGACGCCCAGAGGGGTGGTATGTAATTCTCCCAGGTCACTGGGTGGGGGCTCAAGCCGGTTTTGCCTTGTGTTATTAAAAAGGAACTCCTAGATACTGAACCCAGCCCTTGTTGCTGCTAACTCTGACGGGCAGAAAGGTTACATATACGAATAAGGGGGAGGAGGAAGGGAAGAAATATCCCAACATATACTCATATCAGCTGGAAACTGCCTACTGTTTGAGGGCAGTAATTCAACCAAAAATTCATACAGTGGAACTGCAGGGCGTACTCTCTGTCAGTTAATTGTGCGAGTGATCAGGAATCTTGCTGAAGTGCCAACAGTTATCAATACTTTTGATTCAATTTAATTTCCACAGCTTGTTTCATTGCAAATATAAACTATGAAAGATATGTTAACCTACAGACAATTTGGCAATAACCTGCAGTCTCCTGTCATGAAGAAAAAAGAGAGATAAATAGTCAGTGCCTTTTATAAAAAGTAAAGTTCCTGATGTGCCAAATATCAATTAATTTTTGTTACCTCCAAGTTCCCATTCCTCCTGGGTAGTGATATTGTACTGGAAGAGTGTCAGATGTGGTTCAGTGTAACTGAGAACTCTGTGTGAAACATGCCAGATAATGTTATGGGTTATGTGGTTAAAAAAAAAAACCAAAAAAACCACCAGACATGCAGTGAAGGATATAGGAGTCTAAAAAAATGTAGTTATTTTATGTTCTGTATTTTCTAACTACACAAAATGGGTCCATAGATTAATACCAAAATTATTGCATATAATTTTCAAGTCAAATGGAAAATGACCACCCTTACCAGGGGATCCAGAGACTCAGATATCTGCTAAACTGCTGGGCTCAAGTCTACTTTTACTATTGATCTAGCTGTTTTAATGCCTAATAGAGAGGAAAATATGACAGTGGATACTGTGAATGAGAAATATTTTTTTCAATTAGGGATAACCTCATAACTCATGAGTGGCAGAGTGAAGTAGAACTGTGAATGAGTTCTAGAAGGACATATTAGCTAGTGGGATGAAGTGTGGGGGGGAGAAGAGAGGAATTCTGATTGCATTCTACCTACATGAGAATTTCTAGGAATAAAATACTTTTGTCTTACTTTATAGTTAATTATCTGACTAGAAATTGTGTGTATGTGGCATTAATCCAGCTGGATGCTATTGGCATCTGTAGCTATTTTAAAAGTAATTAGCATGAGGAGAATAAGTTTTATGTTAATGCTCAGAACAATGGCACCCACATCAGAGTAGCAGCAATGTTTCCAGAGAGGCTATTCAGAACAGGCTACTACTCAGCAAGAGGAAAATGTGGCAAAGTCTGGCCTTGAGTTAGTAATTTCAGTAGGTACGTAAGTATGGTCAAATCCTGCTGCAAGACACACATGCATATACCTGAGGTCAGAATTTGGTTCTGAGTACATCCATAGTTACTATTGTTGCTCCACTTAACTTATTAAATTATATTTACATTGTCCTGATGAAGCCAATGGGACTCTTGCTTGAATAACATCCGAACAAGGACTGCAAGATTTTGCTTAAAGAATTGCTTATAGCTTCTGAAATACGGTCACCTATTAACTCTGTCTTTTAAATGGGTCTCTAACAATATAATTATTGTGTTGCTGTTACAATAGTAATGTTTAATAAACCAGAACCTTTAGCTATTCAGTGGTATTTTCCCTTCTCAGGGCTGCTTTGTATATAAGATCATTGTATGATCTTCCAGAAGCTTACTGCAACATTGCTCTTACATTGAATTGCATAGTAAGTACCTTGAAACTATCCATGTTCAGTAAGACATTCAGTAAACTTAACCTTGATAACAATTTTTTTCTTCATGGTGATGAGTAGATATTTATTACCATTATCTGTATTAACACTAAGTGTAGTCATTTGGCTTGCATAGTATTCAAAATATCTTCTTCATAAAAGCAAAGTCAGAGAGGGCCTGATTCAGGCTTGAACTCACTAGTAGGAAATTCCACTGGGGGGGGGGAACTTGCAGCTAGCATGAAGCCAGCTCCTCTCCTTCTCCACTTTGACAAAGGGAGCATACTGTAGGTGGGGCAGAGCTCTTACACCATTAGGTCAGTATCTCACTGGAATAAAGTCCATTAGGGATCACATGCTCTACTCTCTCTAAGGTCAGGACCAGGACGGTACAGAATTGGGGAGCAATTGGTGCAAACGGGCTGTGCTGAGCAGAGTTTGGGTACAAGGGAGATTGAGCCCATAGCTCTTACTATTTAATATTAAATTTTCGTTCTAGTCTGAGAGGTATTGGGCACTCTTCCACAACCACAGAAGTAATTTCTGTGTTCCACATAGTACACAGAATTAACCTCTCAAACACATGTTCATGAAACTTTTTAGTAAAACCATTTTTCCTAACAAACCAACTCATTTTAATCATATTTTCATTATCACTAGACTGTAACTTTTCCCCCAAACCTTCACTTTAGGGCAGGGGTAGTCAAGAGGCAGATCATGAGCCGAATCTGGACCACCAGACACTTTCGAGTGGATCCCCAAATCTTATCATTATTGTTTTTTAAATTATTTTTTCTTGAGTCTGGACTATACCTTGACCAAGAAATTTGGCCTGTGACAAAAAATAACTCCTGCTTTAGAGGCTGTGGGGCAGGGTTCCCTTAGATATTTTTAAATCCCTTTAATGAGGGAATGGTTTGGGAGTGGGGAAGTAAGAGAAAGTACAGGTCTCCTGTTCACTCTGTAACTTTTAATAGGCTTTATCATAATTGATACACTCTCTGTGCACCCTGTCCCCATCTGCCCCAATACAGTAGAAGAAGCCATCGCAGCACTTCATTTCTACCAGGCAGGTATCCAGTGAGGCACTGTAGAGTAGAAACCACCTATAGAGAAGGAAAACTACACTCTGAATGGAAGCTTCCTTTATGATGAATACACAAACACCTCTGAATTTCACCACAGAAACATGGAACATTGTTTGTTTGTTCACTAGGATAGCCTCATGAGATATAATGCTTTCATGAAGGCCCTAGGGGAGACCAGTCATACGATCACAAATGAGTTTTCTTAAGATGGGGTCAAAAGTTTCTAAAAATCAGGTAGTATTATCATAGACAGCTGAAGAAGACAGGAAAAGAGTGAGAGAAACTATGACTTTCTTTATAAACTCCTTCTTGGGAGAGGGGCAGGCGGGAAGCAGCACATGGCCCTTTTTACAGCTATATGCTTTCAGAGGTCCAGACTTCAAGTGGGATCCGTGGACACAATTTTATAAGGGAGGACAGAAAGTATTGCCACAATTTTCAAATAAGGAACCTAAAGACACTTCATATATATGGCCTTGTTATCTGATGTGCTATGCTTCCACATAACTTATTGAAGTGACCACTGAAAACTAGGCCACTTTTTGGGGACATAAATATAGATTTAGCAGCTTAACTTTAGGATCCCTGGTTTGAAAATGTGCCCAGTAGCTTATCAAAATGTTCAAGACTGTAACCCCCAAAGCCCTGCCTTCCACAGTCAGTTTTGACTAAGATCCTTTAAATGAAAATACTGGTTCAAGTAAAGGGCATGTGTGCATTTGGATTAAAGTCGATGTAAATAGGTTAGCAAGAAGTTATGAGCAATTAACCTATTGTGAATCAGTGTCTCTGCTCTGAGACTTAGCCTGTTGGTGTGGGCTAGTGATAATACCAGCTACTCTTTTTTTTTTTTTTTTAAGGTTTCAGTGGTAGCCATGTTAGTCTGTATCAGCAAAAAAAAGGAATCCTTGTGGCACCTTGGAGACTAACAAATTTATTTGGGCATAAGCTTTCATGGACTTATGAAGTGGGTTCTAGCCCACAAAAGCTTATGCCCAAATAAATTTGTTACTCTTTAAGGTACCACAAGGACACCTCATTTTTTAAGCACACAGCAAGGATTGCCAGCTCTAGCTAACACTGCATAGGCAATGGACCTTGAGCTATCTCCCCCTCGACCCAAATGCTGCTCTGGCTATACAATCCACCTTAGAATATACTGACAACCATGTTGCATGTCAAATAAATGCTTAGGAAGGAATATAGCTATAGAGAATATATACGGAACATGCAGTATATGTCTGTGGTCTCCAAAGGGTGAAGATTATTTTAGTAAATTATATAGTTCATCAACTGACCATTAACTGTGGGGCTTGCTTCACCTATTGCTGAATTCAGAGATCTGTAGATTGTCACTGCAGCCATGGAGGTCAGGCCTAATGATATGCCAAGTGCTCTTTGACAGTTTGCATACAGACGCAGTTTACTCAGAGTTCAGCACTGCCATTCTCAGAAGATGAGGAGGTATTGAACTGTCAGCCTGGGACTGAACTGGTGACAGCTGATGCATTTTAGATCAGCTGCCTTTATGACTGACTTAATAAACCTAACTGGGAGCAAGCAGATTTTTTCCCCTTCAGTATTACTTTTCCTTTTTTTTTTTTTTTTAAAGGCTGTGAAAACATGTAGGCTTATTTCTAAACATTGTCCCTAACCTTTAATTTCATTTTGAAATCTATATGCATAAAAATGATAGAGGGTGTAAGATTTTAAAAAGCATAGATATTTTTTCCTATGGAAAGATTGATGGCAGAGAAATGGATTTTTATCCTTTCCACAGCTCTATGGCCATTTAGCATCGGGCTCTCCTATCAGTCATTCATGCTCCTTGTTCTCTTCATTTAGATAGTACAAGGAGAGGTAATACTAGGAATAATATCCATAGGTCTAAAAATTATGGTTAAAATATTTATGGCTTCAGAACATCCCATGATCAACAACTAGCCACTAGAAAATGACTGACATTTGTTCTTCTAAAGGATTTTACATTGTCATTACACTTTCAAGTTCAGAGCCAATTGCCCTGCTAGGAAAGAATTCAATTGTCTGATATGGGCATAGAGATGTTCCGGAACTGTATATTAACAATTAAAAGGCTGTATTGGGATTAAGTGATAAATCCTACCGTATCTCCTCTACCAAAGGTTCAGCTGCAGATCAGTTGTAGCCCCACTGCATGGGGGGAGGGATTTCTGGAAGGGCATGTGGGTAGTAGAACCCACCTATTTGGGGGTTCCTCAGGGCCAGCCCACAACTTTTTGGCACCTGAGGTGGGGAGCTCAAGTGACACACCCATGCTCCCTTGCTTGGGCCAAAACTTTGAAAGGTCTCCATTCTGCCGCCTTCTTGTTTTACTCCTCTCATGGTACTGCTCTGCTACCTACCCCAATAAAGGAGAACTAACAACTTAAAATGCCTTGTTCAAAAATTTTAAGTAACACTTAACTTTCAAACCTGAACAGCAAATTTAACTTTTCTTGTCTGCATAGTAAACACTGGCATTTTTATCTGTTTGAATAATCAAAGTGGTGCTTTCCGTGCCTTCTTGGTTGCAAAGATTTGAACTGCTTCCTGCTGAAGGTCTACAGTCTGGGCCAGTTCATGCTCTGTTGAGATAGTTGCAAGGCTGACTAGCCTCTCCTGTGTCATTGTGGAGCGTAGATGTGTTTTTATTAACTTCAGCTTGGAGACGCTGTGTTCTCCACTGGCAACTGTTACAGGAAGTGTTAGAAGTATGTGCAGAGCAACAAAAGCATTTTGAAAGAGGGTGGTCATCTTATTTATGCACATATATTCCAGAACAGCCTTTGGAGTTGATCCTGCTGAAATGTATCTTGAAATGGCTTTCAGTTCATCACCTAAATCACTTGCATCAATATTGTGCATGTCATCATGTGTCAACACTGTTTCTAGTGTCCAGCATTGCTGATGTAGGTCGTCTTTAGGTATAGTGAGGAGTTTTGGAATATCATACAATATCCCGAATATACTGCTGTGTTCCTTGAACTGCATGAAATGTCCTTCAACTGACTGTATTGCACAATCTAGCACCTGGTTAAAGAATTCAACTTTGAATTGTTGTTTGGGGTCTCTTATGGGATTATCCCGTGCCTCATAATCAAAATGTCGTCTTCTTCAGTGACTCTTGTATTCTTGAATGGGTGGGAAAATAGCTTCAGTGTGAAGTTCTTCTGCCAACTTCTGTGCATTCTTCAGAACGTTTTGAAATCCCTCATCTGACTGTTAAGGTACGACTTTGCTTTGTCCAGCTGTTCCATTGCTACAGATATATTAAGGTCAACATCTTGGAGTCTCTTGCTTACATTTATTTCAAACAGTATGTCATGCCAGAACACTAAGCCACACAGAAATTTGAAGTTATGTATGTTTCTGGTGATTCCATTTCCCTTTGCCACTGTTCTCCCACGAAGAGTTCCTCTCATAGCATTATCCTCCATAATGGCAACTATGGCATCATCTATCTTCCCAGTTTGGTGTTTGATAGGCTTTATTGCCTCCGCTTGACTTTCTCATCGTGTGGTACTCAGTGGTTTCAGTGTCCGAGAGGATGTACCCAGATGTTGCTTCAAAATTTGCCATCGATGAGTTGATGCAGAGAAAAATACATAGGTGCTTTGAATTATATTAAAAAATTCAGCAGCCTCACTAGAAGCTGATGCTGCATCACTGACCACCAAGTTCAATGAATGAGAACTACATGGGACAAAAAAAGCTTGAGAGTCTAACTGTCAAATCTATGTCTGCACTCCTCTGTTCTTTCCTCTCATGTTGGCAGCATTATCATAGCCATGACCTCTCATGTCAGCTATCGGAATTCCCTTATCTTTCAGCTTTTTAAGAAGCGCATTTGCCATACCAGCTCCTGTAGTATCATCAATGTCAATAAATTCTAGAAAATACTCTCCCACAGTCACCATTGCAAGGACATTTTCACTAGGTTCTGTTGTTGTTACAAAATGCACCATTAAAATCATTTGTTCCGTATGGCTGATGTCGGGTGTGGAGTCAAGAATAACGGAGTAATATCTTGCTGACTTCAGATCTGCCACAATCTTCTGTTTGACTTTTGTTGCCAGTAACTGTATGATCTCATTTTGAATTGTTTTTCCAAGGTAGTGGTGTGCATCTAGAGCAGAGAGAATACATATGCACCAGCAGCAGACACAATTTTCTACACTCTGGGTCCTAGTGGTGCCCCAGCCCCGTCTAGCACCTGAGGCAGCCACCTCAGTTTGCCTCATGGTAAGGCCAGCCTTTAGGTTCCTTGCACACTGTTGCTCAAGAAGAATGGTGTGGAGAAAGAGGACTTACCACTACATGTCTGTGTATCTTACTTACTATAGCAAGGGAAGCCATATACATATATCTGAGCGCCTCATAATCTTTAATGTATTTATCCTCACAACATCTGTTTGAGATAGGGAAGCATTTCTCATTTTATAGACAGAGAGCTGAGGTACGGAGCAGCTAACGCCCAGATCCTCAAAGGTATTTAAGCTTTTAACTTCCATTGATTTCTGGGTCACATAAGAAGTTTGTAGTGGAATAGAGACTGATCAACTCCTCCCCCTACCTCCCAGTGCTTCCTGTATGTTGCAGAACAGCTGTTCAGCAGCCTGCAGGAGGCACTGGGAGGGAGGGGGAAGGACGGGGACAGGGCATGCTCAGGGAAGGGGCAGGAAGAGGTGGGCGTTGGGGGTAGGGGTGGAATGGGGGCAGGGACTTGGGCTGAGTGGGGAGGAGAGCACCCTCAGGGAAAATTAGAAGCCAGTTTAGGGGGTTTGCAAAAATTTTTTAACCAAAATGGGGGTCTTCAGGTTGCTAAAGTTGAGAACCACTGTGCTAGGCTTCACCAGCCCTTCTGTTACTCTGCAGGTTAGCAATAGGCATACTTCAGTATCCAAGTGTCTCCCTGGAGTATGCAGCTTGTGTTCAGTGGGCCAGTTGCTGCATTCACTGATCCGCAGCTTTCAAAAAACAGTACACCCCAGCTTGCCAGTTTTACCTCAGATCACCTCTCTGCTTAACTCACAGCACCTAGATTGGTTTATTGTGAAATCAAGTGTACATTTATTTAACAAAGCACAGAGATTCGAGTGTTAGCAAGTAGAAGTATAAGAAACAGGTGGTTACATATAAAATAAAATCATAACATGCAAGCTAGAGCCTAGACTTAACTAACAAGGTACTCGCATCCCTAATAAAATCTCTGCAGTGCTTTACAACCACGCAGGCTGTGACCCTTCTTTCATAACACAATGCATGCTATCACTTTGCCTCTAAGGTAAAAGATTCAGCTTTGCATTATATTTCAAGATACAACAAACTAATCCTTTGTCTTTATTCATAACAAGGATACCTCCTTCCTGTTGAGAGATTGCAAAATCTACAGGCAGAAACAATTTGTACCTGGCTCACTATGCAAATAGGCATACAGTTTGAGGCATACAATACACAAATGGTCAGACGAAAGTGTCAGTTACCTCCTGTCTAAAAGGAACATCTCCGAAGTCTGTTACCTCTTGGTGACCTGTCTGAACTCCAAGACTTTATAGGCATAATTTTCATACATATTATCTGTATGTACATTTCATGATTATGATTAGTAGTGGGCTAATGGCTCTCCATAGAGATCTGAAATGCTACCTTTGGTGAATTATTATGCACATATCTGACCAGGGGATCCCTGTGCCCTCCACAAGTTGGCATCAAAGGGTCCTTGGGTCACAGAGAGAAACCCAGAACACCACAGCTATGTCTATAGACTCTACAGGGAGCAAGATGGCTCCTGCAGCACCCTGCAACAGAGGGAAAGCTCAAGAAGTAGGAGACAGTGAGGAAAATTCTCCAGGCAGGGAGGCCTGGGAGAGAGTGGAAAGGCCTGTGGAGAAGGACCAGTTCCAAGCAGAGGATACTGGGAAGCAGACCTATTCTTAGGGAGGAGTGGCTATGCCCAGCTGAAACTGGGATAAAGACTTTATGAATTTATAAAGAATGTATGTTCTATTTTCAAAGACTTATTTTGGGCTACTGAGAGAGACTGAGCTAGGGTTGGGGCCTGGAGTGCCAGTGTGTAGCCATGAACTAGCTTTGTGGGTTGTTTGAACTACCTTTGAACTGAGTGAGTTCTTAAAGGGCCTGAAGAGGGGAAAAGCAGAGGCAGGGTGCTGTAGAGTGACTCCTGGCCATGAGGGGACACACAGGAGGTGGCTGCCTGTGTTACAGGATGACTTGATCAAAGCCTGTAAGTACCTACATGAAGACCAGAAATTTCAAAATGGGCTTTTCGATCCTGCTGACAAAGTTATAACAGTGGCTGGAAACTGAATCTAAACAAATTCAGACTGGAAACAAAGTGCAACTTTTTAATAATGTGGGTATTTAAGCAACCACTTACCAAGTGTTGTGGTGGATTTTCTATCACTAGTATATTTTAAAATCAAGATTAAATGTCTTTCCAAAAATATATGCTCTGTTTTAAACAGGAATTAATTCAGGGAAGTTCTATGGCTGTATTATACAAGAGGTCAGTCTAGATGGTGACAAAAGTCCCTTGTGGCTTTATAATTTGTGAATAATTTTCTTTTCATTTCTTCTCTGCTTACTATTACACTGAAGCTATACCCGTGGAGAGGCTCTGCTATTGCTCTGTACCATCATGAGAAAGTATCTTCTTTCCTTTTCCCCTCCAGAGTTCCTCAATAGCCAGGGATCAATTTCTGTTGATCCGTAAAATCTCACATACAAGATGTAAAGTAGTACTGAGCCACATGTGGCTTTGTTTAGGAAGTGAATTTTTTATTTAAAAAACCCAGAAAATACTATTCATATTGAATATGTATGAGATCAAAATAGATTTCTCTTCTCATATGCTGTTTTGAAAATGTATTTAATATTAAAATAAATCTGAAGTGCCTGAAAACTGGGTCACTGGTACAACAAAGCAATTCAACCATCAGAATGGTGTTAGATATCCAACTCCCCTCTGCAGGCCTTTATTTATTTCCCATTTAAAAAATGACAGAAGAAAATAACAGCATTTATGCAGAAGTCACTTAAATGGTATTCTTTCTTTGTTGTCAGCTCAGCAGGGATGGCAGTACTGCTAGTGATGATTGACGGTTTCTCTCACCTCTCTGTCCTCTGCTCATGAAAATGCTTAGCTGCTTCTGAGGAGCACAACTGTTGGACAAAGCACAGTGTCCAAGGCTGTGCCTTTGGGAGGTCTAAAGTAGGGAAATGGCCAATCAAGAGACAAGTTGAACAATGTCAGATCAGATATGCCAATCACTATAAGAAAGGTGGTGACCCAAAGAGACGATAGTGCCAACTCAATGCTTAGTTCAATCTATATAGCACAGTTCTCTAGTGGCTGCTGTTATTGCTTTCTTGGTATATTATAAATGGTGGGGGAGGTATTGTAAAACACTGCAGAAAGCAATATTGTTTTATAGAATTAACACTCATAAGTCTAGATTTAAAATGGTTTTAAACAATGAAGTACCTCGATGGTTTTGGACAAATGTAAAAGAACTTTCAATGTTGCTTTAAATCTCCATATTAAAGAAAGTTGAAATGTGGTAGCAACAAAGCCTTGCAGATTTTGATACAGATTCACTTTCACGTGCACTGAAAACATGCTTGGATATCTCTTACGTTTTAAGGTTGTCTTATTGAGGAAGGAGAGACCATGTTTTTCTCCATAGGCTGTGCTGCTGATCTTCTGCATAATCAAAAAGCAAATGCCATTTGGATTACATAGTGTAATAGTGTTGTCAGGGGATATTTGTGTATTGCTTTCAGTAAACTTCTCATATTAATTTTGAATATAGATGGTATTTTTAGATGCTCCGATTCCTCTTAGCCCTTTGTGTGGTTGTGTTTTTTTTTAAGCCTGCCAAACCTTTATTTTCTTCCTGAAAGCAAAAAAAAAAAAAAAAAAAAGGTAACCATTTCATCTTTATCATGTTTATTATAGTGCATGGTTGGCACGAATGTGCCTACAGCTGCACACCATTACCAAAATATTACCTGATGGTCTATGGGCTACATAACTTGCCAATTACTTCTAAAAATCTTGAGCTAGGTACTTGGAAGTTGGAACCCAGATCATTTAAATGAACATGACCAAGCTGGAGCTGGGCTTAGTTGTGATATCTGATCAGTATTCCACATCAGTGCTATTGGAGGAAGAAGAAAAAACAACAGGATCATGGGCAGAGGAGATATGAAAGGAAGGAAATTATTTTAATGGTACAGTATGTTCTTTCTTACGGAATGTATGCCCACCCATCCTACCTGGCTTACATCATTGCCTGCTGTTATGGATTTATATGCAGTACATCAGCTGGTTAGATCTGCTGCACAGGTGCTAGGTGGTTTGTGTTTTCTAGCTGGATAGGAACAGACAGATGCTTTCTTCCACACACGCACACACATACTTCTCTTCCCTCTCCAAAGGAGGGATTTTTTCACAATATACACACATTCATAGGTCTTGAAAAGAGCAGTCGCCTGATACCATTGAGTGAGATAGTACTAGTGATGGATATCCTTCAAAATAATTCATGATCTTGAGTTGGTAAGGCAGGGACAGGAAATCTCAAAAGAGAAAATGATTTTTCATGATACTTCTGCTTCTGGCTAAAAATAGCATGACACTCCAATGACAAAGGAATGTCGGTAGATTTGTAACAGTCAGATGGAATTCTTGCCCAGATAATAGAGGTCCCAGTCATGCAGAAGGCACTTCTGCATGGTTACAAGCAGTTGTCACAGATAGGACACCCAAGGCAGAGCTCACAGATTAAAATTAAGAGAAAAGCTCATCAGACCCAAAAGTGAAAAAAATAAAAAGAAATAGACCCTACTTGCAGAGTTTGGATCTGACTCTGGAATTACCCATCATTTTAAGATTGTATTTTGCCTCATTATGTTAGAGTAGCAGTTCTCAAACTGAGGTCTGTGGACCCCCCAATGGGTCTGCAAGTCATGTCTGGGTCTGGTGGCCCTGCTAATCAACTCCTCACCCTCCCTCCCAGTATCTCCTGCACGCCACTGAACAGCTGTTCCACGGTATGCAGGAGGAACTCGGAGGGAGGGATAGGAGTGGGGATGGGGCACGCTCGAGGGAGGGGGCAGAAAGAAGTGGGGAAGAGGAGAGGTGGAGTGGGGGCAGGAAGAGGGTGGGGAAGGGGTTTGGGGTTAAACAAGCATTTAGCACCCCCAGGACAAATTAGAATTTGGCTTGGGGGGTCTGCAAAAACTTTTAAATCAAAAAGGGGGTCCTCAGGTTGCTAACATTTGAGAAATGCTGTCATGAAGCTGAGATCCAGATCCATTACTTCCCCAATGTTTGGGGAGGGAGGTGGATTATTTAGAGCTATGGTTTTGATTTGAACCTATCTGTAGAAAAAAAGGAAAAGGTCACCCTCAGAAAGGCTTTTTGAATTTTTTTTCCTTCCTCACTGAACCTCTCTAAAATTCCATTACAACCAGTGGTCAAGAGAACTGTTAGGGAGTCAAAGTTGGGTGGATATCCAGGTTTTCAGTTTCAGAAAATTTCTTTCCCCTAACTCTTCCTTTCTACTTATTAAGACAAATAAGGTAAATGGATCTCTACCCCCTTGCTCCCCTGGGAGTTTTTGTTTGTTTACCAGTTTCAACTTTGGTATGTAGACCTGAATGCCATCCATGCTGTCTATCAAGAATCCTTTTATCTTGTGGTCTCTTTTGAAAAACTCAAGACACAGTTGGTGAGTGCAGTGCCCTGCACAATGATTATAGATAATGCTAAGTTAACCTGATGAGATACCTTTTTACCTCTGATAGTTCTCATTATAATCCTCACTGATATTTTTTCCCTTAACTTGTGGCTGCTTGCTCTGATTTCCATAGAAGGGATGACAGCTAAAAATCAATGGAATAATACACTTTAAGAATGTTGAATGGTTACATGAAGCTGTGACATTATGTTTTTCAGACCTGAAGAAGGAGTCTGTGAAAGCTTCTCTCTCTCACCAACAGAAGTTAGTCCAATAAAAGATATTACTTCACTCACCTTATTCCTTTATTTTGAGTATGTTTGAAATTGTGCTAATGAAAATAAATAGCAGGAAGAAGCGCCTTTAAGGAGTTGTGGGTTAGATGACTGAAGATAAGATATTTTTGTGAAATCTTATCAGGTGAGTAGGGTTTTTAAATTTGATTTGATTAAGGAGTGTGTAATAAAAGGACGATGGAACTCCTGGAAAATCAGGCTGGTGCCAAATCTGTTTAGACTTTTAGGATCTTGTCTAAAAGCTGGCAACCACCATACACATTTTCTTAGCCAACTTCTTCCTAAAGTCTTGGTCTACATATCAAAACAGATCTGCTTTTTAGATTTGGCAGACGAAGATGGATAGCATCCTTTCAGGGGCAGGGGCATGGAAGGGAAGAGGGTCTGGGAGAGACATTCTGTGCAAGGGCACAGTGGAGCTTCACTTAAAACAGGCAAAAGAAGCTATCCTGGCGAAAACAACCATTCTGAAAAAAAAGCAGCATTTCTGCAAACAATCTGTAACCTGCCGAACTGGAAGAAGGGATCAGAGCAAGATACATCATTTCTAATGCTTATCCTTTGCCTTCAGGCTACTTGAAAAAGATACAGAAACAAGTTCGCTAAAAAGGTAAATTAGACAATAATGACTTGGGGTCCAATTCTGTCTACTCATTGATGATCACATGCATAGGTGGTTGCAGAACTGATGTCATGAGCAGGATTCTAGGGCCTAATGTTAATCTCATACCAGTGAAAATCAGGAGCAATTCCATTGAAACCAATGGAGGAAAACCAGTATAAAACTGATGTTACAAGATCAGAATCAGAGCCTCTTACTCTGTTCTGACTTTCATATTTGTTGTCATACAATGTTACTTTGTAAGACACATGAGAAGTCCCATATCTGGTTATGACAGAGGAAAATGGAAACAGCATTAATCAGTTTAGATAGCTGGTTTCATTTTGATTCTATATTCAAGTACTTGGTTTTTATAACCATTCTTCAAATTAAAAATATGCACAAGTTTTTAACTCTGCTTAGGTAAATATGAAATGTGCATTTCTCAGAAATTATATGTGTGCTTCTTAAAATACAGTACTATTACTTTTTTCCTTGGCAAAGCTCTGCTTGAGTTCCTGATGGTATTTTAATATCCTTTCTGATCTAACATATTTTGCTCAGGTTTCCTTTTAGCTTGTGAAATACACTCATGCTAGAGCAAGGCAGAGAATATTTCAGCAAATTAGAAAATGCAGTTTGAATCCCTGTCTGCACCCCTTCAGTGTTTACTTCTGAAATATATTTAGATGAACAAAGTTTTATCCACATGACTAGTCATGGAAACAGCATTTCTGGTCCATAGCTAAAATGCATTGACTGAATGAAAGGAATATAGCAGCCATCTTAGAATATCCTTGTGGGTGCTGTAAAGCAGAGGGGTAAGTGACAATGCAGAAAGGGAAAGAGTGGAGACAGAAGTAAAGAAAAGGAGTGGAAGAAGGGGGAAGCTAAGTGGAGTAGTAGGTGGTGAGATGAGCAGGAAGGCCCATTCCTCACTTGCTGAGGGGGGGGCACAGCTAGCTTGACAGAAGGTGCATAGAATCAATCTCTCTAACCTCAAGGGGTAGCCGTGTTAGTCTGGATCTGTAAAAGCAGCAAAGAGTCTTGTGGCACCTTATAGACTAACAGACTTTTTGGAGCATGAACTTTTGTGGGTGAATACCCACTTCGTCGGATGCATGTAGTGGAAATTTTCAGGGGCAGGTATATATAAGCAAGCAAGCTAGAGATAACGAGGTTAGTTCAATCAGGGAGGCTGAGGCCCTGTTTTAGCAGTTGAGGTATGAAAACCAAGGGAGGAGAAACTGGTTTTGTAGTTGGCAAGCCATTCACAATCTTTGTTTAATCCTGAGCTGATGGTGTCAAATTTGCAGAAAAACTGAAGCTCAGCAGTTTCTCTTTGAAATCTGGTCCTGAAGTTTTTTTGCTGCAGGATGGCCACCTTAAGATCTGCTATTGTGTGGCCAGGGAGGTTGAAGTGTTCTCCTACAGGTTTTTGTATATTGCCATTCCTAATATCTGATTTGTGTCCATTTATCCTTTTCCGTAGAGACTGTCCGGTTTGGCTGATGTACATAGCAGAGGGGCAAACCTGCAAACTCAGTGAAATGCAGGTGAGCCTGTTAAAAGTTGCATGTGAAGAGTTGCACACAGGAAGCTGTCTGCAGTGCATAACAAGTTTTACTGGTCCTGCAAACCCAAGAACAATGCTACATATTCTTGTGTGCCAACCACTGGCATCTTAGCTATTGACTATTTACATATATACAGACATGACTCTCTTGTAGATCACTCATGTAAAAAGCTAAGACCACAGTGAGGACAGAGCAAGCGCCTCAGCTCTGTGGGTTCATCTGCAGGTTAACAACAGGGATAATTTGGAGGCCCTGATGATCTTGATTATAATGTGGAAAGATGCTCTTCCTTATCAATAGGGGACATGGCTTTCACCTCTGAGGGAGTAGTGTTTACTTCAGAAGGAGCAGCAGCAAAAGGGAAAGTGGTTGCCAGGGGTACCTCTGTATGCACAGTGGCTGCACTTCTTCCTTAAAGACTTCTGGGACAGTTTTTCCAGCAGCATACTGACTGCAAAGGAGGAGGAGGAATTTTGCAGATGGAGAGAGCAGTATCTTCAGGGAAAGGTCCTGCACCCCGAAAGAAGGTGCAGGAGGGGGGGAATCTCTAGGGAGAGAGAGCATTAAGGAGAGAAGAGAGGTATTTAGATAGCTGTAGTTTAATCTGAACTCTTGAACACAAATGACTTTTAAAGTGAGGGAAACTTTTTTTTTTAATTTAAAGACAGCGAGATGTCATGGATGATGAGGAGGGTGAGCAAGGTTTTGTTGAATTTTTTTGTTTTTAATGCAGGTAGACTTTTTTTTCCTTGAAATGCTTGTGAGTCCAACTGTTAATAGAACTGTTTACAAAGATGATTAAAAATTGAATGCTGGATCTTTTATTTATGTTGCTCCAGTTGATCTGCTGGCATACCTCACATTTCAGGGATCTGTAAAGTGGAGCTTCTAGATATGGATGGAAGGAGATTCCACTCCCTAAAATCCTCTCATGTATCCACCATTACGTTGGAGGATGCCAGTTTCTCATTGGAATCCTCTCCCACTTTGTCACTGACTGCGTGCAGACCACTGCTGTCAATGAACTGCGCTTGGCCTTCATAAAGAATAAGTACACACCAGTGACAAACAATCATTTAAACACGAACTACATAACTTACTGACAGTGTCTGCAGTAGCAGCAGCCTCCTCTCTGCACTCCTCACACATATAGGGTGCATGTCACACCAGCAGCATCATATTAACCCTGTCCTTGATGGCCTGCTCTTCCCAGTTACCATGTGCAAAGTAGGCTAATCATAAAACATATCATTGTGGTTGGCCAGTAGCAGAAGAGCTGGGTTATGATAACTCTTGCTAGGTGATGCCCATGTGAGGAACATGCCTTGGTGTCTATTGAAGACTTAAATGTGTGTGGGGGTTTTAGGGTAGGGTCCCTTTATTTCATCACTTCTACTGGCTATTAATTGTAACTACTGATTAGTAAAGACAATTGCACATAAAACGAAGCTTAATTAACATTAAGCTGAAATATTGGACCATTGGCCACTATGCTAAATCCATTGTGGGGACCTTTCCCACCTATGAGCACATGAACTTGCACACAGCAATTACTAACTCATGACACTAATTGTGGGGAAAAGCAATAGGTGATGACCAGTTAATTCTATAAATGCATTTACAACATTAAAATCTGGAATGGGACACAGCGCTTAACATCGAAGTATTATAGGGACTGTTTCCCAAAGCCTGAGATCTAACAGTTTGAAACAAAAGTATTTGACCACACCCTTCACAGCTAGTACCCTGCAAAACTCTTGTCTAGAGTCCTGGTACAGAGGCAATTAAATAAACAAGAACCTGACTACATACTTTGCAGTGGGGACTGCACATACATGTGCCACACACAATTACTTTGAGTTAATATGTTAAGAGAAAATTGAATTTAAAATAGGAGCCTTGCCAATAATGTTCCATCACTAAAAAAAAAAAATAGTGTAGTGAGGACTCAGGCAACACTTCATTCAAGTAGCCACCACCTGCCTGCCAAAAAAGTTTTAAATACTTTAGTCCTCACAGTCTAGCCACTCCTAATTTTACTAGCTGTGCCCACCCTTCTCCACGGAGAAATGTGCCTTTCCTGTCTTTATTACCGTTTTTCATCCAATCAAAGAATGATAGCAATAACGTGTGACTAAGCTGATTGGTCTCATGGCTGTCATAACAAATAGCTAATCTACACAGCACAACTCATGAGAAATCCACAGTCTTCAATTTGTTTTGCATCCAACAAGGGGAATTCTTGCTGGGTAAAGAGGAATTGATCATAGAATTAAAAATTAATGGTAACTTAAGTACAAGTGATCGTGATTTGATCACGTTTGTAATGTGCAAACAGAATAAAGTCCAGGACAGTTGTATGGATATACTTGTTGCTTTAATAGGCCAGTTTCACAAAACTGAAAACAATTATGAGCCAAATCACATGGGAGGAAGGATTTAATAAAAAATGTGAATGATGATTGGGAATTGTTCAAAAATACCTTACTACAATTGAGGAAGAAGGCAGTATTTGTGTAAAAAAACAAAAAACAAAAAAACAAAACAAAACAAAAAAAACCTGACCCAATTCAGAGCGTCAGCAAAGGCAGCTATAAAAGAATGAAAGGGGAAGTTGATAGTTATAAATATAAATTAGAAGACTGGAATTATAGAAACATGCTTAACGTTAGAAATATTTCCTAATGAATGATTTCTCAAAACTTAAGTTTGCACTCATGCTAGGTTTTTGGGTTTTTTTTGTTTTGTTTGTTCCCTCCTCCACCATTCCTCCATGGATAGGAACTTTGCCTGAATTATACTTGGCTGAATTCTGAAATTAACTATAGTATTATAATTATTTCTGGCAAATGTAGGCAAGCATGGTTTGTTTTCTGGAATCACATACTTGTAAGGAGGTTGCAAGTCTACAGGTTGTGGTAGATTTTACATGTAATGTAGCTCTCTGAGTTAAGAGCAAGAGGTGAAAAACCACAAGCAGGCAGAGTGTAATCACCAGGGGAACATTCCAAGGAAGCAACTGTGCATTTATTCCAGCAAGTACATGAACAAATATTGCACTCATAAAATCCAGTGCTGCTTCTAACAGCCCTGAAATCTCTCACTTTTTGAGTGTCCATTCCCATTTTCTAGGATACTGGAGCACATGCTTGTTGTCCTAATGATCCTGTAGGAGTTCAATGGTATTCTTATCTTTTTAACTCTGAATTGTAGTTAGTCATTCAGCAGCATCCCCAAGGTCCATGTGCTCCTGTGTCTTACACTCTGAGAAAACATAGCTAGTTACCACTAAATTTGCCTTATGATTCAACATACAAAATGAAAGCTCACTTTTTTGCTATGCTACTATCAACTTGCAAAGCAAACAGCCAAGAAAGTCCGAGGGGAAAAATAGGAGGAGTCTGATCATAGGCAAAGTAACACATATGCTACCCAGAGAAAACAATGTAAGTTACTATAGAAAATTGATAACAAGTTAATCTGCTAATGCCAGAAATTTGTACATTGTGTCAAAATATATGCATTATAGTTGATGTTTAAGCGCAGAAGGGCCATGTACACATACAGGTGGGTTTTGGCCTTTGACTCTGTTTAACGAGAGGCTTGCAAATGTTCATTAGTTGCATTTTTCCATATATCCTACTGAAGAAGCTGCCACGTGTGTAACAGTGCTGTGATCAGCATCTCTCCTTGGCCCCTCAATAACTTCCCACCCTACAAAGTCACACTGAAATCTATACACTTTGGACAAGGTACTTACTTCTTCAATGGTGTTTTTATACAGGTCCACCCATGGTTACTATTTTTTTCTCTTCCTCCTTGTTGTTGTAATTTATGCAGATCACTTTCGTAATCCTTTTGTAAAATCTTAGTCTCTCCTCCTTCTTTTTCTTATTTCTTATTTCTTTTTTTTTTTTTTTGTTACTACAAAAGGGATATATACCCCTAAATCAACAGATTAAGTGTACTCTCCTCCTCTAGAAACCTAGCACTTTATGAATAAACTGCACCATGGCCCCACTTTCTTTTTCACCTCCTTGCTGGAAATATTAGCATATATTCCTGAACATCACTTACACAGTAATTGATCATTATTTAGATAACTTTACACTTCAGAGCCTCCTGTCTGATATTTATCATGTTTAGGGCAGTTATGATACCTCTTTGACATAACTAATTATGTGATTTCAATCAGCTGTGGGTTGAGTTTCCCAGAATACCAAATTGGCACTGAAATGAGTGATATTGACAGCTCAGTTCTTTTGTCATCAATAGCAGCTGCACACATGCAAGAAAAGGCAGGATTTGCTCTTTAGCGATTAATCCAGTTCATTTCCTATTGGTCTCTTCTCTTTCAACCTCCATCTTTTTGGCATATGCATTATGGTGTCAACACCTTTTTATATTCTGGACAAGATAATGAGGTCATTATTTCATTATGAATCATTTCAGTAGCACCAATGGCTTTTCTGCTATACTGTGCATTTCAATCCCAGTTAAGAAGTGCATTCATTCAGACTTGGCTTCCATACCAAGTCTTCTGGCCAATGGCAATTAACTCCAGACTATGAGACCTGAGGTGCTCATCTACAAAAACTGCAATCCTTGCAAACTGTTCTGATGCTTAATTTACAACGTATAATGGAAATCAAATGTTGCTTATTTATTTAAATTAAGGTTTTTTTATAGCATCCCTTATTTTAGTGTCCATTGCTTCCTGTATGAGTACAGGAAAAGGATAGTTCATATAAGAATTTTGAAAATGTTAAAACTAGCAAACGTAATTCAGGATTTTTACAAATTTTTACAAATAGCAAACAACAATACTATCTACAAGATTATTACTTCTCTGATTAAATATAATTACACACATTTATTCCATTTAAAATTAATATATAAATTAACATAAAACAGTGACAAAAAAGCAAAGCTCATATTAATCTATCCACATAGGTTTTAAGTTATACTTTGTTAAAACAAATTTTTTTGTGAGTGCAGACTTATACTAGGTGTGACTTCAGTGATATAAAGATGAAGAATGTTTTACTGTCCTGTCTCTTGATCAGCATTAACTTCCTCAGTATTCTAGAAAAAGGAACAATCATCATTCCCAGGGCCAGGTCAGGCTATGATTTTTGTTACTGGGAGTCCCCAAATGGCACTATTAAAGATAGTCTTATGAGTTCTTTTTACATAGATATACACACGCACACCTAGAACTTGGAAGAAATGCTAGATTGTTGGCTGTGGTACAGTTCTCTTTTGCTGTGGTTGAATAATGCAAGTAAAGTTTGTCACCACTTGAGTATCTGTAACTGGAATAATTTTTTATGTTTAGAACTACTGCCTACAAGTAGAGCCACAAAAGCTAAACAAACAGAACATCCCCTGGCCAACCCTCTGTACGCTTCCCCGCCCCCAAAACAAAAATTATATGGAGCCCAAAACATTAGGCAGTAGATGAAAGTTCCTACTTTTTATTTGTTGCTCTCTCCGTCCATGGGCTTGTCCAATAAGTTTTTCTATTCTGTCTTTCTACTGGGTATCTTGCGTACCTCTGCTTGGCATGCATTCCAAGGCTATCTTTGTTAACTGTGCTCTGTCCTTCATGTTATTTATCCTGCCCATGTGTCTGTTGCTTCTTCAGTCTTAAAGAAATCCCCATTGTATTATTCTTTCAATACATCTAGAAAATTATATATAAAAATACATAGGACATCTTAGAGGTACAATACAATATATATGTTCTCTGCAAATAAGACTAATACCACATCAATGCATCAGGAAGAAAGACTGAGATGTATGAATTTAATGAAAAATTAATATAGTGAATAAACTTTCTTAACTCCTCTCTCTCTCTCTCTCTCTCTCTCTCTCTCTCTCTGTCTCGTATGTATCCAGTACAAAAAGCTGTTTAACACCTAAAGATTACTCAGCAAAGCAGTCTTTCTTTTCAAGCAATAATCAGGCATCTCAGTATTATCAGGTGAAATTTGCAAAGCCTTTAAAACATGGATAGTCCCTTTATACTTTGCCCTGCATATATTAAACATTCAGTCATCCACACCTAATACCCATACATTGCAAAACCCTTCTGTGTGCAAGGTGAGATGAGCCCACTGATTGAAGGCCCAATGATTGACTGAGCTGTAACATCCTGAGGGCTTCAAGAAAGGGTTTTTACTCAACACTCCTTCCCTCAGGAGCTCACATTTTCTGTTTTATCTCTGGGAGTGAGCTTAGTGACAGACACACATTGAAAGTCTGTGAGAAATGCCATGGGAGCTGCTTAACAGCATTCAGATGCAGAGATGGCATTTGATTCCCAGGCATCTCTGCTGCATCTGCTTTATAAAAAATCTAAATCGGGAAAACCTACAAGGTATCAGGGAAGAAGACCTCTGATCTGCCTGCTTTTACCATTAAAAGCTGAGTCCAAGTTTTGAAACAATAAACAAATCTAAAGGTTAGAAACTTGAACAATTTTCATACATTTTATTGAAATGCGCAAAGTAGTAAAATAGCAGATGCATAGATACAAGTATGTATATTAAGACTACAACAATTCCTCTGATAATTTTTGTGTGTGTTAACAGGCTCCATAACATGCTTATTGTAGTTTTTTTCATTTAATGTAGGAATAGTGCTAGTTTAATTCTTGCGTATTATTCAATCAAGATGTTCTGAGTTTTATAAACTGAATACTGTTGTCTTGACACGATTCCAGCACATGCATTACAGATACAGTGTGTTCTATAAAGGACAGCCAAGCTGGAAATCTTTTCTTGTTTTGCATCTTATTTTTCCTAAATTTGTATTAATTTATAAATATGTCGGTTAACTGAAGCTCTGCAATAATCCTCCTTCCTTTAGATGTCTTGAGTCTTCAAAATGTTCAATACCTCAAAAACAGACATGTTAATATTATGTAGATCTTTTGCTTTCATTTAATGGAAATGTTTTATTTCATTTATTTATATTTTTGTAATTTATTTGGTGATATAAAATTAAGAAAGTTGCCAGAAATGAATGCGAAAAGCAAACAACTAGATGGGAAAAGTGATAAAAAACATAATCACTGCAGCTGTAAGATAAGGTGCTTTATGATGTCAGAACTCTGAATTGTTGATGAAGTTTGAAATAATTCCATTTTACATATTTTTAAATTCTCATATAAAACAATTGATTTAAACTTGAAACCTTTGAAGTACAAAGAATTAACCTTACCCTCTAGACAAGATGCTTAAGGTTAAATATAATAGAAACATAAATCTTGTGTAAGTCTTATTAAAGAAGAAATATCTGCAGTATCTAAGTTAGATTTCTTTCAACCAAAAACTCCTATTTTGAAATGCTAGCATTCTGACAGTGTGACAAATTGCTGGAACAAATGCTAAATAGTTAAATGGACAGGTGATGGATAGCCTCATAAGCCTTGCAGGGCAGCCTGTGTAAGATACTAATTGGTTCTTTGAAACTGGTTTTAGTCAATAAATTCACTTGAGGGATTTTTTTGTGTGTGTTAGACATCTTTAAAGAATGCAGTGCTGTAGGTGACAAACCACTTGCAACACATTAGGCCACCACCAACTTTATTTTGCCCACTACATTGTCTACCTCTTTTCAAGGATATAACCTACATGTACATACTAAATATCCATTATTGATGCACTGCTGTTGTAATGTCTTTCAAATGCTTCTGAATTATGAGTTTATTTGGAAGACTCCAGAATTTGCTGATTCTTAAAAATGTTCTTTTTTAAGTTTCTCACAGGTTTTGCAGTTACACTTTTATAGGGATGTATTCTGCCATCATTGCTCATTTTGAATAGTGCCTTGCTCTGTGAGTAATCTGATTGAACATAATGGTCTCCCCAAACTGCAAGGCACTAATCAAGGTGAGTAAGAGAGAGAGAGTTTGACACTTAGTGATTTCAGTGGGAATTTGAAACATAGTAATTTTTTTTTCTTTCACCAGAGCTAAGAAAAAAATTCACTCATTGGTGTCAAGAAAACTCAATATATTAACACAAGGACAAAATGATAGTTCCCTGGTTTTCAGGGGTAAAATCATTTCTTCTTCTTTACAGGAAGGGGACTGAGTAATTCTGAAGGCACTAAATGTACGGTGCTAATCATTATAAATTAGAGATGGGCCTGAGCCTAAACCATAACTCTAAACATCGCTATGCTTAGGAAGAGTTCAGATGCAGATCTCAACTTTGTCATTTTGATCCCAACTTCATTACAAAGCAAAACACCATTTTGGAGCAGGAGAAGGAAGCTTGCAATGTATTCCTTTTTGTTAGTCTAGTGCTGTTTCCCATATATGTGCTTCAGAGACACTTTATAATCAGAGGCTCAGCTTGTCTCTCTGTAATCTGGGGATAACTAATAACACAAAGCAGCTGCATAATAGGACTGTTGTAATGAGTAGTTAGTGAATACCTTATTTGTAAAAGGCCTTGAAGATAAAAAGCACTATGTAAGTGCCAACATAATTGGGATAAGATCTCCATCTTGACTTTCAAATATATAAACAAGTAGTAAACAGTGACTTTTGTAACTGCATTGTACATCTGAGTGCAATGGAGAATGAAATGTGCTTAAAGTATTATAGAAAAAAAATCTAAATATTTGAGTATTTAGGAGTGTGAAGAAAGTTTTTAGTATTTTAAGTAAAGTAGGAGCTTTTTAAAGGTATTAATAGTGGCAGTGTTCCCTATTCCAAGCGTGGGTAATATAATGCTCATTCTAGTATTGCCTTTAACCAATGTAAAGAGTTAAAATAAACTTTTTAATAGCATATATTATACTTAAATTTCTACCATGATTACTAGGGATGAGCTCAACAGATAATGGTCAATGGCTCAGTGTCTAGTTGGCAGCCGGTATCAAGTGGAGTGCCCCAGGAGTCAGTCTTGAGGCTGGTTTTTTTCAACATCTTCATTAATGATCTGGATGATGGGATGGATCCCTCAGCAAGTTTGTGGATGATACTACGCCGGGGGGAGAGGTAGATATGCTGGGGGGTAGGGACAGGGTCCAAAGTGACCTAGACAAATTGGAGGATTGGGCCAAAAGAAATCTGATGAGGTTCAACAAGAATAAGTGCAGAGTCCTGCACTTAGGACAGAAGAATCCCTTGCACCGTTATAGGCTGAGAACTTACTGGCTAAGAGGCAGTTCTGCAGAAAAGGACCTGGGGATTAGAGTGGATGAGAGGCTGGATATGAGTCAACAGCGTGCCCTCATTGCCAAGAAAGCTAACGACATGAATTGGGCTGAATTAGTAGGAGTATTGCCAGCAGATTGAGGGAAATGATTATTCCCTTCTATTCAGCACTGGTGAGGCCATATCTGGAGTACTGCATACAGTTTTGGGCCCCCCCACTACAGAAGGGATGTGGACAAATTGGAAAGAGTCCAGCGGAGGGCAATGGAAATTATTAGGGGGCTAGGGCACATGACTTATGAGGAGAGGCTGAGGGAACTGGGATTATTTAGTCTGCAGAAGAGAAGAGTGAGGAGGGATTTAATATCAGCCTTCAACTACCTGAAGTGGGGTTCCAAAGGCTGTTGTCAGTGGTGGCAGATGACAGAACAAGGAGCAATGGTCTCAAGTTGCAGTGGGGGAGGTCTAGGTTGGATATTAGGAAAAACTATTTCACTAGGAGGGTGGTGAAGCACTATAATGGGTTACCTCAGGAGGTGGTGGAATCTCCATCCTTAGAGGTTTTTCAGTCATGGCTTGACAAAGCCCTGGCTCGGATGATTTAGTTGGGTTGATCCTGCTTTGAGCAGAGGGTTGGACTAGATGACCTCCTGAGGCCTCCTCCAACCCTAATCTTCTATGATTCTATGAAATTATTCACAAAGGATGATTTTTCTTCCAAACTTCACCTCTCTTCTCAGTTTTACAAGATATATTCACACACATTTTGACTTCCCTAGATTTCTCTGATGATCAAAATTATCTGAAATTTTAGGTGCCTGATTCCCTTTGACTTCCAGTAGAAGTTCTGTGTCTAAGTCCTTTAAGTGCTTCTGAAAATCCATCCTTCGGTTCTGTGGATTGACTGAACAGTTCATGAATATTCAGTGTTCCATATTTAAGTGGTGCTGGCCATCTGTGATTGGTTAGGGAAATAACATGGATTTTATTTCTTTTATTTGATTGGATAAGTCTGGCAAAAATGCCTTCTTTTGTGAGGCTAAAATTTAGTGCTTGTGGATCTTTACTCATATGATTTTGAAAATTGTTTTTAAGAACATCTGTTGCTAATAAAATTTCATCATCAGTATGTTTACGAAAAGAAAACCCAAAAAGAGGTGAATGGATCTCATAGGCTGAGATCAGGAAATGATTCCATTCTATATTGAGTAGTATCAGGGAATAGGAACATTAGGGGAATTTTTAAGCCTTTTTCTGAAGCATTGGGCATTAGCTACTGTTGGCAACAGTACAGTAGACTAAACTGACTGTACTTTTCGTCTGATGCAACAGGTCTCGTACAGTGTATTATTTGTCACGGTTAAGGAAATGAATACAAATAGTTTACTATTAGAATCATTTTGAATTTGAAAGGTTTACTATCAATGACAGTCCCAGATTTTCCTGCACTAAAATCTAATATTTAAATTTGATGATATAGAAAATGTATAATGACAACTTGTCTGAATTCTTATCTAGATACACCTCTACCCCACTATAGCGTGACCCAATATAACATGGGTTTGCATATAGCGCAGTAGCAACGGGGCTCAGGTGGTGCTTTCAAGGGTCAGGGGCTCCGGCTCCTGCGGGGAGTTGTGAGCCCTTTAAATCACTGCTGGAGCCCTGCCGCCGCTACCCCGAGGTAGCGGCGGCAGGGCTCGGCCAGCGATGTAAAGGTCCTGGGGCTCCCCGCAGCAGCTGGAGCCGGAGCTCTTTAAATCACCGCTGGAGGCCTGCCGCTGCTTCCCCAGGTCTGCGGCAACAGTGCTCCACGGGCGATTTAAAGGCCCCGGGGCTCACTGCGGCCGGAGCCCTGGGCTCTTTAAATCACCGCTACAGCCCTGCCGCTGCTACCCTGATATAACAGCGTTTCACCTATAATGCGGTAGGGATTTTTGGCTCTTCAGGACCGTGTTATATCGGGGTAGAGGTGTACAGGCTTTAGCTTGTAGTTTAGCTGGTAAGGATATACAGTAAGATTAATTGATCTGTAGTTGAATTTTCCCATAAACTTCTCTAGTTTCAATGTTGTGATCAAACAAGAGACTTATTATAGGCGTTAAGAGCTGTGCAGTTTTCTTTAACTGGCTGGATTTGTAGCCATCTGAGAATCCAGGGATGATAATATGTGCTTTCTTCTTGCATTTAATCAGACTCTGTGGCTCCACAATAGAGGCTTGTAGTCCCCTAGGAACAAATCTATAATAAATATTTTAGTTTTATTAATACAAAGAATTGTGACCATGCACCAAACAGAACAAACAAATGTTATGTGATTTCCAATATGCAGTTCTATATTTATGTACCATAAAAGCCCAGGGTAGACTTTTCTAGGATATTGAACCATAAAGTTTTACTACTGAATCAAATAGAGCTGGCAGATCAGAAATTGTCCCTATAACTAAGATAATTGTTATAGAAGCATTAGGTCACTTCTGTTTAAAAAATTTTTAGGGGGATGACAGGTTGTTTATTTTTTGCTGGTAAGCATTATTTTTATATTTTTAAAATACAGTACATCCTGTCCATAAGTCCTTTTGTGGAACCTAATGAATGTTTACCTCAGAGTGATATATAGTAAAGTTCCAGTTTTCTAACAAAACTGGAAATCTATGAATGGTACCATTCTGTGGGAGAACTTTCACCAGAATATTCTTCTCTGTAAGGCTAAGTTTAGTTTCCAAGAGGGAGATATTCAAAGTTAAGTGCCCAATATCCATTGACATTGAAAATCAATTGGAGTTACTGCTTTTGAAAAATCTACCCTTGTGAGCTTAGTAAACTGATATGAATGCTGTGCGATACAGAACAGTTCACGTGACAAACTTGCAGAGACTGTAGGTTTAAATACCTTGGTGCAAACCCTAAAAGGCATCAGAGTCAGTAGCAATGCTCAAGAACCTCAGAAAGTGAGAAGGAAGTCCTCTCATTGTGTGGTGTTTAGATGTTGCTTGTAATTATTAGAACTGGGAGCACTGGCTGTTGGGAATCTGAAAGAATAGGAAACAGGAAGGAGGAGGGAGGAGTTGAGGAGGCAGAGTGAGAGTTACAGAGGGTGCAGCAGCAGCTTGGTACAGAGGTTTCCACTTTAAAAATAAAGTTCTGTTGAAGTTTGTTAGTACTTTGCCTGGTTGATACAACATTTTGGTGACGAGGATGGATCTTCTGCCTCTGAACTCACCTGCACCCTTTCTGCAAAGCCCAAGTGAGCCTCCAATTGCTTTTACTGCCTTGATCCATATGTTTGAGACTTATCTGCTTGCAATCACTGCTACAGAGATTTCTGAAGTAAGAAAGCGTACTCTGCTAATCCACTGCCTTGGAGCAGAAGGGCAGCATATATTTTACACTTTTCCCCTTGCAGATGATAAATATGAGACTGCACTCACTGCATTAAATAACTTTTTTGTGCCCAAAGTGAATGTAGTAGCTAATTGCTTCAGATTTTGCCAGCATGAGCAGAAACCAGGGGAGACTATGATGCAGTATATTGCTTCCCTGAGGAGTCTGATTGTAACTTGTGACTTTGGGAATATGGCAGTTGAGATGATTAGAGACCAGCTCATTGAGAAAACAACCATGCTTCGTGTAAGAGAATGCTTACTTCTAGAACCACAACTTATACTAGAAAAAGCAATAACCACTGCTACTCAGATTGAGTCAGCTACAGGTGAAGCCAAAATAATGAGCAGGGATACAGGAAGCACAGTCCAGGCTGTGACTCCTTTGCAGAAAAGTTCACTATTGCTGCAGACACACAATTGCAGGAGGAAAACTAATGAATCAGCAAATGCAAAATACAGTAAAAGCATGCTTTCGCTGTGGATCCCCACAACACCTTGCAAGCTACACAGGATGTCTGGCAAAAGTAACTCAGTGCAATCATTGCAAAAAGATTGGGCATTTTGCTAAAGTATGTCACAGTAGCCAGTTCAATCAAGAGGTGCATGAAGTTACAATACCAGATGTTACTGTGCCGAATGTGGACAAAACCAGTACTGCACATAGTCCAGAACAGATAAAGTGCACTGTAAACCTTTCTGCCATACCCTCAGGCAAATCACACTCTATTCAGCTAATGTTGGACACTGGCTCAGCAGTATCTATACTACCTGATTCCATTTATTTGCATTACTTTAAAGATGTGCCTCTTACTGAACCCAAACTTCAGCTGGTGTGCTATTTGAAAAACCATATTCCAGTATATGGCTGCCTGCCAGCAATAGTTACTTTTGGTAATTGCTGTGTAACTGCAGAATTCTTCATTGTCCACAAAGGCACTCCTATCCTTGGAAGAGATTTATTGGCAGCTTTAAATCTCAGGGTAGTTAATGGATGAATTGATCTTCCTCAGCAAAGCACTCTTGCGGTACACACACCAGTTTCAGTTGGGACCCAACACCAGGCTGAGGAGAAACTTGGCTGGGAAGAGCAGGATATCGTATTGCTAGATGATCTGCAAGACTACTCTCTTTCAATTATGAACTGGAATATAAGCCTGGAAACAAAAATGTGGTAGCTGATTGCCTTTCTCGCCTGCCTTTGTCTTTACCAGATGGTCCACTGGAGGATGAGGATGTAGTAGTTGCACTTATTACAAGCACTCTTATTGCAGTTACAAGAGAACAATTTCAAGCAGTTTGTTCAGTGCATCCAATTCAACAAAAACTACCGGAATTTCTGACAAAGAGATGGCCCAGTAACTCTATAAACTTTGACCCAGTTTTGCTGCCTTATTTAGAGTTTGGGATGAACTTTCTTTGCTTAATAGCTGTGTGCTACGAGGCACACACCCCTACTTGTGCCAGAAGAATTACAGTTGAAACTCATACACCTGGCATACAATACTCATCAAGGAATTGTCAGAACCAAAGAAAGACTACGGGATCTGAATTGGTGGCCAGGGATGGACTCTCAAACTGAAGCACTCATAAAATCCTGTGTCACTTGATAAATGCATGATAAGACAGCAGTGACATGTACCCCTCCATTACAGCCTGTTCCTCTTCCTGAATCTGCAAGGGAAAAAGTGGTGATTGACGTTGTAGGACCCTTTGATACTGCTCCAACTGACTTGTTATGCCATCACTTTAATAGACTATTTCAGTAAATGGCCTGAGGTAGCATTTACAACACAAATCTCTTCTGCTACAGTAATTAAGTTCCTCTCTTCAGTTTTTAGCAGGGAAGGTAACCCCAAAGAACTGGCTTCCGATAATGATAGTCAATTTACTTCCCTGGAGTTTGAAACTTTTCTAGCAGAGAGGAACATTTTACACAGAAGGTCAGCCCTATATTACATTCAAGCCAATGGGGAAATCGAACAGTTGAACAGAAGTTCGAAAGAGAGTTTGCAAATGGCTCAGCTAGAAGGACAATTGTGGATACCCTTCACTACTGATTTCCTGCAAGCATACTGGACTACACGACGTGCCACAACGCAAAGATCACCCACAGAGTTACTGCATGGGAAATAGATGAATACTAAACTGAACATTGCTGGATTGTTAAAGGCATGACCTGAGGCCCCAAATGAGGATGATGTGAGAAAAACAGTTGAACAGAACCAAGCAAAGTATAAGGCTTTCACAGATAAGCAGCAGGGTGCTAAGGAACCAAAGTTTGAGTGTGGTTCCTTCATTAGAATATGAAAACCTGGAATTTTATGCAAAGGGGACCATAAATTCACAGCTCCTCTTAAAATCATAGAGAAGAAGGGACCTTACACCTATTGACTTTCTAATGGATGGGTATGAAATGCTTCTTATCTTGCACCTGCCTATGCACCAAGAGGAGTTTATGCCAACACCCAATCTGCATTGGGTGACTTCACCATAGTATCAACACAACAAGACATTGCATTGGAACTGGGGCTTGAGAGATGGCCTGTCAGACCCAGACAACCACCTGTCCGGACTAGAGACTATGTTATGTAGTATATACAGTGTTTTCAGTGTAATATTTCTGCCAATAGTATAGTGTCTTGTTTCCTATTTGTTCCTGTGGTTAGAACCATAACGTTTATTTCAACTGAGAGAGTTTCTTGAGAGGAGGGAATTTTGTGTTTAGATGTTGCTTGAAATTACTAGAATTGGGAGCATTGGCTGTTGGGAGTCTGAAAGGACAGGAAACAGGAAGGAGTGGGAAAGAGTCGAGGAGGCAGAGTGAGAGTTACAGAGGGTGCAGCAGCAGCTTGGTAAAGAAGTTTCCACTTTAAAAATAAAGTCTTGTTGAAGTTTGTTAGTACCTTGCCTGGTTGATACAACACAAGGTCCATGACTTCCATTGTGGAACTTGGCCTAGGGGAAATGTCATCTAATTTCCTTTTCTCTCCTCTGAATTTTATGCTTTAGAGTTACTCACTAGTCAGTTGGAAGGCAGTGCTCACAGATGTTGTATCTGACCAAATACCATCAATGTGATATAAAAACAAAAGGAGAATCTCGGTGGAGATCAAAAGAAGGGTAGGGGTGGAGATCAAAAGAAGGGTAGGGGAACCAAGAAAACAGTGGAAGGCTGGGAAAACTAGCTACAACCTATACAAAAACTGGTCAAAAAGACAGTTCTAGTGAGAAATCCAAATTGTCTTCACTCATTCCCAGTTCCTCCAGCTCAAGAAAGCTGGGTCACACCCTATGTTAAGAGTACACTTATAAATAACTTAATAAATGTATATAAATGATTGATTTATGTTATAAGGCTGGTATAGACGTGCAGCAAGGGAGGTTCAGTTTGGATATTAGGAAAAACTTCCTGTCAGGGTGGTTAAGCACTGGAATAAATTGGCTAGGGAGGTTGTGGAATCTCCATCATTGGAGATTTTGAAGAGAAGGTTAGACAAACACCTGTCAGAGGTGGTCTAGATAATACTTAGTCCTGCCTTGAGTGCAGGGGACTGGACTAGATGACCTCTCGAGGTCCCTTCCAGTCCTATGATTGTATGAGAAGCATGTGCTATAGATTACAGGTTGTTGTTACAGGTAATTATAAGCAACCTGTTGGATTCAGTAACAATCATACTTACCCATTTATTAACATATTAATTAAGCCTTTAAAACTATTTATAAACATAACCCTGTATATAAAATGTGACAGAGAGCGATCAGTGAGGAAAACTACCAACCAGGGTAGCTAAATTCTCAAGGAGACTTATTAGGAGGACCAACTTGGATTCAGCAGAAATCCTCACTCAGGCAAATTAAGTGACAGATGGTTCTCTCTTAGATGCTGTAGACATACCATAGGGTAACTCTTTGCTGGTTCTCAGCTGAGAAGAACCCATTTGCTGGTCTGTTCATTAACTTTAAAAAAATGGTTTTGGAGCTGTCTGTCTGCCTAGCTATCACTAGAATAGGCATCATCAAAATCAGTTTTTAAAAGAGGAATAAATTAAAATACCTACTATAATTAATAGGAGAAAAATTCCATTCAGTTTAGCAGGAACTAGAGTAGGCAGGAGAAACTGTTTTGAATTGGTAACAAGAATTTTGAAAGTATGCAAATGAATAAAATGCAAGGCCTTGGTTCTGGAAAGACTTACACATGTGCATAACTGTAAGCATGTCAGTAGTACCTATTCATGGGACTACTCACACATATGCTTAATATTAAGTAAGTAAGTCTTCGAAGGACTGGGCCAAAGACATGGCATTCATGAGCTGCAGCTCTTTCTTACTGTGATTTTTGGAGGATTCACCCAGGCCAGTAGGCATTGCGTTACTGCCTGCCCCAGAACCCTGGGTGTTTCTGCGCTGTGCAGCTTTCTCTCAGAGCCCTGACCCCAGCCCCTCCTTGCTGCATAATGACCTGACCCTGGCTCACACCATCCTGGTTACTCGGTGAAGGATGACACCAATAGCCCTATCAGCTCAGAGTCTCCCCAAAGTCGCCATCTCTGCAGTGCTCAGCCCCTCTCATTGTAGCACTCACAAAACCTTACAGAGCTCGCTGCTCCATTAGGAAGACTGTACACAGCACCAGGCTGTTAGTTTGGTTGAGGCTTTTACCCTTCAGTTTGAAACACTGTACTGAGATGATTGTGTAATAAAACAAGATTAAGTTTATGAAGAAAACAGATATTTAAGTGAAACCAAGCAGAAGGAATTGAGATAGACATGGTTACAAACAAAATTAAAAATATGTTTCTAAAACTAAATCCTAGCTTAACAAACTAGAGCTTTTTGATCAAAGTAAGTTTCTCACCATAGCGAGTCTTCCAGCATGACTGAAGTGTTCTTAGCCAGGATTCAATACAGAGCCCAAAGTGCTTGGTTCCTTTGACTCTTCAGGAAAAAGATGAAAAAATGGCACTCTCTCTTCTTATATCCTCAACGTTTTTTCTTTGTTTTCTAAGTCAGGAAGTGCTCCTTGAGGCTCAACTTGCCTTGTCCACTATATTAACTTTTGCAGTCTCTCTCCCCACATCCTCCATTGTGATAGGCAAGAGGTAATCTCCCTCACTTGCTAGTTTGATAGCTTTGCTTACCTTTTATGTAAATGTATTTTTGTTTTCCTTGCTCAATTTACGTTGGAGACACATTCAAGAAGGCAGAACTACATTCCTTTGTCTAGGCCCGAGTATTTTTAAGCCCTAGTTGCCAACTACTTGTTAAGAACATATTTCCAGCACATATTTATAATTTTTCATTTATCACCCATATATACATTACACATACGATACCTTCCACGACACCTCTTAGAAACAGATTATGACAGCAGGGAGTTGGGATGTACTGAGCTGGTCAGGCCATCTGAGACTCACTGCTAGATACTAGGGAGCCTTTTGCCTTCTGGTACAGGGGTGCACTTACCAGGACAATTATGTACTAATTAAGAGGCTAGATCATGCCTGTTTCGCACAGCCCAAGGGAAGAAGTGGAGCAGAGCTTCAGAATGCCTCTTAATAGTGAGGCACATCTGCTAACTAATCCTTTTATGGGGCATAACCCACTCTCTGCTGGTCTTCTTTTGCAGGAAGGCTTTGAGAGAACTTGGGTATGGCACCACATCATTTTAAGAAGGCAAGAAGGATAGGTAGTGATGTGTATCCCCTGGAGGGTAGGATGGTGCTGTCCCTATGCATCTTTGAGTATAGGGATTGAAATTCTGCTTTGAACTTGTATAAGTCAAGTGAAAAGGGGAAGAGGCACTGTGCCCTACTTGAAGCAATCAGTTAATTGTGGTTTATTAAAAATGTGCCCATGCCAAGCTGTAAGTGCACGTACAACATTTAAATAATAACATATAATTTAGTATTGATGTCCAAAATATGAATTTCTACTCAAACTGAGACTTCCCATTCAGTACCAGTCAGCCCACTTTCCTAGAGAAAGTTTATTGCTGGTGGACCAACCAGGAAAATGAGTTCCAAAAACAAGGAGTTTTCAGTGCTCAGGCCTTTTCACGGACATGATTTTTCAGAGGAAAGTAGGCAGTTTCTGGGGTACTCAGGGTCTAAACGTGCAGGGCTTTCTAGGTTAACAGTGACCCTTTATATTGCACCCAAAACTAAATGAGAAGCCATGACAGGTCATGGACTTCCATTGTCACTTACTCTGTTTCCTCATCTGTAAAATGGCAATAATGTTACTTTGCAACCTCACAGTGTGTAACAGGGTGTGCTGCCCATTTGAGGAAGGCTACAGACCCAGTACAGACCGGTTACCAACCCCCACCCCAAAACATTCTAGGGTTTGTAGTTCCTAGAGATCATTAAACTGTTGGCCTGACAGCAGAACTCATTAGGAGAGAGAGCCAGGATAAAAGTAATGTCTTTTACATCAGTGTTAACTGGCACAGTCCATTGGTGGAATCCTCGTCACAGGATGTTGTGAAGGCCAAGGCTATAACAGGATTCAAAAAAGAACTAGATAAATTCATAGAGGATAGATCCATCAATGGCTGTTAGCCAGGATGGGCAAGATGGTGTCCCTAGCCTCTGTTTGCCAGAAGCTGGGAATGGGCGACAGGGGATGGATCACTTGATGATTCTCTGTTCTGTTCATTCCTTCTGGGGCATCTGCATTTGCCACTGTTGGAAGACAGGATACTGGATAGATGGACCTTTGGTCTGATCCAATATGGCTGTTCTTATGTTCTTAGTGTCAAGGACATCAGGGAGGGAGTAAGACCTGTGCTGAAGAAAGAGAGGGAAGAACTAGGCTTTGGCAGAGAGAAAAAAAGTAAGAATAGTGTGTGGACCTCTTTATGTGGATGGGTGGCTTCTGGAAAGGGCATGGGCTTTGGTTTCTTCCATGAAAAGGGTGTCTGAAGGGGACTGGGAAGAGCTAGCTTTTAGGAACTACTAGCGGCTATGAGGTCATATCCTGCAAGGTGTGTGAAGATCAATAGGTTCTTGAGAAAGGGCAGCAGCAGAAAGTGAGAAACTGGGTGAAGGTGGGTAGAAATCCCTTCATTATTCTGCACCAGTAAGGGAGGAGGTTTTCAAACATAGAAAACCTGTGCTCCAGGCTGAGTGACTGAATGACCTGAGTAAAGATTATTGCACACATTTACAGACAGAGACCCAGAGAGGAAGAGAAACAAGGCAAAATCCAGCTCTTTGGAACTGCTGTTTGACTGGTTTTCAACTTCTGTTATGCCAGAAATGGAGGAGCTTTGATTTGGAGGAGCCTCAATTACCTAAACCAGTAAGACAGAAGGAAGTGGCTGCCTCTCAAGGCAAGAGTAAGAGAACCTGCCATACAGAGACCTATAAGGCTTAATTAAGAAAGCACTTTGGGATCCTCAGCTTATTATTATTATTTGTTACCATCATGATGTTAGTGGAATGGGTAAAGGTTGGGAAAAGTTAGTCACTGACCTACAGTGATTAACCCATCTGTAAATCATTCCATATAATACCCTTTAAAAAAAAAAACCAACCTCCAGTTTCTAGGACACTTCAATGTCTCAATTTTTTTACTACCATGAGTATAATGGGCTGGCACAGAACTCATGGTGAAGGTCAGAGAGAGAGACAAACCGCAAGCACTTGTGTGATTAAATACAAAATGCCACATTACAAAGCATCTTCTGTGTGTGCAGTTTAGAACTGAGATTTATTCTCTGGTGGATCAGTTTGTAAGATCACTGACAACAAAATAATTGTGGCCATTTGAAAAAGGATTACCTTATGCTGTCAATGTGTGTGTTGCTGGTAATAGCGCTGTAGTTAAGGGTCTATGAGCATTTCCATTAGAAACCTGCTTTTTGGGAGGCAATATCTCAGCCTTTTAAAATTGCATCCTGCTGAAACTTGACAAGTTGTCAGTAGAAAGGCAATTATTTCTACCAAAACATTAAGAACATCAACATTTTTTTAAGATATGCAGTGGCAGGAAAGTGGATGTATTTAATGGATCCCAGTGCTTTTGCTTATATGTGTGTGTGTGTGTATGTGTGTATGTATATATATATATATATATGTGTGTGTGTGTATGTGTGTATGTATATATATATATATATATATATATATATATATATATATATATAAGCAAAAGCACTGGGATCCATGTGTGTGTGTGTGTGTGTGTGTATGTATATATATATATATATATATATATATATATATATGCCAGAACTGTAGAAACTAAATGTTAATTTAAAAAAAATGCTTGCGGTTATGTGAGAATAAACAAAGGTTTAATTACGGAAAGAAGTTTAATTATATTTGAAACTCTGAGGGAGGGAGGAGGGACAACAAATGGAAAGAAGTGATATTCACAACTGGTAAATAGCCAGTACAGTTGGCCAGGATTAACTCTTCTAGTTGTGGAACATGGATCACATTGTTTTTAATTTGCTGATTCTCACAAATTTCAAGAGCAGTTTGTGTCATGGGAAGTGCATATGTTTCAGCTCATTGGCTCTCGTGGGCACACGTGCGTGAGAGAGAGAAGTGACTTTAAAGGTCACAGGGTGAGTGCTCTGTCGGATTAGTTTGGTTTATCTGGCATTTGCAGTATGTTTCTATTTAAGTGTGTTTATATGCTATTCAGTTGCTAAACAGCCAGGTCTTTTCTTACCTCCTAGCTCTGCTTACCAATGGAAGGTGAATGATTTGTATTCGTGAATGCAACAGATTGCCCTCACAACAGTCAGATTTTCAAAACAGGAGTGCCAGTGTAGCTGGCCTCAGAGTGCTGAGCAGCCATAGTTCACTCCTGCCATATCAGCATATTCTAAATGGACACTAAAATGCAGGAACTGAGACTGCAAGATTTCTGTGCAATGGCCTGCCAAGGACAAGCAGTCACAAAGCTGGCAAGGGCTGGGCCATAGCACAGAAATCCTGCATGACTTGCTGCTAAGCTAACTTACATACCTGCTGGCACTGACACACAGAAGTCATCCATTCACTTGAATAAAGTGGGCTGGCTGTTCCTTGACACCCCTCTACCCTCCTGAACTCCCATTTGCAACTGCTTTCTTCCCCTTAGTGCTTATGTAACCATCTCCAGCTATCCACCAAAACTCTACACCATTCCCCCAGCCTAATCTGTCTCCCACCTTCTCACAATTCTAATGCTAAGATCTCACATAAATTGCCTTTTATGTATCTCTTTTCTTTGTCCTTTGCTCAAATAATGAATGTTTCCTGCTTCTGGGGCTTTCTGCCATGTACAGGAATGGCTGGCACTTCAGGCAATGGAAGTCTGTGACCTAGACAAATTGGAAGATTGGGCCAAAAGAAATCTGATAAGGTTCAACAAGGACAAGTGCAGAGTCCTGCACTTAGGACGGAAGAATCCCATGCACTGCTACAGACTGGGGACTGACTGCCTAAATTGCAGTTCTGCAGAAAAGGACCTGGGCATTACAGTGGATGAGTCAGTTGTGTGCCCTTGTTGCTAAGAAAGCTAACAGCACATTGAGCTGCTTTAGTAGGAGCATTGCAGCAGATCGAGGGAAGTGATTATACCCCTCTATTCGGCACTGGTGAGGCCACATCTGGAGTATTGTGTCCAGTTTTGGGCCCCCCGACTACAGAAAGGATGTGGACAAATTGGAGAGAGTCCAGCGGAGGGCAATGGAAATGATTAGGGGGATGGGTCACATGACTTATGAGGAGCGGCTTAGGGAACTAGGGTTATTTAGTCTGCAGAAGAGAAGAGTCGGGGGGATTTGATAGCAGCTTTCAACTATGTGAAGAGGAGTCAGGACCGGCGCTTCCATTTAGGTGACCTAGACGGTTGCCTAGGGCGCCAGGATTTGGGAGGGTGGCATTTTGCCGCCCTCGGTGGCAATTCGGCGGCGTAGGGTCCTTCCGCGCTCTGGGTCGTCATTGGCAATTCTGTGGCGGGTCCCTTCACTTACTCCGGGACCCACTGCCGAAGTGCCCTGAAGACAGGGAGTGTGGAAGGACCCCTGACTAGGGCTCCAAAAACCCTGGCGTTGCTTCTGAGAGGAGTTCTAAAGTTGATAGAGCTAGGCTGTTCTCAGTGGTGGCAGATGACATAACAAGGAACAATGGTCTCAAGTTTCAGCGGTGGAGGTCTAGGCTGGATATTAGGAAAAACTATTTCACTAGGAGGGTGGTGAAGCACTGGAATGGCTTACCTAAGGAGGTAGTGCAATCTCCATCCTTAGAGGTTTTTAAGTCCTGGCTTGACAAAGCCCTGGCTGAGATGATTTAGTTAGGGTTGGTCCTGCTTTGAGCAGGAGGTTGGACTAGATGACCTCTTGAGGTCTCTTCCAACCCTAATCTTCTATGATTCTATGAAATACAACTGAGAGATTGTCCTCTACTATCCACCATAGTGTCTTGAACACCTAGGTAGGCTGTGGAGCTCCCCATGACAGTCTGAAAATAAGCAGTGGGCACCTCCCTGAGGCCATTCCTACAAGCATGTCCTTTGGTGTGCTGTGTTCTTTGGTATGGGCACAATCTCCTGTTCACATATTTCCCACTTGCCACTGCAGTAAGTGTACATGTGGGGATTTGTGTGCACAGACCTCTGAATATTTAGTTCTAAATGATTTGTGCAAGTATACCCAGTGAGCCAATGGCAGAAGCTAAGATTAGAAATCAGGAGATCCTGCCTCCCAGGCACATTCTCAATCTTCTAAAACAAGTCACACTGACTTTCTGAGAAAATACCTTTTTAATAAAAAAACTTAATTCTGGTTTTCAGTCTGTGATATATAAAATTAGTCTCAGTAGGCAGTAAACCAAGCACATGCCTTGCTAAATTTTTCATTACTGTTGGGCAACATAGGCACACATGGTGTATAGAAATGTTTTGATTAGTAACAGTGTAGTGTTATCACATGCTAATTTTTTCATCTTTTGTCTTTCTGTAGTTCACAGTAATGAAAATCTGGAGGTTAGAAAATACAGCAAGTGGGAAAGCAGAAACTCTGCAGTCATAGAAATTCGAGAGGCAAAAAGTTCACACTTCTTCCATCATCATGTCCTAACACTTTCAATTTGAACTGTTAATTGCTCTTGCACCTTTAACTCTTTGACACCAGTAGTTCTGGTGTGTCCAGTGCACTGGGAAAATCAACCACTTAGTGTGAAAGAACTATGGGAAATACCATATTGTCTTGCAGAAGGTCTTGGGTGTCAGAGGGAAAAGAGCCATTCAATAGGAAAAAGTCACCCACTTCTAAAATATCTCCCATGCTGCACATTATCATATTTCAATTGGAATTCTATTCTGAAAGATGACTAGGTAAAAATGACACTCTCTTAATTAACAGAACTGCTCTCTGTGTTTATTCAAACAGCTGCTGACTTTAGTGACAAAAACTAGATTAACTATTTTTCACTCCTGTCAGCCTTTCAAAGCCTGTCACTCTTCAAATCTGAGAGTGAACCAGATTCTAGTCTGGCTCATGCATAACCAGCAGAATTGTTAAATGGGAGTCAAATTCTCCTCTGATTTACACCAGTAAAACCATATTGACTTAAGAGGACATGCACAAGAACTTGATCCCGGGTTCCAACTGCTGGGATTTCAATATATTCTACTCATGATTACACTTCTGCAACCCAAATGCCTGTGCAAAAAAATATAGGTTTGCCACAAGTGTGACAATTATACAGGACCCAGAAATAACCAAGTGTTATAACTTAATTCAGAAGAGGGCTGTACTTGTTCAGCAAATTGTACATACCTCTGAAAGTGGGGAATGTTACTTAGAGGCCTGCAGATATAACAGATAGTTTGTTACCTAGATGCTGATGGATTGGAATACACTGGACAACACCCAAAATACAAAACCCTTGTCTGTATGTGAACACATGACTGGTGTGAGAGAAACCAGACTACTGAGTGTCTAGCAGCTGAGACTGTTGAGCTGTGAAAATGTAACCCACACACCTCCTGGGTGTGGTGCTCTGTCTCATCTAGTGGCACCAAGACCACTTAGAGAGAGAGTAATAAATCTGCTCTGTAGCCTTAGCTAAGAGCCATATGGCTTTTAGCTCTGCAATAGAGGCTCATACATTTAGCTCCAGATGTCACAGGTTCGATCTCACCCGCTGACACTGGGGCTCTGTCAGCATTACAAATGGGGGCTTGTCCGGGATATCAACTGGGAAGTCTTGAAGCTTGGGACACGCTTCCTCAGCTAGGAGAAGTATGTATCCCCACACCTCCTGGGTGTGGTGTGGTGTTCTGCCCCCTCTAATGGCACTGAGTCCACTTACAGATTAATGAGTCTGCTCTACAGCCATAGCTAAGGGCCATGTGGCTTTTAGCTTATGCAGTAGAAGCTCATGGACTCAGCTTCAAAGGCCCCAGATTCGATCCCACACACCGATGACTCTAGGGAAATTTCAGAAAAAAATATTCTCACCAGTGCTCCTCCACTGAAGGCTCAGATTTAATTGTCATGGTGTAATGCCAGAATCTGCTGCAGCCTTGTCTGTGCAAGGGATTAATCTCAAACCCTGGCTCTAGCCTAGGGTTAACAATTTTGGTTGGATATATTCCAGGAGGTTTCCAGCCTCCTTGCACTGCATGGGTGATGTTCAGGTGCCAAAGAGCTGGCCTATCGAGCCACCTGGGATTTTCCTTATGGGGAATCCTTATGAGGAATAAAGCCAACCCACTCTGCTCCTATTGCATACTGCTTGGCCCTGTAATAGTGAGTATTGGGAACATGGCAGGGAAAAAGGAGCATGGAGAGTTTCCCTCTCTTCTCCAGGTTTTTGGGGCCACAGCCAGCCAGCTTGATCCTGCCCCAGAGGAGGCAGGATCAAGAGCTGCAAATTACTCTTTTGTTATTGCCCAACTTGAGCTGAGCTTGGTGCTTATTGGTGCAGCTGAGGACTAAGCCACAGGGTGCACACCAGTGCTAGAATTTCCTAGGGTAGACCTGGCCTATGAATACTGATCTATCAACTGAGGACCTAGCTACGTGGCACAGCAAAGTGTGCCAGAGGGGTATGATTTGTAAAGTGTACTAATGTTCTGTGCTAATTGCCTGGTGTAAACTCTGCTGGTGTGCTCTAAAAGGTACCTAGTTCGTATTATCATAGCCCTGTTTGAAAAGAGACTACATCAATGTAAACTAGGTATCTTTTGGAGTGCACAGCAGGGCAAACACAGCACAGGATTTTAGAGCGCTTCACAAATCACACCCTGCTAGTGCACTTTGCCAGCACACCATAGATCAGTCCTGAATTGCTCTGTAAATGAGAAATCTGAAGCAAAGTAGGGTAGTTTTTGTACTTATTTTTATGGTGATTCACAGACAGTTCTCACCTCTAAGACCTGTTTGTCAGCAAATGCAAATAGAAAAGACCGGGGTGCTTCCACTCTTTATAAAAAAAAAAGAAAAAAGTTCAGCCTCTAAACAGTTTAGAATTCCTAGGGTCACCCTAAATCACGTCTTCTATAGCTTTACAACATTTAGAAAAGCTTAGATCTTATCAGAGATTAAAAGTCCCTGAAACCTCAGCTTTTTTGATAGTGTTGTGGTTAAGCTTTGATCCCATGGGACAAAGAAATGATGCAATTTAGCTAGGTGTAGAAAAAGTATGTATTTTTATGTTTTGGGAATGCAGATGCTTTGAGTATGTCTACACAGCAAAGAAAAATACACAGTTGGCCCATGCCAGCCAACTTGGGCTCATGGGGCTCGGGCTGTGGGGCTGTTTCATTGCTGTGTAGACTTTGGGGCTGGAATCTGACTTCTGGAACCGCCTACCTTGCAGAGTCCTAGAGCCCAAATCCAAGCCTGAAAGTCACATATTTCCAGACATCTTCAGTGTTTCAGGTGTCATAATACTGTACTGAATGAACAGTCAAAGCCATACCAAAGGATATATTCAAAATAGAGGTTGAAATACAAGTGGCACACGCAAAACAAAAATGGAATTTGTACTTTGACACAGACACATTCCCCAAACTGTCATACCTGTGTATAACAACTGAAAATATGGGACACTGCAGTTTTCTGGGCCAGAAATTTTAATTTTTGTAATTGGGATAAGGTAGGGAAATTTGTATTCATTGCCACTCAAGGTTCACTTCATTCTGTACTTCCTAACTGTTTAAGATTTAGTTCACGTGGCTATAATCTTATTATATTTGCTTATGTTCTGTCTCCTTTTCTTTATTTATCCAGAAGCTTCTTCATAAATTCATTAAAAAAGTACACTGTCGTGATGTTTTCAAATCTATTTTATGGGACAAGCTTTGGAACTGGAATATTCTGTCACTCGTCATCACTGTGGTATCTGGGCATCTTCCAGCAGTGCATTTAGCATGGAGACTTACATATGTCATGTATGGATCATTCACTCTCATTCCAGGAGAGAATTGTGTATGCTTTTGTTTTGTTTTGACAGACTTTTGTTTTATTAGAATGATAGGACTGGAAGGGACTTCAAGAGGTCATCTAGTCCAGTCCCTGCACTCATGGCAGGACTAAGTATTCTCTAGACCATCCCTGACAGGTATTTGTCTAATCTGGTCTTGAAAATCTCCAATGATGGAGATTCCACAACCCCCCATGGCAATTTATTCCAATGATTAACCACCCTAACTGTTAGGAAGTTTTTCCTAATGTCCAACCTAAACCTCCTTTGCTGCAATTTAAGCCCATTGCTTTTTGTCCTATCTCTAAGGTTTTGGCATTTGGCTTTTTTAAAATGTACCCTCTGATACAGGTTAAAGGCGGCACCTTGCACTTAGAGTGCAAGGTAGTAAGGTTTGCAGTGGTCCTCAGCTTCTGTGGGAGTTGTTCCCCACAGTCCTGGATCAGTTCCCAAGAAAGCTCCATCTTCTGCAGAGCACTGTCAACCACAGTCATTCTCCCAGAGTTCAAGGAGATCTTTTAGGTGTCATGGGCCCAGGCCATCGAGAGCCTTAATATTAATGACCCAAACCTTGAAGTTAATGTGATCTACCCATACTATGGCTGTGGTCATTGCCAACACACCAGGCAACCAAAAACATGCATTCCAAAGACCAAAGATGCAGTGACGGGTCTTGATCCATCTCACTGTCATTGAAGGAACCAGATTTGATTACAGGAGTTGTTTCAACTATAGGTCAAACAAAATTGCAATGAAATCATTTTGGATACTTGAACACAGTCCGTGAAGGGTTGCCTACTGAATATAGTTCCTATTGCAAATTTTACTGTATTTAATGTAAAAAAATCTGCACTCTAGCTTTTGAGATATTAAGCGGGGAATACTTTCCCCTCAAAGATGGTGAAGTATAGGCCAAAATGTTTGGTTTAACTTGCAGCACCATGCTTTGTAAATCTTATGGGTAAAATGTAATAGCTCAAAGGAAAAACAATTTGTTATACATGTGCTCAACTTTCCTATTTCAACTATGACTCATTAACAGCAGACCTTGAATCATGATGGAGAGTTCCAGAGTTGGTTTTATGCCTTACTTCACACTCCCACTATGATATCTCCTAGGCTTCGTTTGCTTATAGCTGCTTGTCTGGACAGGGCTTCAGCTTTCTTCCTCCCTACATATTGAATTGCTCATAGTTCTATAAAACATTTATGTAAGAGCAGCTGGTCCCATTATATCCTTCTCTTTAAAGTACAGTACAGTATATCCTATGCTTTAAAAAAAAAAAGGTTTTTTAAAAGTAACACAGTGGAATCCTCCTCACTGAGACACCACTTGGGCAGACATCTTGATTGAGACTATTTAAAAAAATTCAGGGAAACAAGATATTGTACTGAAGATAAAAATGGTATTTGACACCACATAGCTGTTTGTTGTTTCTTCTCTTTTTGGGCAGCTCCTCTATGAAAGGACTGGGCCTGAGAAATTCAGCTCTTTAACACCTGATTAAATTATGCTTTTATCTCTTGGCCTGCTGCATCCCCATTAGGCAACATTTATATTTTCTGCACTAAGTAAACATCAGTTTATAACATTCACAATCAATATAATCTGATAAATAAATTCCCTGTTTGGGCTATACTAATAAAACACTGCTTTAATTAAACAGCATACTGTTTAAATATGTCCAATCAACTTGTGTTTTCTAGTCTCTCCTTCCTAAAATACTTCCAAGATTATCCTATATTTACCCTCTCAATCCTTCCTCCACCCTGGATGGATTAAATTAGATCCATTAAAGATATAAAGGCTATGAATATTTTAGCCTTAATCAGGTCAAACATTTTGGTGTCTATAAATTTGTAGAGAATATCTTATCTGTGATGCTAACTGTAGAAATGGAACAATGGGCTAATCCAAGCCACTTGGTATTCTAAGCAAGTCAAGTCACATTATTCAGGTCCCTAAGAAGTGGCTGTCTGCAGTTCAAGATTTGAAATAGTAAGTATTGCTTTCACACTTAACAAACAATTGGTAACTGGAAGCAGCTTAAAATATGGAAAGGTTCATTTTGTGTTGCAAAATGGATAGTTTGGCTCAGAATGGTGTTGTATATCCATATCTAGGACTAAATCCTTCCCTGTGCTGTGCTGGTATGCACAGGCAGGTGAGAAGTGTGTGGTGGAAATCTCTTCTGTCACTCACAAGCAGGAAGAAAAGGATTTTCCATAACTTTCAAAAGGGTTGAGGGAAATGGCTGGTTACAGCACTGGCCACCAGTGGAGTTTTACCTGCAGTTTTTGGGGGCATCTTCAGTCCTCTTGGTGACTGGTATGTAGACTCTTATCTAACCATGAGTGCATGCTGTTCCTATTCGAAGAGTCTAGCCCCTTTTTTGAGAATAAGAATAAGTTTAAGGCTAAGAAAAAATGAAAACACATGTAGAGAGTCAGAATTAAAGGGGTCAAGTATAGAGAAAATAGTGGAAGCATGATGTGATACCCCAGAGGGACAATATAAAAGCCAAGAGGCCAAACTTCTCAGCCACAATTGCCATTAGGCCAATCCTGGAGGCCGTGGCCTTGAGTCTCCTCTTGAACATTACTCCTGGGGGAATTCTCCGCCAAAAAAATTAAAATTCAGCACCAAAATATTAAAAATTCTGCAAACAATATTTCAAAATTCTGCAGATTTTTTGGTCAAAATAATGAAATATAATCCAGCTAGTTTCAATTATTTTGTTAATGTATTTAAACTACAATACAATGAATGGAGAATGGAAGTAGGGAGCATTGGAGGAAATCATTAACCCCCTTCAGTCTAATAGTAATGTAACTAGTATTGACCCTTTGCTTCTAATTATTAGTCAACTAATATATGCCATATGCCATATGTTGAATGACAACTGAAGAACACTTGAGGGCTGGGAACTCAAACTCTCAGTTTATACTGGCTACTGACCATCTCCAAAAAGGTCAGTAGAGAACAGTTCACAGAGCACATTTTGATAGGTATTTTTTTCAGTCCAAAAATTTAGATCAGTTTTATCCACTAAAGCACCATAAGCATTTATAAGGCCATACTGCCCTTTTTAATAAAGCTCCTTTAACCACTCTGGCAATGTAAAGGAGCCTTACAATTTTTACACCTGTTGTATACTTCTGGGGTAATTCACTATGAACAATGGGAACAATACACTAAGCAGGCAAGCTGCTACATTCTCCTCTGCCTAAGGAAACAGAGCCTGCCCCACGCCTACCTGTTAAGAAATACCCCAAACCTCTGCCCCTCCATGCCAAGCATGCTGCAATAGCCAGCGAGAGGGACAGAGTATATCTCTCTCACACACGACTACCCACCCTGCTCTCCAAGATGGTGATTTACATCTCTCCTGTATGTTCTCGGTGCCCAAACTGACCTGTCCGCACTGCCAGGGAATGCGCACGTGACTGCTCTTGCAGCTTCCCTTTGCTTTCCCATGAGAAGTCATTTTTTTGCGGGTAAGCAAAGAAATCTGCAGGGGCCATGAATTCTGCACACGCACAGTGATGCAGACTTCCCCCAGGAGTAGAACATGCAGATGTAAATCAGGAGTAATTTCATTTTAAATCAGGAGTTACATAAATCCACTAGTCTGGATCCATCCCCACATTTTTTTAAGCATGTACTTAATTCTCCCCAGAGATTTGAATACATCCCCCTTAGTTACAAAGAATGGTCTTTGGTTCTATGAATGCTGGTGTTATCTATAGTGTAAAGTTACTGGATTATATTGTGCTGTTGTTCAACTGCCGCACATTTCACAGCTTGGAAGCAGATTTTTTTCCCTTTTGTGCCCGCTCCTTTTCAGAGGGTGAGACTTAGTCCTGAGTGGGGGAAAAAGGGATTCTATTTTTTGCTATCAATTGCCACCAATTAGCAGGGAGCTGGAAAGACACATTTGTGGGGACTGGAAAACATATTTTTAGAGACTTTTCTATTACATACTTCTTTTAATATTGTGATCTTCAAAGAATATGAATATCCATCTTTTATTGCATGTTCCTTCAGAATTTAATGACTTATTCTTTTTATATGAAGACATTGGCATATGTAATATACATGCCAACTGTCTCTGTTTACGTTCTTCTATGGCTGTTATCACTGCAGTACCTGAGTGCCTTTCCCTGATTAAGAGAATCATTCTCCAGTATTTAGCCATATTTGTACTCTGTTCAAATTCCTGCCACTTAATTCTTAACATAAGGGTTCCTTTTATTGAAATCACTGGCAATTGCACGAAGATATGCTATTGGTGAGTTTGGTCTTCTGCATTCAATGTGTTTCATGGAGTTGAATATTTTTCTCACCAAATATTCTTAGTTATAGAATTTACAGAATTGGAAGGAACGGTGGAAGCATGCCAACTCTTATGCAGTAGTCTGAGCTGTGTGCTAATTTGATTGACTTATTTAGTGAGATAACTAAAGCAAATCCCTTCTTTGCAGGGTTCTACGGGAGTGTGTTCTGTTATGTTCATATATGTGAGGTCACTATGAGGCAAAGTCTGATGGCTTGGGTTTCAGTACCATAGTATGCTGATGACACTATGGGTCAGATTTGCATGTGTGCTTAGCATCCAACCACTTCCACCATTCTCAGAGTGGCTACTTAATTAGTTGCTAAAATAAAAGCTGTTGTTTACCAAACACTTTTGAAACTCTGGACTACAAAGCTCAGTATCATCAGCATGCTTTTGACACTTCAGCCCAAACTCTCTCACTGTTTCCACTAATAACATCATATGCATTGTTCTCATTGGGAACTACTGGGTGCTGAATAATTATCCAAGCTCAGGTGGTTGGAAAGGTGGGTTAGAACTATTCCAAAGCCCACTGTAGTCAGTGGGAGTCTTTCCTTTAACTCTGATGCTGTTTGGATCAAGTCCAGTTAAGCATGATGAGCTCTTGCTGCGTCTTGACCTTTTAGATAAGACCAAATCTCAAATTGATTCTAGACTTGATGTCTCCTAATCAAGGTATTACCATCAACTAATATCCTACTCTTTTCATGGGGATGAAATTCATGATCTAAGAGTGCTCTTTTAATCCTGTGCTGTCCCAAAGCTGCAAAATGAGACCACCTAAATAAACATTGCACTATATTACAATCTCCATTAAAAAATGACAGATGCATTGAAAGGTAGCCAAGTTTGGTGCATCTCAGTTGCTGCCTTCAAACTTTCAGCCATCTTACTTTATCTTTAATACATCTACTTTGACTAAATGGCTTTCCCTTTCAAGAGTCCTATGCCATATTAATAATTACGAGCACTTAAATTCCATCTTGTAGAACACAAAGTTCCAGTATAAGTAAGCAATGTTCCTGATTCGATGGACAACTGAGGTATCCAGTACCAGAGGTGAGCAATGTATTTCTCACCAAAGACCTGTTTCATCTAATAGTAATAGAAAAAAGAATCTGCTTATGGTTGCCTTTTGCTCAAAATAATGTCTAAGACTCAAAAATTCTTGGAAGCTGAGACAGGCATTGTTGTAGCTTGTGATCCAGAGAAATAATGTTGATAGCAAAAGCAGTCAGATGGCGATTGGGTCTATTTAGTCCAGCTTTTTGTTGTCACACTGTATCACAATGTTGTTGTCACACTGTATCACAATTTTGTGTTTTTCAATCCAGTATCTGTCATTTGTAAACTTGCCAGCATTTTAGTGCATAAAATGTTAGGACAATATTTCTGGGGAAGCTGCCAGAAGGAACTGCTTCATGCATTTGGCCCTCTTCCTACTTCCTGAGTAGTGATTTCTGAGCTCACTACTGGAAACAGTTCCAGCTGATACATGCATCTCTTTGCCTGTTGTGGTTTGAAGGCACACATGTAGGAGATAGACCGTTGCTTGCCTGAATTATTTCTGGATGGGTAGATAGCAGCATCTTGCATGTCATCCTTCTGGAATGATATCCCCATTAGCTAACTGTTACACCAGTAATCACTTAGTGTGAAACCCTGCTAAACAGAGCTATTAAACTGTGGCTAGAGTGAATTCCAGCTGCCATTCTTCAAAGGGTGCTATGGATACGGTTCCACATGGGGAATTATTAGTTAAATTGGAAAAGATGGGGATCAATATGAAAATTGAAAGGTGGATAAGGAACTGGTTAAAGGGGAGACTACAACGGGTCATACTGAAAGGTGAACTGTCAGGCTGGAAGGAGGTTACTAGTGGAGTTCCTCAGGGACTGGTTTTGGGACCAATCTTATTTAATCTTTTTATTACTGACCTTGGCACAAAAAGTGGGAATGTGCTAATAAAGTTTGCAGATGACACAAAGCTGGGAGGTATTGCTAACACAGAGAATGACTGGGATATCATACAGGAAGATCTGGATGACCTTGTAAACTGGAGTAATAGTACTAGGATGCAATTTAATAGTGAAAAGTGCAAGGTCGTGCATATAGGGATTAATAACAAGAGTTTTGGTTATAAATTGGGGACACATCAGTTGGAAGTAACAGAGGAGGAGAAGGAGCTTGGAGTATTGGTTGATCACAGGATGACTATGAGTTGCCAATGTGATATGGCCGTTAAAAAAGCTAATGTAGTTTTAGGATGCATTAAGCGAGGTATTTCCAGTAAAGATAAGGAGGTGTTAGTACCGTTCTTCAAGGCACTGGTGAGACCTCATCTGGAATACTGTGTGCATTTCTGGTCTCCCATGTTTAAAAAGGATGAATTCAAACTGGAACAGGTTCAGAGACTGGCTACTAGGATGATACGAGGAATGGAAAACCTGTCTTATAAAAGGAGACTGAAAGAGCTTGGTTTGTTTAGCCTAACCAAAAGAAGACTGAGGGGAGATACGATTGCTCTTTATAAGTATATCAGAGGGATGAATATCAGGGAGGGAGAGAAATTGTTTAAGCTTAGTACCAATGTGGACATAAGAACAAGTGGATAGAAACTGGACACTAGGAAGTTTAGACTTGAAATTAGATGAAGGTTTCTAACCATTAGAGGAGTTGAGTTCTGGAACAGCCTTCCAAGTGGAGTAGTGAGGGCAAAAGACATATTTGGCTTCAAGACTAAGCTTGATAAGTTTATGGAGGAGATGGTATAATGGGATAGCCTAATTTTGGCAATTAATTGATCTTTGATTATTAGCAGGTAAATATGCCCAATGGTCTGTGATGGGATGTTAGATGGGTTGGGATCTGAGTTACTATAGAGAATTCTTTCCTGGGTGCTGGCTGGTGAGTCTTGCCCACATGCTCAGGGTTTAACTGATTGCCATTTTGGGGGTCGGGAAGGAATTTTCCTCCAGGGCAGATTGGCAGAGACCCTGGAGGTTTTTCATCTTCCTCTGCAGCATGGGGCACGGGTCACTTGCTGGAGGATTCTCTGCACCTTGAGGTCTTTAAACCACGATTTGAGGACTTCAATAACTCAGACATAGGTTAGGGGTTTGTTACAGGAGTGGGTGAGTGAGATTCTGTGGCCTGAGTTGTGCAGGAGGTCAGACTAGATGACCATAATGGTCCCTTCTGACCTTAAGTCTATGACTCTATGACACTGCACCAGAATTCTGGGCAGTTAAAAAGGAACCAATGTGACACTTTGCAAGCTACACTGGCAGAAAATATGAGCATAATGTTTTCTGCTGATGAATCATAGCATCATCTAGTAGTTCAAGAGGAGATTGAAGGCAAGGCTGTGTGCAAGAGGGTAAGAGTGGATAACAAGAGCTTCAAGTCAAATTCTGGAGGACTTGATTGAATACATACTGCATTAGCAGTTCTGTCATCCTTTGAATGGGGACAGCATGTGCTCCACCTTGTGCCAGCCTAGCTCTGCTAGATATTATAGGAGGGTTTGGGCCATGGCCCTGCCTTCACCTGTAGTATTTGGTGTGTCTTGTGGTATTCATAGCATAGTGCAGAGTTTTCATTGTCTGTCTGGATTGTGGCAGGCCTCTGAACAAGATGGTGTGATGGGAGAGTTCTTTACCCAACTCGAGTACCCATTCAGAACCAGCCACAATCGGGCTCTAAAGGTGCTTAGGAAGAGATAGGTGATTGATTATCCAAGGGTTCAAAAGATAGGGGAGAAGCCAATTGGTGAATTCAGGAAGAGCTTTAAGGGGAGATTTTGCAAAGGTGCAAAGGACAGTTAGGCACTGAACTCCCATTGAAAGCCACTAGGAACTGGGTGCCTATCTCCATTACTCTGTTTTCAAAAATCTCACCTCTCATTACCAGAGGAGGAAGGAGTACACCTCATAAAAATTCAACGAACTCAAGTTTTATTCAGTGCAATTTATAAATTTTAAATTGCATTACAATGTGTACATCCAAAGCTCTAGGCAAATGAAATCTTTTATCATTTAACAGACAAATGATCCAATATCCAAAATTAACCACCAACCTGTTTTCTCCCAAAGTAACTCTTGCTGTCCTTCATATAGTAATTCATTCCCCTTCCCTTTACACCTGGGGAAAAAAAACACACGAAAGCAGATAGGGCTTGCAAATATGACCTTATAGTCAACAGATTTGGCCACTGGTTGAAATTTCAATGAAAATTTCCTGCCTTCATGTGTGTCTTGTTCAAACAGGGGCCTTGTTATATTTGGTGCAGATCCAAACTTGATCCATTTTTTAAATTGGGTTGCATGTGTTGTAAATCGATGTAGAATTTTTACTATTGACTTCAACTGGAATTTTATGTTTTATGTGAGGACAGAATTAAGCTGTGTGTGTGTTTATAATCTTCATGATCTGGAAAGGAGTTAGCTAGGATTGTACCATTCTTTGCTGCCTTATGATGCTGCCTTAGATGGCCTAAAAGGCTTCTTTAAAAGTCTGGTCACATGCCATGCACTGTGGGACTCCCCATGTTTAAGATGGCTTTACAGTCCTCTTGCGTAGCTGGAGCAGTCCTGATGGTGGGAGTGTAGTGGGGAAAGCATCTGCCAGATCTCTGCAGCTGGAACCAGTGATGAACTGACAAAATCTTAACAACCGGTCACTCCACAAGGGGGTCATGGCCCACTCCTGCTCCCTGGGACTCCTGCCCCATCCAACCGCCCATGTTCCTTGACACACACCCCCCAGGACCTCTGCCCCATCCACCCTCCTTCCCTGTTCCCTGACCACCCCTGGAATCCCTGCCCCTGACTGCCTCCCACCGACCCATCCAAACACCCTCCTTCCTGACTGCTTCCCTGGGACCCTTGCCCCCATTCAACTCCCCTGTTCCCTGCCCTCTGATTACCCCGACACCTATCCACCCCCGCACCCCTGGCCACCTCCCTCGAATTCCCCCCTCTATCCAATCCCCCGCCTCCGCTCCCTGGCTCCTTACTGCGCTGCTGGAGGTGGCTGGCAGTGCTACAGCCGTGCCGCTCGGCTGGAACCGAACCATGCTGCCGCCATGCAGCACCTGGAGCACCTGGTCAGGCCGAGCTCGTAGCCCCCCTGCTTCCTGCGAAATAGCTGTTTGCACGGGAAGCCTGGAAGGAGAGAGAAGCTGTGCGGCTGCTTCGCACTCAGGCCCAGGGAGGTGGAGGCAGAGCTGAGGTGAGCTGAGGCGGGGAGCGGTTCTCCTGAGTGACCCCCCCAGTTACCTGCTGCCGTGCGGGCGGCCCCCCCACCCCAGCTCACCTCCGCTCCATCTATGCCTCCCTGGGCCTGAGCCTGAAGCCACCACTTGCTTCTCAGCCCTCCTAGGCTTCCTGCGTGAACAGCTGATTCGTGGGAAGCAGGGGGGAAGGGGAGAAGCAGGGAGGAGCGTTCAGGGCAGGAAGTGGAGGCGGAGCAGAGGTGAGCTGTGGCCGGGGGGCAGGGAGCTGGAGCACCCATGGGGTCAGCACCTAAGGCGCCACTTTTGGATAATGTGCTCAGGAGAAGCAGCCGCTCTCCCTGCTCCCCTCAAGCTATGCTCCTGGGTCACTTCAACTTACCAGTTGGTAAATTTAGAAGCTCATGCAGGACAACCGGTCCTAAAAGAGCTTCCTAATTTAACAACTGTTTCCTGCGAACTGGTGCGAACCAGCTCCAGCTCACCACTGGCTGGAACCCTTCCCACTGCAGGGAAAGGCTCTGGTAGCAAGGATGAAAGGGAGCGGAGGGTAAAGGTGCTGCCATCCCCTGGCTACTGGACCCTTCCCCCCGACAGGGAAAAATTCCAGACTTTCCCCACTGTCTCCCCCCTGCCAGAGCCTTTAACTGATACATGTAGTTATGCACAACAGTGTGGATGCAGCCTGCTTTTCACTGTGGCAGGTGCACTGCACACCACGTGAAAGTGATGTGTTGTGTAGTCTGAGTTGTGCACAATGCCATGTGACCTATATGTTCACTCAGAACTAACCAACGCAGTTCAAATTTCAGATATAGTACGCCCACAACAAATGGCTCTCATACAAAAAAATTGAAGATAATTCCAAATGACTCATAAATTTGAGTTAATCATAGGCTTTTCTGGGGCAACTTGCTAATAGTAAATGGCAAAATTAATTAAACAAAGGTCTTGCTGGTATTTTTAGCTCACATTTGCTTAGGAACAGCCTGAAAATAACAACATATACATGTGACTGAAGAAGAAAAAAATGGGAAAAACATTCTTCATGCTGCACCTTAAAAATCACAATTCTCTCCACCTCTTTCCCCCTCCAATCTCATTCAGTTACAGTTATTTTAGATGTAGGCTGAAAACAATGCAGGTTTTTTCCAGTTTTACTTTGTGCAGTTGACAGGACTTTGTATATAGTCTTATTCATAGTATTTCCTGTGCAATTTCTAGTCACTTCCAATTTTGTTTGCATGGTTCTTTCATGCAGGAGCAGGAGAAAAATGTCAGGGCGTTTCAGGGACAGGTATAGTAATAAGTATTTGAACTTATTTTTTAAAAATTGCCAGATTCCAAATTGAAACTCTTTAAAGGAATTTGTTTAGTCTCAAGGTACAGAATGGGTGACTCTATCCTGGGGATCAAGGACTTTGAAAAAGACTTAGGGGTTGTGGTGGATATCATCTGAACTTGAGCTTCTAGTATAACACTGTGTCCAAAAGACCAGATGCAATCCTGGGTGCATAAGTGGAAATCTCAAGAGTAGAGGTGTTATTTTACCTGTGTATTGGACACTGTTGTGACCACTGCTTAAATACTGTCTCCAGTTCTGGTGCCCAAAATTCAAAAAGGATGTTGATTAATTGGAGAAGAAACTGAGGAACCACCTGATCAGCATCCTATACAGCAAACAGGAACACGTCAAAAAAGAGCTCTCCAACCTGGAGACTCATAAATAACCAAACTTCCATACAAATGGGCTTCACTAAAATAAGACAGGAGATCTACATTACACACTTCACCTCTCTACAAAGGAAAAAGGACTGTAAGCTGTCTAAAATCCTACTTGCCACATGGGGCCACAACAGGGGTACCCATAACCCACCCAGCAATATCGTCAATCCAGGGCTTCCCAGAGGATTCAGGGGGCCTGGGGCAAAGCAATTTCAGGGGCCCCTTCCATAAAAGAAAATTGCAATACTATATTCTCGTGGGGGCCCCTGCTGGGCCTGGGGCAAATTGCCCCACTTGCTACCCCCCACCACAGGCGGCCCTGGGAAAAATAAACCTTCTGCATCTCGGCACGAACCCAGTTTTGAGAAAACTTCTTTACAAGGTATCACTGGTTCTCAGCATCCGCTAGTGCTAAAAGGCACTAAAGGTCATTAAAAGGGTTGGACAAATATTTTCCATCAACACTTTTTTTGGATCGAAAACTAGGAGTTTTTAAAAAGCAGAAAAAAATCATGGACAATGTCTCCTTTCTTTCAAAATTTATTGTGGTTTTTTTAATTGAAAAGCTGAAATTAGTCTGCCAAAACCTGAATATGGTTTGGGGTTTCAGAAGTGTGTGGCCAAATATTTGCTGCTTGCTGTGTTTTGATTGTTTAAAGAAACAATAAAAAAGATTCTGCTTAAAAAATATCCAAAACTTTTGAACCACCTCAGCTTGTGACCAAACGCCTGAGCCCATCCAGTCAGATACTGATACCCATCCACGTTTATGATACTCTGCTGGCTTCCTTGACTCATATCTGTCTCAATAACTTTGGGTTCATTAAGATTAGAACATAAGAACAGCTATACTGGGTCAAACCAAAGGTCCATCCAGCCCAGAATCCTGTCTACCGACAATGGCCAATGCCAAGTGCCCCAGAGGGAGTGAACCTAACAGGTAATGATCAAGTGATCTCTCTCCTCCCATCCATCTCCACCCTCTGACAAACAGAGACTAGGGACACCTTTTGTTACCATCCTGGCTAATAGCCATTAATGGACTTAACCTCCATGCATTTATCTGTTTCCTAGAGACTGGCTCCATGGGGTCCCTCACAAACTGGAGACAGTTACTGTGGGTTTGTCTTTAGTTTAGCTTATGTACATACTCCACAAACTGAGCATTTGAGCTTGTTCCAGAATCTGAGATGAGCCTATGTTGTGAAAACTGAAATGCTCAAAATAGCACATGCATGTGAATGGACACAGGGTGCTAAAATTTAATTAACCCAGGGGTTCTAAAACGGGGGGTCAGGACCCCTCAGGGGGTCACGAGCTTATTACTGGGAGTCGTGTGCTGTCAGCTTCCACCTCAAACCCCACTTTGCCTCCAGCATTTATAGGTGGTGTATGATATTGCTCTTCTCATCTGATCCCTCCCCCAGTGGCTAATTTTAAATGAAGCTACCCTCCCGTGACATGAATCTCCCTGTGGCACTGAAATTAAATATAGATTATAATTTGGCATTTGAGAAGTGAAAGGGATGGTAGCCCTAATGATAAAGCTAACAGCTTGGCTCCTCTGCAAGCCTCAAACTGCTGAATGAGCTTTAGGGTAGGGAAGGCTGTGCCTCCCAAACAGCCTGGCCCTGCCCCCTATCTGTCTACCCCCCAACTGCCTACCCCCCCCCAGAATCCCTGACCCATCCTGCTCTTTGCCCGCTCACCGTCCCCCAGAGACCCTCACCACCACCATCCCCCGGGGACCCCACCCTGCTCCCTGTCCCCTGACTGCCCCGACACCATCCATCCCCCCTGCTGAGTCCTGACAGACCCCCAGAATGCCCACGATCCAACCCCCCATTCCTTGTCCCTTGACTGCCCCCCCAACCTCTGCACCTCCCTGTCCCCAGAACTCCCTGCCTCTTATCCAACCCCCCCCAGCCCTGGCCTCTTACCCTCGGCTCCCTCCTCCCCCAGAGCCTCAGCGCATCGCATCCAGGAGCATCCCTGAACAACGGTGCAGGTGGCTAGGGCGGGGCCTGAGCTCCTCCCCACTCAGAGCTGCGTGGTAAGGGGGTGGGGCTATGAGCTCCAGTGGGTCCTGAGCTCCCTCCACTCAGCCTGGAGCTCACAGCCCTGCCCCCTTACCATGCGGCTCTGAGAGGGGAGGAGCTCGGGCCATGCTGGAGCCACGCTGCAGCTGTTCAGGGACGCTCCTGGATGCGCTGAAGCTCCTGGAGAGGGGCGGAGGTGGGGTTGGGCCAGGGCAGGAGCCTCAGCCATTCTCTTGGGGGGCCCTGCGGGGCCCGGATCCTGGAGCAAATTGCCTCACTTGCCACCTCCCCTCCCCCGGTGGCCCTGAGTCAATCTATCCAACTATACACTCAGCCCAGCAAAAGAGTCTGTCCTATCTTGGGGACTCTCTTTCTGCCCTGCCACCCCCACAAACATGATACAGTTCTACGGCGATCTGGAAGCTTACTTTCGCCGTCTCCGACTCAAAGAATACTTTCAAGATAATACTGAACAGAACACTGATACACAGATACCCTCCCACCAACAGCACAAGAAGGGGGAGGAAACTGCTGAACGTGTTGCATGAGACGGAAAAGATCTTTGTGGCAAGTTTCTGAACCTCATTGCAGTTTGAAAAGATACGTCCCCGTTTCCTAATTAATTAGGTGAGGGAGAAAGAGTAACGTTTTTGGAGTTAGACATTACCCAAGAGGCTGAGTACAATACAACCACACATAAGGTAGGAGGGAGGCCACCCTATGTATGTTTTAGGCTTCCTGAAAAGGTGTTCCTAATGTATGGGGTGGGTGGTATCTCCCTCTTTCCAGGCCCTTCTGTGGGGGCAACTGGGGCTTTCTGAAAGGGAAAGGGTGTGTTGTGTTATGTGGACTGTGTGTG